>NC_139346.1:143177582-143710082 GCF_055883805.1 Amblyomma maculatum | reverse complement strand
AGAGGCCTGAAATGCTCTCCCGAAAAGTCAAGGTGCTCGTGTGTCAGCCACCACGCAGCAGATTCGACAAATGACAACAGAGAATCGAACTAAAGGCAGACGGATTTCTCATCCCTAGAGTGGACAAGATTAGAATACTAGGTATGTGGCTCCAGGAAAATGGTCGCCACGGAGAAGCTCTGATTATCTGATTCAAAGAAGCTTGGGTCAGATTTGCGCATGAGTCCAAATAAATGCTGTGCTATGCGCCAATGCAGGCTGTAATATTCGTCACCAGTTTAGATATTTCACATGTACCATAAGCGCAGGGCACAGTAGTTCATTATCACGTGAAAGAGCAAATGAGAAGTTTCCTCAGTAAGCAATTGCGCGAGCTGATCCCTCTAAAGCCGGCCTTTCAGAACCTTAGCGCAGCACTGCAATACAGAGAAAGGTTGTATACCTTTTCTTGACGAAACGGTGGCGTTTCTTATGGACCGCGATACCCGACTAAACCTGGAATGTCTACCATATGAGTAACCTTGAACAATCATGATTTAGTAGCACTAATGTGAGTTTGTATGACGAATAATGCGCGTTTATTGACTTTTTATATATTGGTCATGGCCATGTGTTTTGTCACGAGCGCTGAATTTACCTTCAAAACAGCAGCAGTATAAAAAGCGATGTTTTTCATGAATAAACGCTGAGTTGATACTGAGTCCCTTGTTGTCTGTCCTTTTCGCAACCGTGCGCGGTGCTCCGTAGAAATGAATCTGTAACTAGCCCAAATCGCTCTTGAAAGAAAAAATATGCTTGCTTTTAAGAGCAGTTACTGAGGAAAATCACAACAGTAAGCAAACGTGGAGACGCAGATCATCGTAAGTAATGAATTTGTAATTAATGAATTCTACACGAACGCAAAATAGCTTGCTTACCAACTAAACCTTGACGACTGACATGGGCGAACTAGATAGTATATTGCATTGATTGCGATGTCGGACTCTACAACTTGTCCGTACATTTTTCCCTTGGCAGCGTCAGCACAACATAAGGGCGCACAAATGCTCCCAGATCGCACAGAAGAAAAGGACGAATGGAAGCACGAATGACCGAGAGAATACAACTGGCCTGTGCTTCATCGCTTTTACATTTATCACAGTGACCGTGGCTGGTCGTGAAGTGTCCGAACGCGTAATAGAGGGGTTTATTGGATTGCAGAGAACGCCCACAGAAGCTTTGTTTCTCTTACCAGCATAGACTCCTCTATTGCAAGAAGCAGCAATCTCTGTTGGGTCATTAATCAAGCTTCTGACGCGTGTGTCTGCCCGAAAAACATGGTCTTTCTCCTACGTCGGATTCGCGCTTTAATTATTTTTGTTATATTGTGGCATTGCAATAACAGGTCGCAAAGCGCTAACAACCGGCTGTGAGTTTTCCTTGCGTGTCAGAATGAAATGTGGCATTGGGTATAGACACAAATGCAAGACAAGATAGAGAAAAACATTTCTTGTCAAGACTGTCGTCAGGACGTCCTGTACGATTGATCCTATCTAGTTTTGTTTTCCTCCTTCCTATTATGGGCGGTAAGGGGTGTCTTCTGGAGTACACTGCAATGGCACGTCATCCTTTTGTTCAATGTTCTCGGGTTACCTAATATCAACGATTCAATGTTCAATGTTCTCGGGTTACCTAATCTCTTCCATCCTTAAGGACTGTTTAACCGTGGAAGAAGTAATGTAAACACAAGAATTTGGAAGAATTAAGATTCGAATTGAGAGGCGCATTCAGCCCTTCAAAGCCTTTCATATCTTTGGCAGACCAGTCCTATTAGCTATGAGCCTGTCACTAATACAATATGGGCTATGTGGGCAGTTCTGACCAATCAGAGCCCACATATAGGATATGAGAATATTTTGGAGAGCATGTGTGCTCTTTGGTAGTTTTATTATTGAGTAAATATGCATTTCCTTTCTTTTTTTTCTGTTTACATATTCTGTTACTATACGGCGTTTTATTATGATGTATGTTCTGAGAAGTGTATCGGGTTCCTGGTCCGATTGAAGCAGAGTAACTGTTCCTTTTGCCCTTGCATCCAAGACATCATTGTGTGAGTGAAAGATATAAATATCAAATATTGTATCGGTATATATATGATGTCTATGTAATCAATAGAGAAGCATTTCAGTTCTCATTTTTTCACGGCCTCTAATGACCTGCAGTTTACTGTTCTGCCAAAATTGAAAGAATCGTGTCATATACAGTCTGTCAATTTGTTTCTGCATACCTTCCATGCATCTCTATCGAACAATTTCATTTCAATGACAACGAATAGCGGCGAGTAAACCCCTCAGTCTGTACAGGTGAGGCCATTGAGCGCTGTTTCTCCAAGAAGCTGGTAATTATAAGCATCCTGGCGATGAAACCTGATGACTCCGGTTTCATCCTTCACGGCGCATTACCCTGCCAAGCTTGACAAATCCATATTTTTAATTTATTAAGGACACTTGACTTCAATAATTTCATGGTAGGCTTCTTCTCGGTCCCAGACTATTCGATCTGGTGAGACTCCCAGATATGGGCAAGCTGGATGTACAAGTTCACAGAAAAACGTCTGTACATCGTGTTAAAGTGCCTGCAATGGCTTGTGGCTCGTTTGAAGTGTCGTAACTGATACAAAAATATAAAGATACCATAAGTGGTCATTCCAAACTGCCCTGAAAGCAACATCTCTAGTTCATAAAAGAAGTGGTTCTAGTGAAACCGGCATTGCCACCCTACTTGTCCCATGTCAAATGAGATAAGCTAAACTATATTTGTAGATCTTTTAAAGGTGATTAAGGATTAAAGCACTGTATCGACGAACCTATGACTGCGTTTATTGATAAAATAAATTGAGCTTGCTACACGAGAGCATAAAATGCTTATGGCGGTAACAGCCTGTGCATGTATAGGAGACAGTAATCTTTCATGTTGTCGCAGGCCAATGTCAACATAAAACATTTTTAGGAGCATGCTAGTGGTGCATGTGCTAGCATCCGATTTTTCTTTTCCTTTATTAGTTTGGAACCTCGCACAGTTATGACCCTAATGCAATGTATGCCCTGACTGTTGAATTCTCTAAATGGTCGAGTTCACCTTTATTTTGCAGTTTCGTCTCCTTGTCTCGTTTATGCTTATGTGTTGTTGTTACACAGCCTATATATTGTTACTCTCTGTGTTTACTTTTACCTTGTGCTGTTTCTATCGGCCAGTAATTAAATGCTTGTCAATTATTTACACTTCTCCAATCTTCTTCTAGATGGCCGTCGCCCCGATAAACGATAACATAACACGAGCTGACCGACCTTAAACTTGCCCAAACCTTGCTTTTATGTTCGGAAAAGCTTAAAGCGGCCCCTGTGCTTCCACAGACTGCGCCTGCAGCCAGTCTCGACGAGAAGTTGTGGCACGCGTATGTTTGAACGCGAATGTACAAAAGTATCGACCACTGAACATTATCGAAATGTTTTATTTCATCTATTGTATTTGTTTTGGTTCTGAAGGCTTGGATGCTGCCAGTGTTTGTTTAGAATGGGCTGCTCAACACGTCATGTAATATTAACTATCCCCTACTGCTGCCTTTCTATCGCCATATGATCCTAGCCTTGTGGCTAAACTATTAAAAGGTGAGAAAAATATAACAAGCAGTAACTGATCATCCTAATCATTGATGCATTGTGGAAGCAGTGCATGCGAGCATTAGATAGTCGTCATGTTTAAAAATGTGTTCACATTCATAAGCAAAAGGCTGAGAATTGATGATTACCGTTTTGCTTTCAGCCTTGACAGATCCTTATCGGCAGTCGTTTTTCATCATCTTCACTGTCCAGTTCTCACGCTTCATTCTGCGTCAAAGTTGCATGCAGCCAGTCATTAACGGCGAGCTGCCTTCCGTGCGGCATGCTTACGGTTCCAAGTGATGAGCCTCGGTGCTGGTAAGAACTAGATTGATAACAATATTTTAACGTATAAAAAATGCAGGTCATAGCCCTGGAACATTGCAGACTTAACAGCGTTTTGACTGTTGTCTTAAAAGTGTCTGCTTAGATAATCATTATGATATCAAGATAGGCCGAAAAAACTTTAAGCATTAAAGAACTAAAGGCCTAGGCAAGCTTTGTAAAGAGTACTTGGTAACAAAATTTGTCATAATATCAATCAGAGGATAGAGTCATGCTAATAAATTGGCTGAAATCATTTGACTGAATGGGAGTCAATATGTCATGAGGATATTGGAAAAGCAGAGTGGGAAGTATAGGCGAATATAGCTAGACCGGCGGCGCAGCCACAATACTACTGCATAAATCTAATAACTCTAAGCGAGGAAGGGTCTGTGGAAGAAAAACACGCCTCTTCAATGCCATTCTCTGCGTGCTTAAAGTTGGTCCTCTGATAACTAGTTTGCGAAGGGATGGGGTAAGGAGACCACCTTAACCCTTTGTAAGGCACGGTATATTTTTTTCAGAAACTAAGAAAAGTGTTGTGTTATTTGACTAAACGAAGCCAACAGAAATAGTTTGCACGAAATTTCATGCCATATAAACAAGTTGTTTATTAAATAAAAGTGGGACATATGTGTCCCACTGACACTCAGTGGAATTTCAGGAAGTGGGACGTATTTGTCCCATTGCCTCTCAAGGGCTTTCAGTTTACTTCCGACCAGCATGAAAAGGCCCAAAACATGTTGCGCAAAGCGGCACATTGCATGCAGGGCACAAAAGACTGGTGCGAGCTTCTTTCTTGGTACTCGAGCACCAGCGGCATCGCCTCCTTTTCGCGACCTTCTGAGGGTGGTGTCCACCTCCCAGAAATCGGACTTCGTCCTCAACTCCTACCATTTTTTGTCCGTTTTTGGTACCTTCTTTGTTGGCTTTATAAGGGCGATTGTTAGAGCCTTTGAAGGTTTGGCCGTTTATCAGCTGGCGACCGAGGACCAGCCGGAACCACAGGTAGCTCATTTGATTG
Source organism: Amblyomma maculatum (assembly GCF_055883805.1). Classification (NCBI taxonomy): domain Eukaryota; kingdom Metazoa; phylum Arthropoda; class Arachnida; order Ixodida; family Ixodidae; genus Amblyomma; species Amblyomma maculatum. The sequence goes on along the minus strand of NC_139346.1, from coordinate 143,705,096 downwards.
TCTTGTTTCATTTGGAGGAAAGCATTCACTACTGCTGCATCCAGCAGAAAGTAGAAAATTCGGTACCAGGACTTCTTAGATCTTCTGTCTGCCGGATACGCATTTCTCCTCTGGTCAAACTTGTCGACTCCACCCATCCAGGTGTTGTAGTCTGAGATAGCCTTTGGGCATTGGACAGACACGGACGAGCCATTGGCGAGCTTTCGAACAACGTCCGCAGTGTCATTCGGGTGATGAAAGTTGGAAAGTACGTGGACGTTTTTCGTATCCTTCCACTGGTAAGCCGTTATGTTTCCTTTTGTCCGCCATACATAGTCACCCTTTTGCAGCTTGTTATCATGTCTGATTTCTTCAGGGAGATCCTTGCGATTGATTCGAACGGTCCCCGCTGCCAGAATTCCCTTTTCTTTCAAGGCCTCCATTAGCCGTGTGGATGTAAAAAAATTATCAAAATATAGCTGTGTGCCAGGCTCCACACCATCAAGCAGGGAGAGCACAACATGTTCTCCGAGACCCATGCCGGCTGGGCGGTCGGCACCTTTCCCTTCATAAACCTGAAATTCAATCAGGTATCCTGTCTGGGAGTCAGCGCGGCACCAAACCTTATATCCGCGTTTTATTGGCTTCATAGGGACGTATTGCTTCAAAGATGACCGCCCTTTGAAGCGTATCATGCTCTCGTCAATGGCTTGATGGGAAGACGGAGTGTATTGCCGCTTGAAGCTGGCATTCAGCGCTTGTATGAGAGGGCGTACTCTCGACAATCTGTCGTACCCGTCTTCACCTTTCTTTTTTTCTTTGGTGAGGTCGTTGATGTGTAAACAGTTCATAATGTTTTGAAAACGGCGGAATGACATGACCCTTGATATGTCAGGGCAATTGAAGAAACTGTCGCTGCTCCAGTATAGATACATTTGATGCCTTGGATTGGTGCTCATCAGCAGCAGTATGCCAAAATATGCGCGAAGTTCATCAATTGTCAGCTCTTTCCAGTGCTTGCGGTCTTTCTGCTTTGCATGACACTGTCGTCAAAATATAGAGCAAAAGCTTCACATGGCGTCGTCGGTGATTTTGATGAGAACTGTGGGTCCCAAATTTTCGGGTCGCGGACGGCATGCTCCGGTTCGCTGCTACCCCAGAAGCCAGGCTCCTCTTCGACTTCTTCTTCAGCAGAAACTTCAGGCGCTTTCGTTCGTTTTCTTGTCTTTCTGGTGTAAGTAGCCTTGCGCTTTTTATGTCTGCTTGTTGAAGCTGCTGCTCCATCGTCGCCGCTTTCTTCATCCGAGTCCGGCGGAGCGAGTTCGGGTACGAAGTCGTCGTCTGTATCCTCATCCGAGTCACTCGAAGTGGGGTCGTCCGGAAGGCTAAAATATAGCTCAAGCGCTTCTGCTGCCGTTAGGAATCGTTTATTTGCGTTTTCAAGAGCAAACAAAATACAAAAGTTTGAGTAACGTATCCCTCAACACATCGTCACCGAAAAGCGGGAAGTTAGGCCTAGCATACTTCATGCTGTTTTCTAAGGGTGGTCGTATTTATACAAGATTTTCAGGCTAAGTATTGCTTTTATTCCTCAAAAAATGCGATTAAAACAAGCTACTGGGCTCAGTTTTGAAGCACAGAAACGGAAACACTCACCTGACATCTCGAATTATTCTTGTTTGGAGACACACCAGGAAAAAAATTCTTCGCCGTTCCGAACGGAGACACAATTTTCCAAACAACGGACGCCTAGCACCACCTGTCGTAGAAGCAGCAAAACTACTTCCAGGAGTAATTACAGCATCCGCTGGTAGATGGTAGCACAGTAAAAAACGGGATGCAAGCGTCCCAATGCCTTTGAAGAGCCCTTTTCTGCGGCGTAAAAACTGGGATGTATATGTCCCATTGCCCTACAAAGGGTTAATAATATGCACTTCGTTGGTGACTTTCTTCGCTAATGGTAGAACTGCAAATCATAATTACGGATCAGACAGTCATTGACAATGATGAGTTAAAATATTATTATGCCAGAAAAAAAATCTCCCCAAATATTACAATGCAAGTGCATTGGAATAAAGGCTGCAAGTTGCTGGAAGTGGGAAAGCAATGTATCAGTATAAGGCAGACAGCAGCCGAATACTTCGGCCATGTCAGTGAAATAAACAAGTGAACGAACGAAAACAATGTGGATGAGCGTATTTAGATAATGAATGGTTTGCTGCTCAATTTGCTTCGTAAAAGGAGAATATAAAGCTGTATCTTACGGTTCTGAACGCTTTGACAGAAAGATAGAAGCTAAAAAAATGTCTAACTAAATTAAGGCCAGCAGTAAGAGTTATGGAAGAGGAAATTAGTCGCGAAGGTATCAAGACGGTGAGAGAGTGCACTAGGCCAGGAACAAAAGAGGGTGTTTATGTCATAGCCTTAGTCTAGTAAAATAAATGTTCATATATAGCCACAGTGACTGGGGCATTAGAAGCGATGGTCTGCAATGGAAAAAGCAGACTCAGCTCTAGGCCCGCTGGTATAATAGACGATGTTTCAAATAATAGGAAGCCAGAGCGGTCTTGGTTAGAATTTGAAGTTCTGTGCGCAGCATTAATCGAAGTCTATACATAATTTCATGCATATCACATTTTACCGCAGCATACAATGCAATATAGTAACCTACCACATCACAGCATACTTCATACAATTTTTGAAAAAGAAAGAACACAGCTATGGCCATGATTAGCGTCACGAAGTGCAGGTCACCTTTTATATGCTCACTAAATTTTGAATATTTGATATTGTATGCTGTTTAAGAAGACACTTTCAATGACAGACCATAGGAAAGCATTGCAGGAATTACAAAAATGGCATTAATCCCGGACCTGTTCATCAGAGTTGGCTCGATATCATGCATGAACTGAAGAGCTTTGTTGAAGTCGAGAAACTTCTGAACACCATGCTGCAACACTGATAGAAAATTGGTGGCATTCATGAACCGAATGGTCATCTCTGTATATTTTCATCGAGAACTTTTCACCATGTGGAGTCCGCTGTTGAGTGAAAAAATGTTTGCTTGGTTTGCATTTGCATATAGATAGAGCGTTCGAGCGTTATATATATTGTAATAGGGCGTTTATTGACGCTCAGATGGAGAGCTGTGAGGAGAGGACCTTGCAACGGCGAGCCCAGCGTACTTCTTTGTCTTCGTCGCACAACGCACTGGTGCATGTCGATGGCTGAAGTGCTGACTATCACAGTACATTTTCACCCGGGTAAAAAAAAAGGAGCCATCCTGGCGACTGATGGCGCGGAAAGCACAGCGGGGTCATAGAATGGCTTCAATCGGTTCACGTGAACTGCGACGCAAGTCAGCAGAGGGCGTGACGGGCTCAACTACGTAGTTGACTGCAGATGTTTGCTGGAGGACCCTATATGGCCCGTGGAAGCGAGCAAGAAATTTCTTTGAAAGACCAGGGGTTGTGGAGGGCACCCAGAGCCACACCACAGAGTTCGGGAGATATGACAAAGCTTCGCTGGTATCACGGAGGTATTTTTGTTGCCACTGGTTTTCTGTTGTGAGAGAGCGGGCGAGCTGACGGTATTCTTCTGCGTACGTGACGGCATCGGATAGCGGGGAAGATTCGGAAACGTCAGGGCGGTAGGGAAAAGGTGTGTCCATAGTACAGGGTGGCTCGCGCCCGTAAAGGAGAAAGAAGGGAGAGAATCCAATAGTGGTCTGTGCCGCGGTGTTATATGCGTAAGTAACAAACAGTAGAACTTGGTCCCAATTGGAATGGTCGATGTTCACGTACATAGCCAGCATGTCACCGAGAGTGCGGTTGAAACGTTCTGTCAGTCCATTCGTCTGAGGGTGGTACGAGGTAGCGGTGCGGTGTATGGTGCGGCATTCTTTCAGGACAGCCTCAAGAGCGTCTGATAAGAAAACGCGTCCGCGGTCACTGAGCAGTTCGCGAGGGACACCATGGCGAAGAACCAGGTTTTTCAGAATAAAGGCAGCCACGTCGCGTGCGGAAGCAGAGGGCAATGGTGATGTCTCAGTGTAGCGGGTCAGATGATCCACTGCCACGATAATCCAGCGGTTGCCAGCTGAAGCTGTAGGAAGGGGACCGTATAGATCTATGCCGACATGATTAAAGGAACAGTGGCTGTCTATAGCCAATTTCTCATAACTACACGTTATACCGCGAATATCATTTGGAGCTTATCTGTGCGATGTCAGTGCAGGTTAAAGAATCCCTAGTTGCCGAAATGTCTGGACATGTCCACTGCGGTGTATCTCATAGCCTGAGTCATTTGGAAGTTAAACTGCATACACCAAATTAAACCAGCCAATAATTTTGAGCCTGCTTTCAAAGATAATTCGTCTACACTATATGCAAGTTCATTTATTTGTATGTATACATAAAAATTTAGGATTTCCAAAATAGCGAATTTAGATTTTCGGGAATGTTTGCAAAGGTTGATAAGCTGAGGCTGTTTATATTAGAATTAACATTAGGGGGCTAGTAGGGCCATTAGGAATATCGGAATTAAAAACACTCAAACAGTAGAAGTAAGGAAGCTGAAATTCGATAACAAAAGGCTTGAACATGCTTGCAGGATTGACCTGAGCCCAAGAAACGCTTTAAAACGTGTACTGCACCAGCGACCCCACCTTATTTCTCGCTAGGACCAGAAAGTGGGAGGTAATTAGCAGTGGATCCAAACGCATCCTCATTAGTGGTCGTGGACGGCGGCTCCTGTTCCCTCGCTTTATTTATTGCATGCTTCGATTTTCCTTTTATTTCCTTCTTTTGACTCCTGCTGCACGCCTTTGAAGTAGATTATTTGCAGGAGTCCTTCTGTGTATTGCATTTCCTTTTAACCAAAGTCCGTCCCTTTGGATCGTAGTTATAGGGTCTCTCTATTTATGTTTTTAGAAACAAACAGGCCATCAGATAGTTTAGAAATGTTATTTTTTCAGCATATTTAGTCCTTTATTTTCTCTTCTGCTCTTGCTGGTGGAAATTTACGCTGTGCTGTACTCTTCCTGCAAGCACCACAATTTTCTTATAACCGACCACCTTCTTTTTTAGGATGTTTCTCTTATGCTTGTTCTCAAGTAAGAAAGAAGGAAGAAGAGGAATCACTGAAAAGGGTGTCAATTGCGTCCTTTACAAAATTACGATGGGAGATGCGAGCCAGTGCACTGTTCAAGCATCATCACCATCATCCAGTCTATATCCACTGCAGGGCAAATGCCTTTTCCAATTTCCTCCAATTAATCCGGTACTGTGCTAGCTGCATCCACTTGACCACTGCGAACTTCATAACTTCAGCTATCCACCTAAGTTTCTGCCGCCCTCTGCCACGCTTTCCTTCCCTTGGAATTCAATTGGTGACTCTTAATGACCATCGCTTGTCCGTTCTTCGCACTAGATGTCTTGCCGAAACCCAATTTTGCTTCTAATTTTGGCTAGAATGTCAATAACTTTAGTTATTTCTCCGCACCACTCTGCACACCTTTTTTCTCTCAACACCACACCTACCATTTCTCATTCCATCGCCCTCTGCGTTGTCCTCAACTTAAGTAGAACCCTTATAGGTGAATACAGCTAGGATGGAACTGTTATATACTTTCATCTTGAGTAATACTGGTAAGCTGGTAGTCATGTGTGAGTACCTTTCAAATGTACTCCATTCCAGTCTTATTCTCCTAGTTAATTCCATTTCGTGGTCCGGATCTGCGTTTACTACCAGTCCTAAGTAGACAATTCTCCTGCCACTTCCAGCGTTCCGCTCCCTCTTGTAAACTTTCGTTTCTTTCCTATGCTGTTCAACATTACCATAGTCTTCTGTATATGAATCTTATAAGCATACCGTTTTGCTTCGCCTCTCTAGATCAATACCCATTAGTTGCAATTTGTCTCCTGAGTGATTTGGCAAGGCAATGTCATCAGCGAATCGCAAATTACTGAGAACGTTTTCCATCGACCCTGGTGCCTAACTGCTCACATTCCATATATTTGAATCCACCCTCTAAGCATGCTGTAAAGAGCACTGGGGAGATGATGTCTCCTTGCCTATTACCTTGGTTGTGTGAATTTTTTTCACTTTCCTTACGCAATATCTTCCAGTACTTTCACACATGGCACTCCTACACCCTCACCTCGCAATGCCTGTATGACTGCTGAGGTTTCGACAGAGTCAAATGGTTTCTCGTAGTCAATGAATGATATGTATAGGGGCTGGTTATATTCCGAGCACTTTTCGATCACCTGGTTGATAGTGTGGGTATTATAAATGGTAGAGTACCAATTCCGAAATCCTGCTTGATCCTTTGGTTGATTAAGTCTCAGGTTGTCCTGATCCTGTTAGCGATTACCTTAGTGATTACCTTGTAGGTAAAAGATAGTTAAGTTGATTGATCTGTAATGTTTCAAGTCCTTAGCGTCCCCTTCCTTATGAAATAAGATAATGTTAGCGTTTTTTTTCATGATAACGGGAATGTCGATGTAATCAGGCAATTTGTATGCGGGGTAGCCTGTGTTTCTAGCACGATATCTCTTCCATCCTTCAACAATTCTGTAGTTACCTCATCCTCTCCAGCTGCTTTCCCCAAGCACCAAAAACGATACAAAACAGCAAACACTTCGAGGTGTCCCTGTTTCCGTCTCACGCATGAGGCTTATGTATACAATGCTATTATACATTTTTATGATACTCTAATACATTTTGTTACTCATCACCTCAGAGGGTTCTTCTAGACAGTGTCGTCGATATAAAGTCAGTTGAAGGTGCTTTAAATACGTCGTTTTTTGAAGCACACCATAACTAAAAGCACCAAACGGACACGGTCTAGAAATAAATGGTTAGAAGTCATAAAAGGATGTGAAATCGCTTAAGATAGATGTCTGAACGTATGTTTAGCAAGAGCACAGCGAACGTTGCTGGTGTTGAAGCAAATACTCCAATGTATTGATATTATACAGTCTTAGAAACGTTAAAAGGATTATTTTATAGACAACCTTATTAATCGCACCTTCCCTGAAGTTACACGAATCAGGCTAGAACAAGGGTAAATCAAACAAGGAAAGCAGCCTCTGCCAATTTCTAGGTAATAAGCGAAATACTGGGAGGCTTTGTCTAGTCAGCTGCTTGCTTCATATTAAGCCCGAAATTTCCGCAAAGGAGAACCAGCCTTCGGCATCGGCGTCCTTAAAGTTCTTCTAAAATTCATCCTTTCTCAAACATTATTGCATTTTGAGTCCAAGTGCTTGGGAAGTACGAAGGTAGACTTTAGGGTGAAGGTTTAACCCTATTTGTTACACGATGCTTGTTTCACCCATGCGGACAGCATGGTAGCCGCGAACATTTCGGCGCAGGCTTTAGTGATAAGCGTCAGCCTCGCAGCATTTTCTCGCAGCTTCATTCTTTATACTCTTCGGCCGCAGTCCACAAACCGTCACCCCTGGCGCGGCTGAGCCATTTTCCGGGGTAACAGAGGAAACCTTGTGGGAGACTAGCGACTCGTTGGCCGCACTGCCACAGCTGTCGCCGCAGCGGCCCACAAACATGTATCGATCTCTGCTACATCGCCGAATCGCCCAGGCGTGCGGGAGAACAAAATGGGCGCAACAAACGCGGTGGGACAAGGGCCAGCCAGCGAGAACGGTTAGAATGTGCGCCTTCCACTCGACTTCACGGACACTTGCTTCATCGTCAGCCCTTGTATGGCGACCCGAATATCAATGACTGGCCGTCTTAACGAGAAAATACAAGGGCACGCCCGCTGTTGCGCACAGATGTTGCCATACGTTGTGGGACTGATCTCGCCCTGAAGGCTGCCTTAGTATAGTGCCTTCAGATGAAGTGCATCTGCGATGGAACATCCCACGACAGATGGAGAATACGCGAGATATACCCGGCCAGCCTGAGTCTAGTCGAAAAAGAAGCTGGAGTAAAACGTCTTAAATTCGGATGGAAAAGACCTGCGGTGCATTCTTTTAGACGTGTATGAAGGAGGCTAGCTGTAGCCAACCGTCAGTGTCACTAAAGAGCCATGCTGATAGAAGCACCGAGGCACCATCTGCTGGAGGGACAAAATCTGAAGCCGCTGGGCCTGTCACAAGCCTATTCACGGTTCTGCTGGTTGATTACAAGCCGATAGAAAATGGGGGTTTACATAAAGCAAATCTGCTACAAGGTTGAACGAGAGCAGTACATTCTACAAGCTCTGAAAAACCAAAAAATATTTTATAAAAGGTCGCAAATATATTTGTGCTCTGGGGCTTAAACCACTCTTAAATTGCGCCATCGTTTGGGCTGGATGAAAACTTCATGTAGCGAAGAAATGTTGACGAATGGAGTGAGCAAAATTCAGTGTATAATCAGCAATACAAGGACCGCTGTTTAGTTTTAACAAATTATAAAAGGGCATTGAATAATGTGATTTCCAAAACGCAAAAGAATAAGAAGTTAATTTTAAAAAAACGTTGGCAGAAATTTCATCAGCAACCACAATTTCAGTGCGCAAGAGAATTAGAGTTCTAAACATCTATTTTATGTTGTTTGGCCGTAATGGCGGTGTAGCGCGTCTCAGTTAACCAAATCCGCTTCTATCTGGAGTTGTGGATACGATGAAGCATTGCAAGCCCGACTGAAACAGCGTTAACTAGGAGTTAAAAAAAACGTGAGTCATTTTTCGTAGTAAGTAAATAGATCTGGGGGGCACAAATATACAGCAGATTGGAATACACGGCTCCCAACACAGTTGGTTTTATTGGGCATTTTCAAATTTATCTCATGTTTAGATGAGACATGTGGTAGGTCTTTATCAAGACGTTTCGCATCACAGTCCATCGAACTATAAATTCACTCGGTAAGTTTATGCTAGAGGTGGTGTTAACCTTTTGTTTGGAGTTTCAAGAGACACGGCTTTAATGCAAAAAGACAACGACTTGCACTGTTTTGCTGTACTGTTCATAGATTATGTATTCTCAGCCACCTTTTATATCGCGATTTATATGGAGCAGGTTTTCTCTATCCTTACGTTACATCAATACATTCTGGGTTGCAAATATCAGAACTGAGTGAAAGTTATTTGTTTTGTGCATACATAAAGACCAAGCATCAACGCTCAATAGTTCCAATTATCTTTTTCCATTACTAGTAGCATACATCGGCTCAGCTAATTATATCATTTCAACTCACTGATGGTCGCTAGGATAACAAACTGGATTCCAAGGAAGGAGAGCGCAGCAGGGGATGGCAGAAAGTTAGGTGGGTGGATAAGGTTAAGAAGTCGGCAGAGGTCACGTGTAGGCAGATAGCACAGATCCCGGTTAACTGGAAGAATATTGGAGAGGCCTTCGCCCTGCAGTGGGCGAAGTCCGGTTGCTGGTGATGATATCACTAGTAATGTTTTGCGCCTTGAGGGTGAGCACTCGCTCTTGAAAGTAGTTTAAATTTCAGAATGTGTCATCAACTGCTTCCAGGAACAGGCAGAGCTGAATTCCACTGTTGCTGAATTTCATAGTTTATCAACGAAATGTCACACATATGCCCCCTGGTTCTTTGTTGTTAAACTCTTGTTTTCTACTTGTGAACTATGGCCTTTAAAAACCTCTTAATATAGCTTAATATAGTGCTTTATATGTTTGTTTATTTGAAAAGAGGTGCTTCAGTGGTTCAGTCAACTGCGCAGTTTTATGAGGAATGACATTCCGAACGCTATTTCTTACCTTATTTTTTATTTCATACAAATAAAGAGAGAAAGTTGCTGAGAGAACGGCCTGTTCTGTGGATGTGGACTGAAATGCATGGCCGCTCAACTTTAGTCAGAAAACTGTTATCTGCGGACGTAAGTAATGTTGATTTTGCAGCAGCATTAGGTAAATACCTGTATATGTCATTTCGAGTTGTGGTAGTCGCGGCTAACCTAAAGAGAGTAGGAATGAAGACCATACCGAGTATTGTTGAAGTGGAAAATGGTGGAGTAGGAAAGGTTCGCGTAAATGGAGGAAATTACGCCGCGAACAAAAGAATGTGCCGTTGGAGAGCAATAATAGAAGACCATAACATTTGATATACGGCACTCTTAAGCACCCTTTTCAGGAATTTTCAGGGGTTTTATAGCAGTGGTACTACCTCTGCTATAGAACGGGGCTCTATAGTGGCGAAAATAAAACCTGTTTTGTAACTATGCGCACAAAACTCTCAGTGTCAAATCGTTACTTACTACGTAGCCAAATGAACACTTAGAAGACACAAAAGCTCCGAATTCAAAGGCTCAAAGCATGGGCGTATGTCGTTAGCGCCAGAGGCATATTCTATCACTTTACATTCAATATTTAAAATACTGCGCGACATACATATAGCAACACAGCGAAACAGTATCTGGGAGGGCGCTCCTTATAGCTCATGATGGTTCTGCCACTGGCATTATGCTAACGGAAAGGTCATCACGTCCTAGCACGGCCGACTCCGGCGGCTGATTTCCACCTTGCCCGCCACAGAGCCATCGTGGCCATGCCGCCAGCAATGACATATCACGGTGCTTGTGAAGGCAAGCCTCGGACCGCCCACTAAGCGTTCTCCTCTCGAATTAGTGCACACGACTTTAGACCGTTAGATCTACTATGATTCGCCAAGGCGATTCACTTGCGCAAGATAGGTACTGTGCACGAGCCAGTTTCGTCTGCGCGTTACCGCTGCTGCATCGGGCTATCGCTTCTCCGTCTCGGTCCTAGCCAAACCAAGAGTGACGTCTGCCACGAAATCACGTAACCAATACCTTTTCCTTGCGCGCTTTCGCCTCGCCGCTGATTTAGGTAAGTGACCAATGGCTTCACGACCACGTTCCAGCTGCTTAGAGAGGTATAGAAGCTGCTTAACTACGGCTCGCTTCTTCAGTATAGCCATGGTCGATGCGGGGCTTGGGCCGTCAATGTCTACACTCTGTCGCAAATTTCAGACTGAATTGGATGAATCTGCTGATGTAGCCTTACGTGAGGACTATCTCAATGGCCGTAGAGAAAACAGCCGTGCGAGGTTTACTTTTGATAATCTCAAAACGCGAGAAGGCTGACTTCCCTATGTTCATACCGTGAGCGTTAGCTAAGTTATGCTGGGTTGAAACCTGTCATCTTTTTTTTTTGTTGATGAATGATCAGGCTACAAAGGCAATGCTAAAGATACCGGGTTTCCGGCGACACGAAAAACTTACGCGATAGGGTAAAATATCCTCCCAAATACTCGGGAATCTGATTTTAAGCAGTGCTATTCTTTCTCTGAGCCCATTTTTAGAGAAGAGAATAGTGGTATGCAGGCTAAAAATATTGACGCGTGCATTCGAAGTAGAAAAAGAAGGAGAGCAATCGGTAGAAGTATAGAGGACGTTGAAATGTAGGCCTGTTCCCAGCGCCCGCCTTCCCGGTTCAACTCTCTTGGTGCCCTCGTTCAGCGGCTGCAATAGTTCTTTAGTGTAACAATTATTATACATCTGGTGGAGGTGATGGGTGCACTTCCCGACCTGCGTATGCCTACAAGATAAAAACACGGATCTCACACAGTTAAATCAGCGCCCAAGCTGCCACCTCCACCGCCAGTCACCTGAATTCGGGCCTGTTTAGATATCGACGAGGATGGCGCAGCCTCCACCGCCTATTCCACCAGAAATGGCCACAGAATGCAGGTCCCCGGCGCCCATTCTCTACCACACGCCGCGAACACCGCCATCTTTCCCCGGCGATGTGTCCGAAGATGAGGAAGACTGGATGGACACCTTCGAGCGGGTCTCCCGCTACAACTGCTGGAGCAACGATTATAAGCTCCAGAATTTTGCACTCGATGACTCCGCTATGACATGGTTCGAGAACCATGAAAACATCCTGTCTACCTGGCGAACAATTTGCCGAAATCTCCTAGATACATTCCCCAACACATACCTCCGGGCGAAAGTTGATGTTGAGCTTCACTTCCGTATCCAGCGAACTAACGAAAGCAGTAATTCTTTAGTTTAACGACTGTTACAATATTGCGGCTTAGTGAGATACGGTAGTAGCTCCATGACCTTCTCCATCCTTCTGCAGAACGGGTTTGGCTTTATAACATTTTTACGCACTCAAAACGCAACGGGGGTGTTATTATAGTGTAGGGTCTGAGGGTTCAAGGCACACAAGCTTTCGCTACCTCTATCCCCCTTCAGCTTCTTCTGCAGTGTTTTTCATGAGCCCCAAAGCGCGGGTCACTTCCCTCTTTGCAGATGAATCCTCTCGGGCGAGGCAGTTAAGCAGGGTGCCACGAATAGAACATTTTAGACGAGCGATATGCGGTCCTGCTTGAGCATCGACTCAAGCGATTCAGAATTAGAGAATGGTCACTATAGTGGAAAACTATAAACCACGCTTGCGCAGCGGCGTCCACACTAACGCTAAATAGCAGTTAGAATTTGCAGACATAGTCGTAAGATATCCCTCCACGGGAAGGGCCACCTGATATAGATAATAATCTCTGCTTTTCCAGGGCCTTTATTGCTATCCTTTTTAACATTTGACAGCCATGGCTCCCTGTGGAAGGCCTATTACCTACTTCACTTCTTTTCTTCTTTCAGCCTCTGAATCTTTCCAGTTTTCATCTCTGGCTCATTGCATGTTTTCTTCTTTGCATTATGCACTGCTTTTTTGGATTTCGTTACAACTCACGGCGCATTAATGGTGTAAGAAGGGCTCCTTCTGCAGCCCTTCTTCACCTGGAGATCATGGCAGACACACATGTCTCTCTGCATACTAGTTCTCTGGTTTTGCCGTTTTCACCGTTACTTCTTGTTGCTCTATTGATTCGTGTTAGAGTTTGGGCTTTAACAATCCGCTTCGATCGTCGTTTTAAACAGCGGCTTACGCCTAGTCCCCTGTGTAATATTTAGCGGTCCTTGCTCAAACAGGCGCTCGCGTTCTCGTAATTATTGTTTCGACATTCGTTTGCACAGGTGACAACACCGACTGCGGCTACGTGGACATTTTGTCACATTGTAACTGGCTACATGCTAAATGTCATGCATATTACGTTCATTTCGAGCTACGTTACGCGTTTGAAAGGCAGCCTGCTAGGAAGTGTTTTGACCCAAAAAGCCTATAAGCTTGCGCTCTCACCATTGTGGCAAAGGCAGAGCTTTGAAGAAAAAGATGTGTCTATGTTGCAATGGCCAGCCTCTATGTGTAGCTTGCAGTTCCACAGTATTCTTTGCATTCTTGGCGGCACATTTTTACTCGTCCCTGTAAGACTGACCAACATAACAATTGATATTTATGTAGAGCTGTGGGCTCTATATTGCCGTACACTAGGAAAGAATGGGTTATGGTAGAGAGCACTGGACGGACCACGGCAGTGGCTGAATACAAGCTTTGAAAAACCTGAAGAAAAACCGGACCCATGTCGACGAAGCGCAGAGTGAAATATACGATACGTCAAGGTAAACGGGATTCATGAACCCAACGACGTGCTCGGCAGCGACATTGCCGCAAGCGCTGAAGACGACGGCAACAAAGCGCCCGGACGATGAATTGCGCCGTCTGCTGTTGGGAAGTCCCTATCAAGTAAAGAAATGTTGGGAGCACTTTGAAAGCACGACGAACGCTGCCAGAAGGGTTTCCATTAGCACGGTGGCTTTCTTGAAACATATTCAAGGGGAAGTAGTGCAGTGTCCTTCAACGCTATCTTAGCGTCGTGTTAAGAAGCTTTTCTAAACTGAATGAGGCTGCGAAATGCTCACTGAGCACGGAATAGCCAGCGAAAGTATCCACCAAGCGAGGTTAGTTTAATGTCATCGACTTAGAATAGTAAGGCGACAGTACCTGGCTTCGTGCTTCGGTACTGAGGCATACTGCTCGGTATCACATTTGATGTGGGCAACGAGCGGCACATCGAAGATAGACATCACGGTCAATTGGCGGTTGTAGGGTTGTCGGCATTGAGTCCACTGATATGTTTGAGTCGCAGGGAGCTTCCTTTTTTCGCGACACTGAGAAGGAATTTCCAGGCGGCTTCGGAATAGTTTACTAGGTGTATGTACAGAAACCGTTTCCTGTACTTTCACCTGCGTTGATTGTGTTATTGATCATGCGACCCTGGATAGCTGTCCGTGTCAAATGACGGCAATCGGCAGAGGCCTTATGGGCCTTGGTAGGCGTGAGAATTGTAATCCGCAATCTCGCTCAGGTGCAGAGGAAGCGGCGGCCAATAGTCATTCAAGAGAACCATTGAAAACCCGACGCCTGGACATGTGTGCTAAGGACTACAGTGCACTTCTGTATTCATGACTACCAGTGATAGATCGCAGCTGGTATTGACAGTGGTGACAGATCTCGCCTGCTTTGTCGCTGCAGCAGCTCAGGGCCAGCAGCCTGAGGTCCATCAAGCCTCAGTCCGTTGAGGATATAAGCGTTGCACGCCGTATGTTCGAAAACTGAAGCATACACACATAGAGCAGGCCGTGGGTAGACCTAGTTCCGCGCCAGTAAGGCCTTCGACGGCGTACCTTGACAGGCCAGGCGCCGCAAGGACTGGATGATAAGCGATAGGTCAGGTTTACGCTATAGTTCACGTACATCGTCTAAAGTGCGGTGACATACAGCGGGGCTGTGGTAGGCATATACTTCACTGCCCCTTCCCTGAGAATGTCACTTCTCGTCATGTGAGTGAACATGTGGCAAATGTAATAGTGGCTGCTCAGCAGCGACAGCCATAAAAATGCAGTCGCAGACTGCTTCTATCGGTGGCATCTCTAGAGACATTTATTTAGTGGTTGCGTCCGTGATTCAGTGATTTAAGACACAGGGCTTTGCTGTCGGTGACTGACCTGATGGAGTGATGTTATAGCCGCCTCTATGGAGATGTGTTCTGGGCTGGACTGTCAGCTAGTAAGTGGAGTACGGTAGATTAAAAAGAACACAAGCCCTCCTACAAAAGTGGAAGAATCAGGATCAATAGGTCACAACAAATAGGCAAAAGACTGATAACTCGGCACTCTTCTTCGGTTTTCTTTGCACTCTTCTTGATGACTGAAAATTGATGCATTCTTCTTGATGGCTCTTCTTGAGCCTTGCGGCAATGCTTTATTAACAAGAATATTGACAAAACTGCTCTGCAGCAAATTCCATGCGATTCGCAAGCCGGCTGTGCTAAATAGGATCTCCAGTTAGTACACCGCATTAAACTCATGTTTAATTTTAGTTCCAATAAAACGTCTGCGACATATTTGCATGTAACGGCCAATAAAGTTCACCAGCAGGAAACCCAATGGTCTGCTGTGAGGTGGAGCCTACAATGAGCCTTGTTGGAAGAACTGTGCTTATTGCGATGGTTTCGAAAATGTCAGGACTAACGAGAAACAAAGTGATTGTTTAAAGACAGGTTTAGTTGAATTGAAAACTTTTCCATGTTCAGTAGTCCGTACATCTAACAATACCATTCGGTGGTGTTCATCAAGCAGAAAAAAAAATATTTTTCGAATTTCGAGCACTGATTTGCCGCCGTTTACATTTACCGAATATATATTCTGTGTTTGTCATTTATACCCGTAAACTAGTTTCAAACTAATGAATGACCTCTCGTCTTGTCATTACAGAAACAAATTTCAGTTCCAAAAGTCGTTTATTGAGGGAGGTCAGATGTGTACAGCATGTTACAGATCTGTCGGCCATTTCAGCGCTCTATACGGTCGTGTTAACTCAGTCGTCTAGGTCCCAATGATTATTCTAATTTTGTTGAATTTGCCAGTTGCTCTTGAACTCTCGTGGCAAGTGGCATAACCAAGCGCTGGCAGGTCGCCGAGATATGTGACGCCTATAGGCCACAAGACATGGCTGATTTGTAAGGTGGTATGAAAGGTATTCCTGCACTGTTGATCCATCGCAAATGCAGTGAAACGGCATTACGAGCTACATACTAAGGTATTTGTGTTACCCTTCAGCCTTGTCATCGTATACCCAAGCACCGCACGTAATTCTCAAGACCCCCCCCCCCCCCCATACTTTTCTTCTTTCCTTCTCTGATTTGTGCACTTGTTGACATCGACCTGAGTGTATAATATTGTTCATGTTAATTTTGTACATCACGTTTTCTCTTCCTTTGCTTGTATTGTTAACACATGATGATACTATGTAATGTTTTGACAATGTTTTGATGGCGTCTTCAACCTTATGTAATTCCTACTTGGGTCTTTAAGGTAATAAAATGAAATAAAATCTCATGTTCCAACTAGTGCAATGCCAAGCAGTTCTTAGTTCTTCCGATTCCTCCCGCATTATAGACTTTTCAAAAGTAAAGCAAATCTGTTCAACTCTAAACGGCAGACGTGAAAACGCATGTTCGCCTTAACACAGCTGCAGACAGTCCTCATTGTGCGCAGCAGTATAGCGCCCCGCTCATTGATTACCAGTATATCTGCAAATACCTAACACAGCTATTTTCGAAAAAAATGTAAACGTTCTCAACCGTTCTCCACTCCAAAAAGGCAATTTATTCTCAGTTGCATCTAATTATGAGCCCAATGTCTTCTTCGCAAAGCTTTTGGCGGTAAGCTGATAGCCCGAAATATTATTACCAACAGCATGTCCGTTAGTATTTCTATTCTGCGATATTGCTGGAGTGTTGCTGGATTTCGCGTTTAATGCATAAGCATTATATGACTTTGTGGGCGGCTTTCGCATGGACATGACCTTGTCAGAACTCTTTACTCCCGGACAAGTTTTGTGGCTATAGAGAAAAAGCTACAGAGCCAAAAGGCATCCGCTCACTGCGTTGCAGAATATAGTCCCCTGATAAATTGCGCGCATCGTGTTCTGGAACATATATCATTACAAAAATGCCTATGTTGTTATTAGATAAAAAAGTTACTACAATACACGCCAGTACAACGTTAGTTAGCACATATTAAAATCAGTACACGACACCATGCCAACGGGATGGCTGCGCCATCTGCCGGGGATCTCTTGAAGCGTACATCGGCTGCTGAATTGTCTACCTATCGGTTTCTGTACGCTTTCGCAATGTACTTGGCTCAGCAACGTACGTAGCGTGTGATATTTATTAATCGCGAATATACGTTCAAGAAGACTTTAAGTAGTGCCAACGCAACATTTCTGCGTCTTCACAACACAACATTCTGCGGCTCGGGAGGCATTATTTTAAGTAAAGGCGGAACTGAATCTGAAACCTCGCCTGAGGCAAGATATGCCAGAACTACAAGTGCAGTAACCCCATGACGAAAGCTCTGCCTTCGTAGCTTTGACTCCATAGCCAGAAAAACGTGTCCACGAATATAATTTGCATATCGAAAAAAAAAGGGTACTATCGGATAGAGCTTCAAAGAAATGCGTGCAAGTGGCAAAATGGTTTATGTGGGTTAATTAGGTAATTCTTTAAATGACTAAGTTGGCAATTAGGAGTGAAGATGGCCGCCAGCTATTTTCTGGTTTTGGTTGTCAGCTTCCGGTCACGTGTGTCAGAGGACGTGAAGTGTTACACGTACTTAAATCGCGCGCCCTTTGTAGAACGCTACAAGCATTCCGTTGAACACAGCAAAGTTCGGTGGAGTTTTGTAATTCCTTCACAGGAAAGGAAAGGCGCAGTATCTATCACTCGCGGAATCCCGCAGACAAATCTCGCCGATAAGACATCAACGCTCAGGCTTACGCATTTCTATAGTGGGGATAATATAGTGAACTTGGAATTGTTTTTTGTACTCTAATTGACCCTACTTACAACACTGCCTGTTTTTCTGCTGATTAAGGATATTCTCCGTCGCAGTTAATTCTGTAAAATGTAAATATGTATTTTCAATATTACTTCATTGGTCTAATTTCTACCTTGAATTATACGCTGATTATCTCTTTTGCCAAAATTACCCAATATGAAATAAAACTGGGATGCAGCTGAAATGTTTATATACTATTATTATACTTCCAAGTGTTGGCTACGGTAAAGAACCGACAATGACTGAATAATAAGGCTTCACTCTCGGAGTGCTTCATCCATGTTACACACCATAACAGTGTGTTGTGATGAGATTTATGCCACAGACAGTTAAGCTTATCGTGCACCAAGCACGGTAATGAACACCCTACTAGCTTATGGTGCTTTGTGCGTATTACCTACATATCAATCAGGGTGAACTTGGGTAACGTAAGTGCGGGTTTTTTAAACTTCTGCATGCGTATTAACAAAAATAAGCCCATTTGCAGGTTTTCATAAGCACACGCCAATATGTGACTTTCGGTTCTCTCCAGTGTTTGTCACATTGCAGTCACTCTGAAAATTGACCCTGACCGTTTATGGTTGTAGTTTCAAGCAGAGACATTAATCTGCCAACCAAGATCCGTATAACTTGTGCTATGGGTTTTCCAGTTGTGATGTATGGATGCGTGAGTTGGACTGTGAAAAAGGCTGACCGCCGAAGAATTGACGCGTTTGAATTGTGGTGCTGGCGAAGACTCTTGAGAGTTCATTATACTGCCAGAAGATCAAATCAGTCGATATAGTCGACCATAAACCCTGACTGCTCATTGGAGGGTCAAAGTATAAAGTTAAAGCTCAGCTACTTTGGTCATCTGATGAGAAGAGAGGAGTCGCTGGAGAAAGATTTGATGTTGGGAAATGTTGAGGGTCGCCGGAGAAGGGGTAGGCAGCGAACGCGATGGTTAGATGGCATCCTCGAGGCACTGCAGATGAAGTTATGTGATGTTAGGAAGATAGTGAGAGACCGGAAAGCGTGGCGTGATATGGTCCATAGGGTCACGAAGAGTCGGACACGACTGAGCGACTGAACTGAACTGAGCGCAGTGTAAAGCCGCTGATATGACATGCGCTTTGCTTCATGATACACCCATAACGAAAGAACAAAAAAACGCGAATGCCCATAAGAATGCTTATGAAGATGCAAGGACAAAACTTGCCTCTTCAAATTGTTACTGTCAAAGGTTGGTTAAGCGACTACCAGAAAACGGGGCAGGGAGATAAATTCAATGTTCAGTAAACGCCTAATCATGCTATATGGGGCAGGAGCTTCTGTCAGGCTATGTGCCTTTCAATTTCTAGAAAGAAAGAAAGAAAGAAAGAAAGAAAGAAAGAAAGAAAGAAAGAAAGAAAGAAAGAAAGAAAGAAAGAAAGAAAGAAAGAAAGAAAGAAAGAAAGAAAGAAAGAAAGAAAGAAAGAAAGAAAGAAAGAAAGAAAGAAAGAAAGAATTTCGACACCCCCGCTGCAGGCTCGAGGATGCAGCCGGTGGAATTTCCGGCCCTGACATAGTAACGAGGCCCAGCTCAGTCAATGGCGACAACACCACTCAAGGAAGTCTGGTTTACAGCTAGGAGGAGGAAAAGGAGACCGGAAAGCAGGCTTGAAAGGGACGAGGTTCTTCGAATGCTTGTGGCGTGATAAGACGACCAGGGGCGGTGAACGTCGGCATCACCGCATCGCCTTTGAGAACCATCGTTTGTTAAGACCCCTACACCAGGGCAAATTCTGGGGCGCCAGACGCATCGTTATCGGCGCTGCTTTCAAGAAGACCGCCGAGGGTAACATACAAGAATAAAACATTCGCCTGACTATATGTCCGGATTTCACGCCTGTTGCGAGCAAATGGTTACAAAGGGGTAAAAATGAACGAAACTCAAAAGGTGATAAATTCAAGAAAAGCACAGTCGAGGTTATAACAATGTGTATGTAACATATTTATGCCCTTTAGTTTAGGATGGTATAAAAAATATGTCCCCCTTATTACAGCAACATGAATGTTAATGATACAATTTCACCTGAAGCAGTTCCCGCATACGCACCTATAATTTCCGAAATATGGTGCTGTAGAATAATCGACCTGTAGTTTTTAATTTTAATTTTTTACTCATTACATTGTTGGAATCAATTGCAAACGCTATTGCGTTTATTAATGTAAATTTTAAAATAAAATTTCTCCCGAAATTCGTGAGCTGTCACAAACTAATTCGTAATCTAGTTACTCTGGCGCTACGGATCGGGAAGAAACCGTTGTTCTCAGATTTTCGGAGGTTTGAAGCAAGGCGGAACACCGGATGCCAGAAACATAAACGCCTTATTCCTGATTTGATATCTTAGTGTAGTAACCCAAAGCGTTGCTAAGAAAACGTGAGGTACCTGCCTCCCATAACTTTGTCGGATATACTAAAAAGCTAGGCGCACGACTATATCACTTTTGAGCTTTACATTCAGAACCTTATTCTTTATGAACTCGTAGTAGCCATAATTATTTAATTCTGTAATACCAAATTTGGCCCTTTGGCTTGGAGAGCATATATTCATTTACTAAAGGATATAATTACAAGGGACATAATTCATGCGCCTGAAGTAATCAAACTGATTCATTCATTGCAAAATGTTTCAATGTTACCAGAGGAGAATATTGAATGCATGTGAACATTTTACCTTTCGCACATTAGCTAAAAGAAATCACAAAAACGCACTCAAGAATTCCATATGCACAACCATATGATCGCCTTTCTGAAAATTGTTTGAGCAAGAAATTGAATGTGAGGATTGTGCACCGGTTCCAATCCCCAGCTTGCCCGAGCAACAAACAGCGCCTTCTTACGAATTCTGGAGCATGTTACCGCACCAGAGATTACGTGTACACGAACAAAATGACTTTGAAGAAGTCGCTTTCATTCTTCTGCCTCTCCTTCCTTACCAGTGGTATAACCATTTATACATCATCCAGGATTAGTGAATAACAACGCATGATGATTGAACAGAGTACGTGGATGACCGCCCACGTCGTCATCATGAAATGGGTCATGCCAGAGAAATACACTGTGCCCAATCTCGGCCCTTATTCTAAGCTGATACCCTATATAAGCCCTTATTCTAAGCAGGTTCGCACCGAAGCCCTTGAAGCATATCAATTGTCTTCATTTTCCTGAATTGAAAAAAAAAGATACGCTATTAAAGTGCCAAAAGCCGACACTCTTCACGACAGAACAGTAGATTACCTGCGTAAGTTTGTAGCCAAACTGTGTTGCAGTCCCGAGGCAGCTATATCACCTTGAATGCTCTATACGAAGGAGGGCTTGTGTCAGCGGTAAATAAATGGTCGCTATCGTTTGATACCTCATAGATTCTTTCTTTTCAAACTATTTCAGCTTTCGTGATTGCATTATCACTGATGTTGAGTTAAGTAATTTGAACGACAGCGCGACCAAATCGTATTCCTTGTAGAATCCCTATTGTATATTCGTAGTTCTATTGGTAGATAGGTGGACGCAGGCAAGACAGCCTTGTCCTTGTGATGGGAAGATCTTCGAACTCTTTAGTACAAAGCTAATATTTATTTCGTGTAATACGTGATGGATGAGCATATAAATGAGAAGCTTCAATTGGCCGGACCCACCTGATATTTTTCTCTGATTTGGCAGTCACCCTGACTCTGGACCAGTGATCAAGAAATGTTATCTGATATAAACAAGTGCAGTAGAGCATGTGCGACTGGCTAGGCGGATTAATTGGCGAAATCTGTTAAGCGTCGGTTGAGCCATTGCACACGTTTCGCGCGAAACATTTTATTTCATGCAAGCCAAGACGTGAGAATTACGTTTGCTAAGGTGATGTAAAATCAAAAAGGCTGACCTTCTTCACGGCATGAAGCCCTTCCCGTTTTCCTCGTCGTCATCATAAAGTACGGCAGCCTTCAACCGGGTTAATTACTGTTCCCGTGGAAGGGACCACCATCAGAATACGCATATTTCTTCCCGCGTCAGTACCACCTCAGTATAGACAGTACCCACGCGTAAATTCTTCCCGTCCCAGCTACATTTCGTCCTTTCACTTTTCTCCCGTACAAATAAGGTGTGAAACGTTATTCTGCGACCTTTATCACATGCAAATAGCGGCAGGAGTCATGAATTCATTTTATTGCCATTTAAATTTTATGCGGTCGGGTAGATTCAGTTTCCTAAAAATCAATTATTTCAACTCATAACGCATTAAGTCTTTTAGTGCAGACGCTGTAACTTATAGGGAAGAAGCCGAGCTGTAGGACTACGCAAACGTATAATAGTCTTTGTTGTAAGTTGTGTCATGTCAGAAAGTAGGCCCGAATGCCGCAGTTAGGCTTATTATTTTGCAACTGCTGATTTTGCCGCCTAATCCCTGCGTGTTGCACCTGTAGGGTTAACCTCGCCGTCGATATTTTGTTCCCTTGTGGTGTGTCACTTCAGCTTAGTGGACGGTGTCGGAAGGAAGGTCACAACTGATAGTCAATTTCAGAGAGTAGAGTTCGGGTACTAATGACAGGCGGCGCTTCTGCCGGAAACTACCGAACAGAGAGGAGGTAAATACCTCCACTGCTGAAGAGCAGGCAGAACAATACAAGCGGGTTTCTGTTTTCAGAAACACACGTGGCACAAATAGCGCTGCAGGCACCGGATTACAATGCTAGCGGGTTTGCTACTGTTCCTTACGGCTTGCACTGAATGAGTCTAATTACTCTCAACGCAACGTTCCTTTTCTTCTGCCGTGCAGCGCTGCACCGCTCATTCAGATATTCATTCACTGTTAACGGGCGCCTTTCGCAGGCGTGAATCACTGGTTCAACGAACGGCACAAAGACGCTTCGGGAAGCTTTTCTGAGGGGGACCTACATTTTTCTGTATTGCAGCTTCCAGATGACACGCCGCCAGCTATTAAACTGCAAAAACTCGCCTCATCCTCTCTTCTGCGCCAAAAGTGCCACGGAGAGCAATGGTCGCAGCTGCTCACGAAAAGAACACTTCTAGGCTCGTAGACGAATACCCGAAGCTCGCTCTGTCTTGCCGTGTTTTCTTGCGTGCCATTGGTTACATTATTCTAGGCGTCTATGAATCTCAACCACATCACAAAACAAGCAAACAGGCCCCGTACAACTAAGCTAGATAAAAAAAAATAGGAGCTGCCGCCAATGTTCCTTTTTAGTTGTCTGCGAAATGCTCTTTCACTTTTCGAAACGTTGGCTCGACTTGCGATCTCAGGCTACCCCTCTTTTACCCTTGTTCATTGCTGTACTCTACACATTGACACTCTGAAGTGCGCGGAACAAAAAACTGTGTAGGAATTTTCATACATGGTAGGAAGTGCCTCGGACCGCTTAGACAGCAAAGGTTTCCGCATCTGTCTCCCTTACTCTTCGTGTTATTTAGACGCATCTCAGAAAACGACGGTCACTTGAGGTGTCATGGCTTACGGCCTGAACTGTCCGTCTCTGTGATGAGTTTAGAGCCTCCAATGTAACATTGTAATTTCTGAATGGCGCAAACAGTGCAAAAGCGTTCTTTTTCTTACGCGCTGTGCGCAATCTTTCGAGAGCTCAACTTTTGCATGCAGTTCGTTCCATCAAAAAGCCGTCAACGGCGTAGATGGCGGTCGAAAAAGGGCTTCATTAGTCGACAGGACCATGATGTCGAGTCACGTGACGTTGAGATTGAAATATCAAACACCCTATACTAAAATGAATATAACGTATTATGGTATGGTCTAAATGAAGCTATAATTTACGAGGAGGTTCTTTTCCGGAGAATAGTTTTAAAGGTGAAATACATTTGCCTCCATTAGGGTTCGAAGTCAGACACTCAGCATTCCAGGCGACCGTGCACTGCCTAACACACAGATTGTCGTTGGTGCCAAGAGTGGTAAATGGGAAGTTAGTGAATGTATATCTTGCTGTGTATGACTTACTAACTTGTGTTAGAGATGTGTACTTATATTACAGTAAACATTTGAAAAACTGAAAAAACTGGAACAAAGGTATAAACGTTTTCGAGAAATGACACAGTTCTTGAAATTGCATCGTGCCGGCTCTTATCCGAAGCTCAAGAGTCCTCCGGATTTTTCAGCTAAATAATGGCTATTTCTGACGCCCTTATTCCTTCTTACGCGCTTTAATGTGTCTCACGATTACACAAAGAGCTTTTTCTACTTAAAGTATTCAGGCCAAGGTACTTTTGTATTCACATAGGCTTATTTGTCCCATTGTTTGCTGTCATGGTCTTTAACAGTCATGGAAAAAGCACATGAAGAGTTTGTGGTATTTCTGGCAAACGATTAATTAGTCTATTACAAACGCTAAAGAACATCACTAATCATCCCGTAGACAAAACTGATTTTGTGGTATCTCTGGCAAACGATTGATTAGTCTATTACAAACGCTAAAGAACACCGCTAATCATCTCGTACAAAAGACCGAGTTTGTGGTATTTCTGACAAACGATTAATTATTCGTTTACAAAGGCTGAAGAACACCACTAATCATAACGTAAAGTGAATTACCTTTTGCAATCTTACTAGTTCGGTATATAATCTGCTGTACAATTTGTTTATTTGCTTGTCCATAGCTAGCTAATCTCGATCCCCATTCAAGGACCGGGCGAAATTACATCACCCTAACGCCATAATGGCACTTTGAAGGGAGTTATCTCTGTACGGTTTTCTGAAGATCCCTCCCAGGATAAACGATCCCGGGAGCTTTAATAGTGCTTACCTGAAATGGCGCTAAAAACCTAACCGCGCTTTCCTTCGCAACGGAATTCTTACTCCTTTGAATGTGCTAAGTCCTCCACAATTCTATCTCCGGAAAGGATGCCGCTGTCTGGCACTACCGATTTGTTAGCGGACATGAATACTTTTTTCGAAACCTTTCCTGAAAACGCAGTCTCGGTCGTTTTCCTAACCAAAGGCCCGTCAGTAAAAACTGTTACAACTAGCAAGCATTCCGTTACCTGGCGGATCCAAGACCTTTTACATGTGGAATCAAATGATGATCTATACAAAGGATGGGCAACATGTATCAGTGCGACCGAATCGCAAAGCACTTTGAAAGGCTTCCCTTGCGCTATCCAGTCATTGTATGACTCAGCACCCTATAACGGCTTCATTAGGATCACCTTCTAATTGCACACAAGATTTAGGTAGCTCGGATATTTCAACTTCTTGTCGCGTCAGAATGTTTGTATGTTCCGGTGTTGTCCCCCACTTTAATGGAGAGCCATGCGACAATCTCCAGAGCCTTAGAAGGCGAAGCCGTCAGCAGTAGCCGAGACCAGACGTCTCACTTGAATGACAATATTTTGCAGGTTTGCTGTACTTGGTAACATAGATTCCAATATCTCCCGGTGACTCACTTGACTGCATGTAAATATACATCTTGAGCTGTCCACCCTTGTTGAGAAAAGGTACCACTTCCTGGTGGAAATTGTCTGAAGTCTATTTCAACTGCACCTCCATCTTGCGGAGCACTATGTTTGCCTCCAGCAATTTTGATTCGCTCTCGCGTTCATGGCAGAGTTCTTATCTTTCACACTCATGCAAATTTCTCTCTTCTTCAGGCTCTTCCTGCTCTCTAAGATATCCTTTTTCCTGATTTTTTTTTCTGCTGTGTGAGCTACTCTTTCCTTTTTTCCTCGATGGTGCTCTACGCTTCCCTGAGTTCCACGTCATCTGGCGCTAAGATTGCTTTTGTAGTAATCGTTTTTCTGCCAAGCGCCACTTATGTCAACTCCCAATTTGTAACACAAAAAAAAGTAAAAGGACCAGGTTCATCACAAACAACTATTCGAATTATACCGAACAGAGGATTCCGCGAGTTGAAAAACGTAATCCTCTTCTAGGTCCTCGGTTGATAGGTCCTCGGTAAGTCCTATGATATGTCGATTGTTTTGGGCCACTCTCTACCAGGCACAAAATTGTTCTCAGTACCAATTTCGTGTGTAAAAATATGCTCTTCGTAAACGTTATGGTAATTGGGGTCTGGAAACAATCTAATCGTGCCCATGTTTTGCCAGCTGACTTGGGCAGTCGAGCAACAGCTGCAAGCGAGATAAGCCTCACTCAAAATAACAGACTCTGCTTTTTTTTTTTTCACTTGGCGTAGGCTCCTCGTCTCAAAAATCTCACTTAAAAAAGCATTCGTTCTGTGCAATACCCATGCAACAACTCCAAAATATACCATAATAAAGGATCTATTTCAGCTGCCTTAAAGGCTCAGTTATCAATATATAATGCATCCCTAGAAACTTCCTGTTACAGATGCAATTTTGATTGCAGTTGTGCGAGAGAGGCCAGCAGCAATAGAGATAAAATAAATTTATAATCGATTCGGCCGTTTCCTTAAGTTGTCGCAAAGAGGACGTACTTCTTCATGCTTTGTCGGCTGGCTGTGATCGGGTATCCATCAACACTATTCGAACGACAAAGTAATAAGCCCTAGCCACATGCCGTTCAATCATAACTGCCGCCACCCGGAAAGAGAGCCCTAAAGTGCACACTATCGACCAGTGAAACTTTCTCAGGGGCCCCGAGGACATGGTAGTAGCACCCTGCGTTAAAGCTGATATAACAGACCCGATTTCGACGTCAGGCGTCTGCTGCAGTGGTAACGCCATAAGTAACTGTCGAGGTGGAGCTGTGGCATGTGCTGAGAAGGTGCGACACCTCGTCGCGATGGAAGTCGACAAGAACGTGTCGCACCTCGTTGCCTCTAGACAACAGCTGACGTGTCTGAAAGAAGTAAACAACGATGGAACGCTGCGCACACTGGCAATACAGTACCAGTCCTTCAAAAACAGCCTTGTTATTCAGTGC
This sequence comes from Amblyomma maculatum, assembly GCF_055883805.1. Classification (NCBI taxonomy): domain Eukaryota; kingdom Metazoa; phylum Arthropoda; class Arachnida; order Ixodida; family Ixodidae; genus Amblyomma; species Amblyomma maculatum. The sequence continues at coordinate 143,678,492 of NC_139346.1, read as the reverse complement.
CTTCTGAAAGCGAAAATATATGCTTTGTCGCCAGTATACAATAGAAGAGCGACATAAGTCACTCCCGGTCTACCGTCAATGCCCTATATTGACTGCTAGGTCCCCCGAAGATGCTTGTGGGGGTGCATTATTTTAAATACAGTCCTCGTTTCATTAGACGTGAAGGCGGAGAGAGCGGGATAGCTTACAGAACACTTAACCTTGTCGATATAAGCTGCCTCTGTTGTCACACCAGTTGGCACATGAAAGGCTGCCAGTGCTTGCATTGTTACTGGACTAATAAAAAACTTACTTTCTAAACAGAAACTGATCTATCGCTGTCGCTGCGCCACATCGGTGTGTAACGTGGGCATGACGGGGTTATGCGCATTGTTTATTTCTTTTAGAAACAGCTGTTTTAGCGTCATCTAAGTTCGCCTTTCGGAAAGTGAAGATTCGAAATCAAGTGATGCGACAGAAAAATCATTCGGTTGGGTCTATTATTGTAGGCTTTTGAATGCCATTACACTATGTGCGTTGCATACGTTTTAAATTCATAAAGAAATAACTCAAAATAGGAAACAAAAACTAGCTGTATCAAATGAAATATTTGAGTAAGAGTAAAAACGATTTATTCTCAATTTCACACATATTCTCTCGCATTGAGCATATCTATAATAAAGACATAAAAAGCTGAAGACATGCTAATGACGGCAACCGCTCACAGCAAGCGCACATTTGATTAGCATAAATACTCCCATCTAGAATCTAAGGGAGATATTATCTGCGAGAGGATACGTTATAAATTACAGTGTGAATTATTACCTTCACAGTGAATCGTTTTTGCGTAAAGGTGTGAATATACAGGAATAAATACGACAGAAAGTAGGGAACCAAATACAGGAGGAATATAGTTTATCCCTGCTATGTCAGCTAATTAATCATTGCGTTTTTATCATAATCAGGACCCATAACTTCTTCTGCTTCTCGCAGAATAGATAAAGCACTGAATTGTTTCGCTACAAGTCAATATATATGGTGTTTCCGATTGTTCGCTACAGTTATATATATTTTTTCCAAACAAAGAGAATGATATGCCGGTGCAGACTGTGCAGGGCGACTGCATTGCATGGTAGAGCTTGCATGTGTGACTGAGTGGAATAAAAGGAATTCTTTTTTCTAAAATAAGATAAACTAACAAACTTTTTATTTCTTGCATCTGGGATACATATACTGCGAAACTGAATGGTTTCAAAATGAAAGCCACCCTGGTTTATAAGATTTCAAAATATGTGTCATAGCTTGAAACATCGAAAATAAAAATACTCTTCTGATAGAGCGTTATGTGGTGTTTGTCGCAGAGCACTATACTAAACTGGCACTTCTGCGCGTGGTATCGTCACTAGAGGTGGCAAATGCCTCTACTTCGTAAGGGAGTATACGGGGCTAAAATAACTAATTTCACAAAAAAAAACTTTTTGTTTTAAATTTGGGCTATTTTGGATTGTGCTTGTCTCAAAGAAACTTCTCAGCACGTTTCGTTGTTATCCGTGCTGTAGAAGAATTATTATGAATTTTTTAGCATGGTAGGGTGCACAAACCACCAAAAGCGCCTATGAAGTCTGATTTCAAGACGCAGCCGCATAGGAGGCAAAAAACTGAACGCGAAGTGAATGCCTATGATAATATGCTTGTTTGTCACACCTTCTAGCTAAAGAAGGCCTGGAGTACAATAGACGGCTAAAACAAAAAACAAACAAAATGAAAAGGAGCAACAGCGGATTGGCCGCAACGCCGAAATAGAAGCTTGAATTGACTAAACTACAAACGTAACCTTCGAAAACCGTTCTTCCGCCGCAGGGAACCTGGCTAACCAAAGTGCTCGATAAGCTGAAGATAGTATATAGAGCCTAGACGAAGAAGCAGGCTCAGCAAGCAGCCAAAGAAAGCATTCCATTAGCGCAAACAAGAGTGCTGAACAGCTACAGAACTGAAAAAAGACGACCACCAGAGAGAAGTCTCGCGTTGATAGGGAAGGCCCCGCGTATGCAACGAGATACCTTGATTAATTAATTTTGGCAATAAATTTGAACGAGATTTTCTAAAGCCTTCGAACTCATTTTTCTCATTCCGCGGTTTTTGCAAGAGCACAACATTTAGGAAAACTACCATTTTCTAACTCTTTCGACAAAGGCTGTTTTAAATGTAGTTGCTCGACTATAAGTATATTGGGAACAAGACAAGATACTTTTTGGATTACTAATTAGTCTCTGAGAAAAATGAAGTATAAAATATTGGACATTTAATGACAATAAATAAAGTGTCAAGAAATTTACAAAAACGCCATGAAAAACCTTCATTGGCCTTGTCCTGCACAATGAGCTACCTAGAAATTATCTAAGAACCAGCGGCTCTAACCCTTCATGGTTCTTGAAACGATAGTTTTCTTAAGCTGACATATTTAATTACCGATTATCATACCTACAACGTTTATTTTTACTTGTACTGAAGTGATGAAACTTAGAATATATTCTAATAAAACAAAGATAAGCAATCTCTGAAAAGTTTATCGAAATTATTGCAACAGTCTAGAAGTTGATCTCTTAGAACCGCATCCCTCCATAAGTAAAGTGGGTCTCTATTGCATTTAATATGTGGCAGCTAATCATATTGTAGTGCGATAAAACCTACGTCAATGTTTTCTAAAAGTGTGTATTCGAAATTCCAAACTTGGAACTGTCACGCTGATTTTGAAAATCTAAATTTGCTAATTCTTAAATTCCTCAGAATTGTGATAGCATACCACCGGCCTTAACACGGAACATAAAATAGTTTATATGAGGATTAATCATCTTTCTGCTTAGTCTGTCACATAAGTAACGTTAGTCCTTTCATATAGTCATTTTCCTTCTGTGTTGGCAAAAAAGGCAGTATCCAAAACAAAACAGCGAAAGTCGCCGTGTGTGAGTTACAGCGAGATTACATGCGTATATTTGGTGGTATCTACCCCATTGAGATAATGAAATGAAAAATTCGAAGCTTATTTGCTATCCACGAAGTTATTGTAGCGATACGAGATATCGAAAAGCCAGAAGGCTGCGTCTACTGCATAAAAAATATGTGTAAAATTTTAGAAAGCAGGAATAACGTTGTTGTCGGCCTTTAAATCTTCCGACATCCAGGTACATGACGTTAAATCACCCGCTCCTTTGCATTCCATGAATCAAGATGCTTAGTGTGAAATATTATACACTGTATGGCTTCCTTTGCTTCTGCTGTCATTCAATAGATAGGCTTCTGCTTACGTTCAGTGTAGCGTGGTTCATGTGCCTTCGCCAAGTTTTTAAAGAGCACTGAACAGGGATCGAGGGGAGCCTCAGTTTTTAATTGTTTACGAGCGGTTTGCGGGCTTGGCTGGCGAAATGAGGCTTCCCCTCAACCCTTGTTCACCGCCTCATTCATACTCAGTAACCATCTTCTTTCTCTCGTTCTACCCTGGATATTCGATAATTTATTGTTGAACATGGTTTCCTGTGTTATCATCTTGCATGTAATTTAGCAGTTGCTTATCACCAAGGTACTTCAACTCCAGTAATACGCCTCGATGTCTTATAGCGCCACTGCCAAATCCTTGCGCCCCTGGTGATATGGGAAGGATTTTCTTATAAGCGCTTATCTCGAGCGCAATCACGGAGGAGAAATTGTCAAAATAGCGCAAAACGCTAAATCCGCGAACCCTATATGATCCAAAGTAGCCCTATCCCTTCATATTTATAGCTTCCGGTGCTCAATACCTAGCGATCCGGCCGATTTTATATCTATTTCTTTCCCGCCGGAAGTTTAAAGAGTGGCAGCTCAGATGACGTTCTGCCAGCTGCCATTACTCTGCTTAGTTTTTGCCTTTCAGTATCAGCTAAGTCATTTTGTCGTAGCAAAATCAGGATGCGAGCTTTGGAGTTCGGCAAGAAATCGGAAAGTAGGGCCATAACGGATAGTTTTCGTCTGCTCACATTAGGGACAGGAAGTTGTGATGCTGCAAAGAAGTAAACGCTGAAGAATGATTGCGCTACAAAGTGTTCCCGGAGCTCTTCTCCAGATGTGAAGCGATAATACGTGCTACCTGAGCGATGGCACACCACGAAAACGAGTCAATACTCTGGCTATAAACTGAGGAAAACTTTATTTGATCGTCGCCGTATAAAGCAGGTTTGACGGCATTAGCTTTCCTAAAGAAAATGGACACGACACTGTGTGCTTTCTCTGCAGCTGTTTTATTTCCTTTTCATTTTGGTGGAATATAGAGGCAAGAACAGTTGCTTTGCCTTTCTTGGGGTCTCACAATGCTTAGGTTATTACTTTGGTACTATTGCAGGTTATTCAACGTTGAATTGCGGCAGTGTTCTTGAATACCTGTAGAAGTGGTATGTTTCTTAGGATGGGAGAGTACATTTCGGCTAAGAATAAAATTATATATGGCTAGGTTGGAAACTGACTTTAATCTATCCGATAACTAAAACGAAAATTACCCTGCTGTCGACTAATTCCAGCTAAAGGTACATCTTTGAAATGTTCTTAATCATCAGTGTAGAATGCAGACATCGTGAAAAAATACCTTAAAACCAAAGCAACGAGTAGAATTTAGACTGAAGAAAGCTCGAATCAAAATTACCAATGAGACTTTAAACATCGATGACTACACAAATTCAACCAGACCCTCGTGAATTCTGTCCGGTCAGTTAATTGTACATATCACCATGAGAACCTTGTTTGTCTATTTATCTTGTCTGACATGTTGGTCTCCTTGTAGTAACACCTACATAGATTCGATTTTGCACAATCCAAGGAACCGAGTGAAATTGAACGAACACTTTTAAATATGTGCGAAACTTGATGTGTGTTTTATTGTTGTCCCATTGACAAAACTCTGCATCGGGACGTTTTTATTTCGTGCGTCTTCTTTTGCGGTATTGGAGCGCATAAAACGCGCGAAGTGAGTTCGCTTGCGGTGCTTGCCTTCCTACTTTACGCGTCACATGATCCGTAGCATGCAATCTATGAAGCCGAGCATATTGCCCTCTGCATCGTTCTGCTGCCACTCTGTAGATGCTTATGTTAGTGCGAAAGCATTACATGTCTGCATAGCACAAAAGCTGAAAGCGGCGGCATTCGTTAAACGAATATCAAGAGCATTTACTTGGCATGTGTAGTGTTTGGACGTAAAAAGGATTGGTGGCATGGAGGCGGACATGTCACCAAAAAGCTATCATTTCTCATCTGATTGTGAGGTGAGCCAGACCGACCGACAGACAGCGACCTTTCAGTCTAGTGGACACCTACGGTGCTAGTGCACTAAGACAGGCGTCATGGGACCACAAGCCAGCAGCCACATGACGCCATCAATGAAATAAATGTAATGAGAAATTATCAGGGGCCTCCTTACGACGGGAACCGGGCAGAATTAACAGCTGCATCATGAAACTGCCTGGCAACCGCTCATGTGATAATCAGTTGAGTCAATTATGCATTTTTTTTTTCGGAAGTGTCGGTTTCAACCTCCCTTTGAGAAGCCTGATTCGCGGAAGCAGTGGGACCAGATGTCATTTCGGTTGCCACTACTTCCGATTCCGGCATTCCCAGCACTTAGAGGAGAGTGAGATCGGCGCAAACGACACTTGAAAATGACACAATCTCTGCATACAGGTCTTGGAGGGAAGCTCGGAGTCCTTCAAGAAACAACGTTTTAAATCCACCTGCTAACAGCACCTATTAGATAGAAATTGTGCTGTTCTAAACTGAAAAAATGACCTAAATTTTTTTATCAAAAAATATTCCTTCAATTACTTTGAGGCTGATTTTAAACCTCTGTTATCTCGAATACACTTCAAATAATTAACTTAATCGTAATTTACTTCTTGAATACTATGAGCGTTCGCAACAGGCATCTAGGCAGAAATAATTATTGCACCAAAATAAATGAATTTACGCCAAAAATGAAGTTCCCAAGAAGGCAGAATAAAGAGGACTAAGCTGTCTGAAAAACAATATATTTGAAGGTGTAAAATTATAAAGAAAGCGCAACCAAGGGGATAGTCAACTACTGCATTGCACACAGACGGTCATGCTCAAAAACCGTAAAAGCACAATGCAGACAGCTAGGGATAGGGATATTAGGTAGTCAAGGAACAACACCGAAGCTAAACTGAAAACAGTGTGGTGAGCTACTCACGGCAAATAGTGGAATCGTACACAGCGTCGAAAGAAGCAATAAGACATATCTGCCGACGTGCGCGCACATTGCAACTAAAGAAGTTATTTAAGCGAAATTTCAAGACTAGAAAAAGGAGGTTCATAACTGCAAAAAGTCAAAACGAAAACAAAGACATCTGGGCAGCTTTAGGTAGCAAGAACATTTATTGATTACACTTGCACACATCATGACATTCCAATTCTGACTATCCCCTTCAGGACCAGATCTGTAGAACAATCTTTGAAACAATCAGCGCTGCAAGTATATTCCTTCAATTTCTTGCCCTGCCTAGCCCTTGCGTTCGCTGGTAAATAAAGTGCATTTATTTAGGCCCTTTTGACACATTCTTTTGTTGATTGTTTATAGGGTAAATATGATACTGATTCTTGTAAGGTGTACGCGCGTGTAAAAGAATATAATTGGAACTCCACAGCATGGTATCATCAAGTGTTATCGAGATAATTTTACGACCGTATCTGAGTTCCTGTACCGCCCTGGAGAAAATATTGGGTGATTTCACCTTCGAAGCTTTCCAGCGCCTTTGTAATGGGGATCTAAAGTCTCCTCATGATGAACCTCTGATCTGGGTTTGCAAGAAGGCCATTAAATATGACATCGTCATCATCATCAGCCTGACTATATCCAATGCAGGGCGAAGGCCTCTCCCATATTTCTCCAATTAACCCGGTTCTTTGCTAGCTGCATCCACTTGACCCCTGCGAACTTCTTAACCTCATCCGCCCACCTTACTTTCTGCCGCCACTTGCTACGCTTTCCTTCCCTTGGAATCCAATTTGTTACCCTAAGCGACCATCGGTTATTCTCTCTTCGCTCTACATGTCCTGCCCATGCCCATTTCTTCTTCTTAATTTCCACTAGAATGTCAGTAACTTCAGTTATTTCTCTGACCCACTCTGCACGCTTCTTATCTCTTAATGTTACCCCTACCATTTTTCGTTCCATAGCCCTCTGGGTTGTCCTCAACTTAATTAGAACTCTCTTGGTTAGCCTCCACATTTCAGCGCCATAGTTCAGTACAGGTAAGATGCCACTGTTGTATACTTTCCTCTGGAGCGATACCGGTAAGCTGCTAGTCATAATCTGCGAGTGCTTGCCAAATGCGCTCCATCCCAATCTTATTCTTCTTGTTATTTCCTTTTCATGGTCCGGATCTACGGTTACTACCTGTCCTAAGCAGACATATTCGCCTACTACTTCCAGCACTTCGCCACCTAATATAAACTGCTGTTACTTCCCGAGGCTGTTGAACATTACCTTAGTCTTCTGCATATTGATTTTAAAGTCTACTTTTCTACTTTTACTGTCTAGGTCATCAATCATTATTCGCAATGCATCCCCCGAGTTGCTTAGCAAGGCAACATAGCAAAACAACCTTCAGTTTATACTGCTTATTAAGCCTAATTACGATGCCTGCCACAATCTCATTAATACTATAGAATTCATCTATATTACCCGCTATATACTTATTGACAGGCAACCTACTCCTAGTTGTCGCCTCTCTGGTAAACCTCGATAACACAGTACATGCCCATCCTTCAGTACAGTATATGCCTCATTCGGCCTCCTAACCTCACTAAGCCCTATGACATCCCATTTCATGCCCTCTAGTTCCTCTAACAGCACCGCTAAACTAGCTTCACTAGCTATAGGTTCTAGCGTTAAACGTTACCATGGTCGGTTTCCAATGGCATGAACATGACATGAAAGCTTTTGAATGACAGTAGAGTCGTCATGTTTAGCTTTTTTGTCACTTAATATACTCATTCGTACCGATAAATGTTTCGAATATGCTTACGTTCGAATAACGAATTCCGCGATACATGTTGCGCTATTTCTTCTTTTCAGACGGGAAAATTTACCTGTAGACATGTATGTCAGGTCAAAAGCCAATTCATCCCATTAGTTGTGAGAAGCTTATAGTCTGCGCTCTCACATTTCGAGGAAGAATCTACGTCTAGTCGCATCCGCGGTTAGAGTCTTTGCGTGTAGCAAGCGTTCATCAGTTTCTTCAGGTACATTCTATCATGCTTCTGCCAACGGTAAGCCCTAGCACATGTGCTCTACGTCCGTTGCCGCTGCCAAAAACTCCACGCATCCTAGATATTGAACTTTCGTGAAAGCCCGCGAATTTACCAGAGACAAATGTTAGAGATGGTTTCGAAACTGCAGACCTCTACACCTTTGAACATGAACCTAGTTTTGTTCGGTGCAGGGTAAATTGTATATAATTTCAATTCCTTGTGAAAATGCTACGTCAGCCATTCCTGTTGCCTTATTATTTCTTCATTTCAACATTAATGTTGCTTTCAGTCATGAAGTTTTCCTCAGAAACCCAACAGGCAGCGTATAAACTTCTATATGTCCACCAATCTTTCACGGTACTGTTGAAAACAGAGGATGAGGCCTATTATGAAGTGCACTTTATGCGTGGAGTTCATGTTAGATGCCTGGGGGGTCCCTGTATTGCTTACAAGCATGTAAAACTAATTGCTGGAGTAGTTGGCGCATTGTCATGCACTTAGGTGCCTTCACTCTCCGTCTCCCCTCACCCAGACAAAACATGAAGTTCGCTTCAGCTCATTTCTGATATAAATATTCTTGTGTCATGTAAACGACAGTTTCATATAAATGACCACAAACAATTTAATCGGCAGTCCTCCAGTACAATGCGTCCTTTCTTCTAATCTTAGCACCCAACTCATTGTTACCTAGTTTCTTTGTTTTCCTCTTTGTTCGTGCTAAGTATTTTGTTGCCTTCCCAGTAAGTTGAAGTGTTTAACGTCAAAAATGCAGGATGGCCTTCAAAAGCACGGATGCAAGACGCGATTGTTTAAAAGGCACACATTATTTTACTTGTTTAGTTTGGAGAGCCGTTACATATTTCCTCAAGCTTAAAATTTTGGGGCATGCCGAATGTTATAGTGCTTGCTCTGCACGGCCGCATAAACCACTGGCACATCATTCGTGCGACACCTGGGCCAGAATGCAGAGCAGACGTTGCCGAGTCTCGCATAGAATGTGATTGCTCAGGCTTTCGTCATAACTTTGGGCATCGGGTATTATAAGAGACCGAACAAGCTAGCACGATACGCCGCCCACAGCGCTCCTCTCTACAAGTTCACGCAAAATGAGATGGGGTTTGGGGCGCGAGAAATTGGCCGTATCGTCACAGCTGTTACACCACCGTGCTAGGAAATATATTGATTCTTGCTGCGCTGGGGAATTGTTGGAGCCTCTGGCCTATTCGCCGAGGAGTCACAAATCCCGTGCTCCAGCTGCTCATGAGGTATCCAGCCATGACGAGCGCACGATACTTGTCCCTTCCGCCTCGCTTTGCGAACGTAACGTCTTGGTGTTATTGCTGGATAGTTCAGTGAGATCAGCCAAGGATTCTAGGAATCCAAATAAAAGGAAGGTTATGGCGGTGTCCCGCTGATAATATCACCAGGGTAACCCGAGAATTACCTCCAAGTTGGGAGGCGCCTTTATAGGAACAGTTGCCAAAAGGCTGCGTAGCTTTCTTACTTTTGTCGACAGCTGGCCTAACGAGGTCAGGCGCTGAATATCGAGACGACAAAAAGAAACGGACGTGATTTCCAAATTAGTCTCAACACATCTCTTGCACTGAAATTAAAAATAAATATGAAATTTGGGAAGCAAGAATATTTTTTGTTGAGAAGAACTTTAAGGGAAAAATAACGTCACCTTCGAGGCTCTTAACATCTGTGCAGTACTATGATACTCCTTAGTCCGATTGTTTCCAATGGAGAATAGAACTTTGTTAGAGTGAGCCATTGTCTTAGGTATAATGGCTTGGGGCTCAGTGCGCTCCACGTGCATTACTGGACGCGTTGTACGGGAAGACTGTCGAATAAGGTATTTGTGCTCGTATAAATCGCATTGACGTTGTACATTACACAAGAATGTTTATATCAGAAATGAGCAGAATCGGACTTCATTTTTTGTCTGGGCGAGGGTAAGCGGAGAGTGAAGGCACATTAGGCATGACTAAGGTGCCCAGCCTGCCACCATACTCGCCACTGCGCGGACATTTCGCTCATAAAACTTTCCTACAGGGAATCCCTATCATCACTGCTAACTTAGTATAACGGAACTGCGATAACCTAAATGCTCATATTTTTAAGTGATTGGTAATAAATCTCGTTCCTCCGCTGAACGTCGTCGGCATCCTAGTAGTAGCAGTTGTAGTGTAGCAGTTATAGTGCCGCTTGTCGGAAATAATCGCGGTTAGGTAAAAATCGCGTTATCGTAATTCCTAGCTATGGTGACAGAAGTTTGAATGTCGTGCGTTAAGCGATGATGAGCTAATTAGGTCGGTGTAATAATAGAATAATTGATGAATGACAGGATTGAAAATTGAAAACGTTCAAAAAGGGATCTCAAATGTGTAAAAAAGGTCAGAATGAAAAGATAGCGCTTGAATATTCTAATTATAAAAACTTAAATTGCATACTTCCTTATTTACATCGTGACATATTTAAAAAATTCAAACACGCGTTGAAAGGTATGAAACTGCTTAGAAAAGAAAGCCAGTATTCGCTGATGCTAAGTACTGGTATGTAAAACAATAAAATTATTTAAAAAGAAAAAAAAAAGCAGTGTCGAAAATAAACATATAAAAATAAAAACTTAAAAAGAAAAAGTGAGAGAAAAAGCATCACCCGTATGTGTTAACCGCTATTGCGTCATACCCTTAACGGCGAAGGTTGTATCCTGCTAATGTTTTCGTTATTTTCGATGAGCCAGCCACATAGCTCCCCTTCTTAGCTTTTACACAAAATACATTTATATACACAGGCCGTCAAGAAATTATTCATACCTGCATGCAGATGCTGACGTATGAAATGAAAATGAAAAGAAGTCAGGAAAAATGGATATTATCAGCTGGTAATATTAGAAAAGACAATTCTATAAAAAATACATTTATTCGCTGCAAATCAGCTGTTCTGCGGCTTTAACTCTATCCCATAGATCTTACATTGTTACGATGATGTCGGAGGACGACGAGGATGTCTGGGGCGTTGTGTCGAACGACGAAGACGCTGAAGCGGCAGCTGCTGCGGTTGCGCACTGGTGTCTCTGAGGTGCTCCTTACATTTAAGGGAGACTGTTCGCTGGGGAAAGCCCCGCATTAACATGTTTATTGTGCATGAATGATGTGCCGCCGGGCGTAGCGCATGAATGCTCCTTTGGTGTCTACCATGGCCCACAATAGACTGGTCATGCATGTCAAAGACAAGATGCTGTTACCGAACTTCTTCCGCTTACTCGTAATGACTATCAAAATAGCAACACCTTCCTCCCTTTATGCCTTCTGCTGGAGAACGCATTTTAGAGACTGGTCTGCTTGCTCACCAGTTCGCATATTTCGGCCCATTGGCTCAAACGAAATTTCGCGCACACGCCTGCTGGTATGAGGTCGGCGCAGTATTTGGCCGATGTCACCAAGGCTATGGGCTTATGCATACGTTATATTCGTTATTGTATAGGCATCTTCTTTCCGTCGCTGAATAGAACTGTTGAAATCAAGAGGTTGAATACTACGGGCTTTGGTGGGAATTGGTTAAATCACGTTTTATATATTCGAACGTTTCTATCATAATATTAAGAATATTATTATATTAATATTATTAATAACAATAATATATTACTTTATTTTTCCTTTAATACAAGGAAAGGAAAGGAGTAGCCGCTAAAAAGCTGCTTCGAAGGGCAGCTTGACGGGGCGGCTGCCCCTGTATATCATGGCACCTCACAGCAGAGAAGTCACGCTTACAGAATGAATAAATGATGAATGGAGAAATAATTAAATTACGAAAAAACACAAGGTAAATCAGAAAAAATACATGAAAATAATACAGAGACACGCCGAAAGATAGAACACATAATTTAAAAATATGTATTCATAGAAACATTTGACGGATTAATTTAATAGATTATTGAGCTGCGACTACCGCCACCTTCTCGGTTCTCTTCAATAAAACTCTCCACTTGTAACCTCTCACTGGCGCTGCGCCTCATAGAATATCCGTGCATTTTTTTTACACGCCAAGTCCCCTCGGTCAAGTTTCTTACTGTTTTCCTGGGGACTCTGGTATATCACCCAATCTTGCAAAAGCAGACATTATTCCTTAATTACTACCTTTCACTGGTATCTTCCTCATCATATACAGACAGCGGCAAAAATTATATTTATGGTTGCTAATTACTGCTATCAGCTAAGCAAATTCATAAAGCTCTTTAAAATATATGTGTTATACAAATCGCATTCTTTACATTCGGAGCCTATCACTTCACATACCTCAGCTCCTACTCGTCATTGCCTAACGGCGGCGCTGTTTTCTGCTTGAGCTACTCCACGATGTGTCAACAATGAACCACTATCGTTTCTTCGCTATGCATCCTCTGATTCCGAGCCCCTTCTTTAAGCGGCTTTATATAATACACTCAAACACTCCGTCAGCTGTTTTAAGCTGCGCAAACTTAATATAAGGACCTTCCCGTTACCTGCTGGACCCGTGCAGCCCATTCATGCATCCGTGTACATCACACATGCTTTGCAGGCAAGCCCCGTTGTGTATGAACGTAGCTTGCTTTCTTTAAAAAAAAAAAAAAAAAAAAAAAAAACCGTCTCAGCTAAGGTGCCATTCACCAAACACCCAACGATTCTGCCCTCATATGCTTTTTTTTTTTTTTCAGTGTCTTTGACGATATCAAAAGGGAGAGCGATGAGCTGCATGCATTTGTTTCGTAAAAAATCGTGATTCAAGGATCAATAAATCCACATTTCCAGTCTCATTTCGAGCTGATGGCTCGAAGCAGTATTAAAAAGCTTTCTTTAGCTCAGACAAGCATAAAAACAATGTAATAAAATGCAGCGAATGGCTATGTTGCAGAGCTCCATTATGGTAAGTATTTCAATAAAAGAAACGAATGGTAATCCCTCGGGTATGAGATTCAGCTTGCGCTCCCATTTTGTTGACCTCTGGGAGAAGGGTTTGGTTCGACCTAGCATGGGGCTTAATTCAGCTCAATATAAGTCAATATATATGGGGCAGGTGCACTTCATCTCCTGAAAAGGTAGTTTCAGCCCAATAGTACCTGTTGTTTCATCTGCGATCTCTGCAGCGTTTCTATGCGTAGTTAAGTTGACGTGGCGCTGCCTGGCAGTATAGAAAGAACAGGCTTTTGCCGCATACATTGCAATAGAAACACGCTTATTAAGGCGCGAACATGCAAAGGATCTCTAAAACCGACAAACAACCTTGTCCGATCTTAGTGCCGTTGATTTCATACCGAAAGCAACGAAGCGGATTCAAACGCTCTGATTCGAACATGAATACACGGGATCTACAGCGGAGTGTTTTAACCATTGCGCCATTGGGACGGGTGACTTCGCTTGTTATAGCGAGCTTTATGTAGCGTTAAACATCCGTCATATATCTATGAAACGAGCAGTTACGTTGCCGCTTACTGTTAAGTATAGGGCCTTACATGTCTATAGAAATCAGTGAGCAAGTTGCGAGACCAAACTATGACATGATTTTGACTTAAATGGTGATACACGCGTTCTTTGAACTGCTTTCAGTATGATGTCATACTATTTCGCTTTCAAACTATCGTACATATGCAAGTCAAGTTCAAAATTGATTTGCAATAACGATTCGAACCGAAGGAATACACTCGTCTAATTGTATGCCGTTATTGTAAATGACGTGTGCGCTGAAAAGTTAGGCGAAGAATGCAGCATTCCTTTTCTCTCAACCAACGATTTTAAATCTTGGGACAATGCTGGGGACACAATACTAAACAGCCATCCGCAACCATGCCAAGAACGGCTTAACGAATGTCTTATTTTGCATACCATTTAAAGTATGCCCCTGTTGGCAGTCGGCGCCAGCTGCACAATTTAAAACTGGCCTTCAGTTTCAGCAACCGTGAAAGCTCATAATTGTATCTTACAGATCAAGGCAGCCAACGGAGCCCTCTGCCGAGGCCCGCGCCGAGAAAAAAAAATAGTGCCACGTTCGTCCTAGCAACTTTTCTCATGTGTTGCCTATAGCATGAAACAAATCCTTACTCTTCAGTACAATTATCTATGCTGCTAGTTCGTTGCTGAGCGCAAAATTGTGATATAAAGGCTCAGATGCGCTTTTAGTGGTCCGGAGCAATTTCCAGGGCAATTTATTAAGTTCTTGAGCGTTTTGTTCAAGGCGACCATACTTATTCTACTTATTAGAACCGACTGCATGATTCATTATGCTTTTTTGTTTAAGCGACAGCGCTGCATTCAATGATGTTCGATTAGCTTTATAATCTCACTCCTTGAACCTGCATTAAAACTAGAAGTATGTTCTTTCCAAAACTCTTTTGCTGAACTTACTGAACAGCATCTGGCTGTCAACTGCTAATGCTGGTGTATGAAGTTTGAAATTGAGCGAGGGCGAAATTGTATTTCTCGCCAGCCTCACCAGTACAGTTAACTTTTTTGAGCATGAGCTACCAAGGTGTAATCGAAGAATAATAGCAGAACAAGAGCTTAAGAGTTGCCTTCTATTACCAGGTCGAATGATTAACTTGCACTGAAAAATCTATTTCCGTTAAAAGGTCTTATACAGCGTGCTGTGAATATGGAACGTTATAAATAAGTTAAGCTTTACAGAAACAACCACTGCCTAGCTGTTAGCTTTTCTCTATAGAAGACGCACTTGTTCCCTTGCCCAGTTGTACCCTACATGCGCATTTCTGATGTATTTCAATTTTATCCACCTTGTTTAGAGAGACCGCGAGGAGCGCTCCCTACTTGTTGTTAGCGAATGGGCATTGGTCGTACTCAGGATGAACTTGCTCCTGTATACAGATGTTCTGCTCATCGTCGATGACACATAAGCGAGACGCCATAAGAGGAGCGCCAGCATGCTCTCTCTCGGCACGTGATAAACGCATGCGACACCTGTCGTGAAGATTTGCACAAGCGACGTCATAGTGGATGCCCTTACCGACAGAGACGCGCCTTCACCGCACTGCGCATGTGGCACGCATACCAATGGACGCTGCAGTATTATTTGAAAGATCAGCCAGCATAAATATAAAGTCCCGCTTAACCAAGTCTTAAGAACGCGCCTGTGTAGCTTATGTGTAAGTGTCAGGTAAGGTTCGATTCCTTCTACCGCCCAAGTTGGCAGCTCCTGCTAAATTGGACTTGCAAAGTCGTTGCGTGACATCGCATAATTTCAACACCAATCTGTTCCCAGAAATACTTTCACTACCCCAGAAACACCTTGGAGCACAGGACGTCCACTCCGGTCTCTTTAAATTCGCATCAGAGCGGCAACTCAAGTGGCGGCAACGCTTCAACTTAAAGCGGACCTCGAGCGAGAGCCACCAATTTCTTACACTTCGGTGGTGGGTTTTTGCCTAACACGGGACGTTGCCCTCTTTGTAGGAAAAACATCCGCGAGAATCATCGAGCGCCAGTCTAGCACTGACGTAGGACGTAAGAAAAGTGGCAACCGTGGAAGTGTCTGCTCTTGAGTAATGCGGCTTCAGGCGGACTATATGGATGACCTCAGAGCGCTACCGTGCGCGCGAGGGTCCTGGTCGTCGGCAACCACCTCAAAGTTCACATTTTCGATGCGGTGCACGACTTGGGAGCTTCTCGCTTTGTCCTCGTTGTCGAATTGGACTCTAGACACAGATGAGACCGCCGACGGCATATACGACGTGGCGACGATGAATATCAGTGCCAGCTGCCTCATTCTAGAGCCATGTCCGTGAATATCAGCTTACAACACCACAGCCGGAAACGCCGACGTCACATTTTCTGGTCACCGGGGTCTTTAGCACTGTCGCATTGGTGATTGTAACGTTAAAAGTAAGGAAGCGTGAAGAGCCTGTCTGTCAGCACAACTCAGTTTATAACATTCCGGTTAACCTAAATAAGTAGACATTAGCACGGACGGGATATATCTAAGCGAAGGCAAGGTAAACGATGGTCGCTAAGTTCAACTCATTGGATTCGAAGGGTGGGAAGGCGTGGTAGGAGTGCGAGATATTTTGTTGTGGATGAGATTGGGAATCTTGTGGGGGTCACGTAAATGTCTGCAGCTAGCACGGTATGAGGTAAATCGGAGTGATATATGACAGACATTTGCTCATTAGTCAGGGAGTTGTGGCATTTGCATTTGCCCTAACTCTAAACTCATAAATGATGGACGCCTCTGATCAGGCGGCCGTTACACCGAGGCACTAGGTCAAGCATGCCGAGTATTTCATACCAAGTATTTAAATTTGTGGCATAATAAGTTTAATATTAGCGCAGTGATAATTCATAAATATACTTAGCTGCACTGTGGCGCCATTTCTTTGACTGTTCGTTGGTTTCGGGATTATAAATTTGGAGCCATGTTTCATCCTCAGTCACTAATTGACCGAGAAAGTGTTTTTAGAATCAAATTGGGTCAAAACAGCTCTGGATGACTCAACTCGAGCCCCCTGCTGTTCACTGTTCAAACATTCCGGCACCCACTTCACTGAAAGCTTGCGCATGTCTAGGATATTGATAGTAATAAATTCAGCGCACTCCTGGAAACAAAAACTTTAAAAACTCTAAAATCTTTGATGTCTGAAAGAGGCATCATGGATTTTAAAGGGCTCTTTCTTGCTAAGAGTTTTGTTTGCCTCGTTCATGACGTGGGAGGCTGCGTACACGAAAAGGTGGTTCAGCCACCCAGTCTTGTGTTGCAATACTTTGTGCCATGCACAAAACGATCGTCTACTGCTCGCATAATTCCAGATGCCCATGTTGGCCTGGTCCTTGTGCGAGTTCGGGATCACCACTGTCAGGCGCGGATAGGGTTCCTTTCGCGGGACCGCAATATCCAAGCTTGTAAACGGAAAGCCAGGGCAAATAAGGTCGATTCAGATCGAACTGCCAAGCTTATATCTGATGGTTGTTGGTCGGGTATAGATTCGGCCGTCTCTGTTTCGTAGGTTTGTTTACCTCATAGCAACATGATGACATAGAGCCTGGGCAACTCCTAAGGTGCTCTGAAAGTACAATGTTCAAGTACATGCACTGAATAACTTGCGTAGCCACAAATCCTTTGTTATAAAGTTCGCAATAACGCTTCCCTTCGCATGCCTTGGCAAAACAAAATATGTCCGCATTTGCTTTTCTTGTGTTTCTGCTTTTCTACAAATTATTTGCGATCATTTTATATTTGAATTTATTATGAGCATTCACAAAAATGTTGGACATTTTCTACGAAACAGTTCTTTAACGTTATTTTTTCACTGTTCTCAAATCAAAATCGAGCTCCGTTGACTTTGTAGGGCCGCCTGACTTCGCTATGGTAGGATGAACTTCAGAAGCAAAATGTTTATACACATTGAAAGCCTAGAGCGTTTCTATTTTTCTATTCCCATATTCATCAATCATCTTACGATGGTAAGCAACTGCTCCTCAGGTATTTGCAAATGCATCCCATTGAGACTAAGTGGAAACTAATAATTACTCATTGCGAACGCGGAACTCAATTGAAACGCTAAATTCGGCTATCAATCGAATTCTTATTCTATTGTTGTTACTATGATGATAAAAAGCGTTTCACATAATTCTTCAATTGTTTGAGCATTATTTTCAAGACTGCAGTCCTGTAGTCTACAAATATTGATTTAACAACATCTGTAAGCGCAGGAAAATGTTTAAAATCAAGGTTTATCCACACGTTGGAGGCTTATGACAGTTCTGTCAACACGTGTACAATAGTAGCTTCTAATACTAAAAAGTCAAAGCATTCATTGTCTTTTGGCTCCGTCACCAATTGATTGCTGGAATACCCGAATAGTTTAGTCTTAGAAGCACTTAATGAAACCTCCAGTTTCCTGCCTTGGTTAGCGAGGACGTCTTCTCAAGCACAAAAGCGCGACAGGATACAAGCCACAATCCTATCTTGTTGAAATGTTTCATAGTTGCGGTTTACACAAGTAGGGGTGTAGTACAAAAATAAAAAAAAACATGAACTGATAGACCAGCATTATTTTAAAATAAAATATCTGTAATTATATAATAAGTTAAACAGAAAGACACAAGGCTGAGAGACTACAGAGCCTAATTTCTCTTCTCAAGACTGTATCTCTTTTTTTTTTTAAATGGCTATCTCTATATTTACCTACACATTAGCGTTTGCAGCTCTTCAAGTAATGTTTAATTAAAAGGCGATTCTGAAGATTTATTTTAGCATTACTGGCCTAAGTGTCTCTAATTTAGGAATCAGTAGCGGAGAACCGAAGAGGGCAATAATGCCACTCTGAAAAAGAGGTGTGGTTGACATTCATAAGCCTTATCATCCTGTGCATGCCGCGTACCTAATTAGGTTGCCTGACTGGCTGGCTAGATTTTTATCACAAAGAAGGTGATGTTTAGGCAAACATACTATCAGTTTCCTAAATACATTCTCCACCTGTTCCGAAAAGCCGAACTTTGCTCGCCATCTTATCTAATTGGTATTGTCACAATGTATGGATTACATGAAGTAAGTTGTGGAACGATAGCTGAGTGAAAAGCATGAGTTGCTTTTCAGAGGGAATCTTAAGAAGTCTGCCTAATTCCAGCCCATTGGGAGTGCGGTTCACATTGGCGATTCTGCCCTTTTCGAAAAGAAACGGCTGTCTGATATTTTGGAAGAGAGTTTTGGTGTCATTGATGCGGCGAGAGGGTAACTTTTTATGATTTGGTTTAATTTACAGAGTACAATGTCCAAAAGCAACTCAGGTTGTGAGAGACGCCGCAGTAGAGTGCTCCGAAAATTTCAACCACTTGGCGGAGTTTAAATTGCGCGCACATTGCACGTTACACGGGCGCCTTGGTTTTCACCTCCATGGAAAAGCAGCTTCCACGGCCTGTATTCAATCCCGGGTCCTAAGGTAAAATATTCGAGCCCCTTAACCACTGAGCAACCGAGGCGGGCTCGTAATTTGTATTCTCTTTCGGAAAATACGTAAGCTACTTTCAGACAACCTAGGTGACAATCAGGGAATAGAGGACCGTGTGCATGGGCTTGAAGAATGGGTGACAACAAAGTACCGGAGAAAAGTGTGATGGCTCAGCGCGTTCGATAAGTGTGCCAACACACACAGCCACACATATATTAAGGTAATAAAAGGACAACGACTGGGCGCAAAAGTCCACAGTACGGCTCCATTTCTGATTGGAATAAACACCGTTCATATGATTTTACCTTCATTGCTGCACAACCGGCCGGACCTCAAAATATTACATGACTTCAGTTTTAGGAGAGCTCCAAAAAGCTTGCTAACATGCCGATCCCATTGTCGAATCGGGCAAAGAAAAACGTACTATCAGTGCAACGCCAGTGTGCAAAGAGATCGTATTTTGTGCAGCAGCCGCGCTAGTCAGAAGCCTGAATAATGGCTCGGTAGGATTTGTGGCTGCCTCCATCAGAGGAAGGGCTGAAAGGACAAGAAACAAAACTCAGCGCGGACGTTAGCTGGAATCCAACACGCGCCTTAATTACCTACCCTTGCTCTTTTTTGGCAGGCCACAATCACAGTGATAAATGTGCAAGCGATGAAAAGAACGAGCGAGGTCTGTTTGCTCACGCACGCCGCCTGCTTGTTCTCTTCTATTTTCACTTTGAGCCCTTTCCGATGAAGATGTACTGCAAAACATGCGACCTGGTCATTGCTAGAACAGTTGTGATAACGCGCATACGAGCATATCTACATCTGGAAACTTTAGTTAAGCATCATTGCTATAGTTTGGTTGGAGGATGTTACATTAACTTAGTGGAATCATTTATACCAGTGTTTTAGGATACTAAGGTGAAAATGCTTAATATTATCTTCCATAAATAAGGCATTAAGTACTTCAAAACACTCTTGAGTAGGGCACTTAAGATAGGAAATAATAAGAATACTTTCGTTCAGGTTGATATAGTTTTGAAATTCAAAAACTGATAGTTGTATAGAAGTATCAAAATATATTTTACAAACACTTTTCTGATATGCGGGTAATATGCTTGGAATTGCTGGCACATCACTACTGGCATGCGTCGCGTATAATTCAATTCGGAGTTCATTTGTAAATTTTAATCGAAACCTATTAGTTAAATAAAATAGGCACTTGTTGCATGGAAGACGTGAAAACTATTTTACTATTATGTACGGCTACACCACATTTTCAGGCAGCGTTGAGTCATCAGACGGCGCAGAGCGCATTCAACATTCAAAGGCATTATTCATATCTTCCGCCAGTTACACACCTGAAGGAATTACCCATGAAAGGCCGCAGTGGGCCCCAAATTGGCCATAGGTGGGCTTACCGCTCTGAAACGTCTCCAACCTATCTTTAAGGCACCATTTTATTTACGTAAATCATGTTATACAAGCGACTAATTGCCTCTTTTGGAGGTTTCACATAACAGTCCTAAGCATATCCATGCCATGAATAAAGACTATCTATTTTTACTCTAAAAACTCCGTTAATTATGCAGTATCGACAGAAAATATGAAACAATAACTGTTCCGCTTTACGAGTGTGTACTGAACGACCGCCTAAACTTTCCTGCGGCATTACTATTCTACATACACCACTGAAAAATATATTCAGACCGGCATGTTGGGGGTGATGTGGGCCAGCCCACATTATTGTAGTGTTGGGAATAAATTTCTCTCATTTTACTGAGTGTCGCATACAAGCAAAAAATAGTGCTTAATGCTTCGCACTTGATAATTATTGAAACTTAGGAAGCCCCGAAAATGCCAGATTCAACCCATGAGGGCAGCACGTTGGTCAGCCTGAAACGGACTGGCCTCCGCAAATATTGCGCATGTGCAATTCAGGTATTGGAGGGATTAATCGACTTAAAAATTAAAACCTTGATCAATGGGACGGCATTGCCTGCACAAACATGGAACTCAATAATGATTCTGGTGTGCTGCCCACATTCGTTTACCTGGGCTGAATGCGGGCAGCCCTATTTGGGCTGCTCACACGGATACAGACTGGGACCGATCGCGGCAAGATTAGACAGCCCGCGCGGGGCCCCTCTGGGTATAGTTTTGCAAATCCCGCATGGGGCCCGTATGGGCTGCCTCCACGGGCCCAACGCGGGCCCCTACGTAATAGCCCACTTTGTGCTAGGGATCGTTTTGCGTAGCGGCGGTGTCCCTTTGAAGGCTGTGCGCATGATCGTCAAAGGCTGTTCATAAGGAACTTCGGCATAATAGCGGCATCGGTGTTACTCGTCGGTGGCGGCGGAGGATTTTCCTTCCCAAGTAGCACACATTACGTGACCCACCTGGGGCCCGTATGAGCAAGTTGGGCTTGGGTAACAACAATAACACCCATGAGGGCCCCTTTTAGGGATAAAGCGGGCAAGCCCAAATTGGGCTTGCCCCTACTTTTTCCATCTGGGCATCATATAGGCGCCGAAAGGGCTAACTGATTACATATTCCCACATCTGGCCCTCAAGGGTCCCGTTTGGGAAGTTTTAGGGCCGATGCAAATAAAATTTGGGCTCTGTATAGGAAAAGCCTGGGCTAATCTAATCGGGGCTGCCCAATCAAAAGCCGAATAGGTCCCGCATGGGCCGCGGTGGTGCTAAATACGGGTACGCCCGCAACTTGCCTACATGGGACCCTTGAGGGGTACTTGAGGGAAGGTCAGACGAAAATGTGGAATTCATGCAGAAAATTCCTGGGCTGCCCCAAATAGGGCTGCTCACCAAAAACCTAGATAATTTCCGCATGGCCGTTAGCGGGGCAGGCAAGTACTCCTTCCCGCTTCTGCCCGCATCGGTCTCTTGCGGGGTAATTTAGGGCAGATGCGATGCAAATGTGGGCCTAAAGCAAATAGATGACGGGCTAGTCCGATTGGGGCTGCCCACGCAAAAACCGAATTGGTCCCACATTGTTTGCGGCCGGGCTGAAAAGCGAGCACACCACCACGCCGCCCACACGGGTATTTCTTGGGGTACTTGCGGGAAAATGCAACATATATTCGTAGTCCATGCAGTAAAAATAAGGCCAGCCCAATTGGGACGGCCCATGAAAGGCCGCAGTGGGCCCCAAATTGGCCGTAGGCGGGCATACCGCTCTGAAACGTCTCCACTCTATTTTTAAGGCACCATTTTATTTATGTAAATCATGTTATACCGGCCACTAATTCCCTCTTCTGGCGGTTTCACATAACTGTGCTAAGCATATCTATGCAATGAATAAAGACTATCTATGTTTACTCTACAAACTACGTTAATTATGCAGTATCGACCGAAAATATGCAACAGTAACTGTTCCGCTTTACGAGTATGTACTGAACGACCTCCAAATGTTTCCTACAGCATTACTATTCTGCACGCAGCACCGAAATAAATATTCAGACCAACATGTAGGGGTGATGTGGGCCAGCCCACATTATTGTAGTGTTGGGAATAAATTTCTTTTATGTTACTGAGTGCAGCATACAAAAAAAATAGTGTTTAATGTTTCACACTTGATTATTGGAATTTGGGCAGTCCCGAAAATGCCCGATTCAATCCATGAGGGCAGCACGTGGATCAGCCCGACACGGACTGGCTTTCGCAAATCCCGCGCCTGTACAAAGGGTTTAATCGACTTCAAAATTAAAACCTTGATCAATGGGATGTCACTGCCTGCACAAACGTGGGACCCATTAATGGTTCTGGTGTGCTGCCCACATTCGTCTACCTGGGCTGAATGCGGGCAGCTCTATTTGGGCTGAATGCGGACAGCCCCATTTGGGCTGCCCACACGGATACAGCTTGGGACCGATCGCGGCGAAATTGGGCAGCCCACGCGGGGCCCCTCTGGGTACGTGTTGCAAATCCCGCATGGGGCCCGTATGGGCTGCCCTCACGGGCCCAACGCGGGCCCCCACGTCATAGCCCACTTTGTGCTACTTGGGTTAGTTCACCGTGAAGGGTCCTTACCTGCAAAGGTTGCTACCTTTAGTTTCCCCTACGAGGGTTTGGGGAACTTACTCGCTCGGTGTCTTCGTAGTTGCTGCCTGGCGACGCAAAGCGGGCGCTGTACGACGATGGGGACCTGAACCGACTGCTTGGGGGCGCAAACTCACTGCCACGCAGATAGATCCTGATTTCTTGCAGTGGGGTCGTGGGACGTCGACTGCAAATCCTTGGAGGCTGATTCGTCGCTGCTTGCAGTGGGGTAGAATGTAGCCGGCCTCACCACGGTGGAAGCATAGTAACCGGTTTGTCGCAGTCCTCCAGGCATCACACTTCCTGGAGCTTGGAGGTCATTGGCAGGCTTGGCGGGCGGGTTCTAAGGGGCGGCTTTTAGGAAGAAGAGTGTAGCGGCGTTCAAAAGCAGCTTGCTCGATTTGACTGGGGCTTGGGGGAGGGGGGCTCGTCATGGCGCAGGATGGCTTTATGTGGCAGCGTAGTTCATCTCACTGGGCTGCGTCAGAGCCGGCGGAGCTATTGGAGCCGTCGCTTGATGGACACCCAGTGCCTGCTGAACTCTTTTCCGGACGACATCCGCGAATGTGGCCACTTGGCGTTGGCAACAACCGGAGATGTTCTTCTCGCATAATCTCCCGCGTGAGTTCCCTCGAAGATCTCTCAACTCGCAGATGTTCTTCTGTAGGGGCCTGAGCAGACCAAATGGAATGGTGGATCTTATTGGCGCATCCGGGTGTCCATCGTCCTCCAGATGGCGACGCTTCAGTTTCAAACTCGTCCACAGCTTTGGGCGGATTTCGGACAAATACTGCAAAAAGCGACTCTTTCACGCCCAGCATTAGCTGTTTAAATTTCTCTCGACGTGAGGACCGACTCGTTAGTTAGCTAGGCTTTGGACTTAAGAAGCAGTTCTGCGCTTTCTTTCCTTACGCCGCTTGTGACAGTTCCTTCGTGAAGATCTCCCACGTCGTTAGCGAGGAGTCGTAGTTTTCGTACCAAGTCCGCGTTGTTCCATCCAGAGAAAAGAATACATTCTGAAGCTTCAAGACGTCATCCCAATTGTTGAATGCGGGAACTCTCGTGTACTGGTCCAGCCTGTCCTCAGAATCTTGATCCGTAGTTTGATGAAAATGGGAGCCTGTCGGTGCTGCTCGATCACGACAGGTACCATAGACTGCGCCATTGTTAATATCGGCGCATTCCGGGAACGAAATGGGTCCGGCAGCAGACTGTGTTCGATTTGGAACCCTTGATCCCTCAGGGTGACAGGAACAAGACTGAGGTCTGCACTTGAAGAGTAGATCGTAACTCAAAAGGCAGCGCCTTCGCCAGATGTCACATAGAAGGGATAAGGCCGTAAGCACAAAACAGCAGACAAGGCGCAATAGCACTAAGATCAACTTTTTATCGGGCTGACTGGTGCCCGCAAAATAACTGAGCACCTTGAAGGCGGCGATAGCAGCAAGTATGCTCGTCGGTCGTCGAAGACAGCACGCCTGTTGCATACGTCAACGCTCAATTTAAAGGCGGCGAAGAAACATCTAGATAGAGGTGCAAACAGTTACTTGCATAACCTGGAACATTGCCGAAACACACGCGAGTGGCTGGAATTTTCGAGATACATCTCGATGCATTTTGCGCGATAGAGAAAATGATAAAGCCGCGTCTAGCGATAACCAGCATGAACAAATAGAGAAACAATCCACGCACTGGAATCACAGAGATAAAGCCGCATGCCGGTGCCTCTCTAAAAAGAACAGATGTCTGAATAGATTTCGCGAATATTATTTTTTGTGAGAAAATTTCAAATTTAGATAACTAATTGATTCGTTTTCGTTTCATGTACATATGCTTGTCTCGCAGCTTGGTGTAAGGGAAGAGATAGTAATTACCAACAGATTGGTAGTTGTTTTCGCGAAGGAAAGAGGGATATAAAACAAATTGCGCTTTACAGTAGAACTCGTAGTTCAAATTTGGCGCTGTAGTTCCTTCAAAACGTCATCAGCGGACTTCGCTTCAGGAGCGAGCTCCCCTACGTGTCTCTAGCTCTCAGTTTCGCTTTCGAGCAGAAAAATTATCATATTTACTGGCGCTAAGGTACTTTAAACAATAAGTTTTTCTTTATTTGAAAACCTGATATGGCATCTTCTTGCCCACGGCTTTGAACTATGGATTAGCACTAAGCACCCATATGTGGGGATTTACATGTTACGGAGTGTGTGTTAGTTAAGACTTGTGTCATTAGAACATATCTGTCTCCGAGTCCTCGCCGCAGCCGAGAATTCATTCATGAAAGTACTTTTGTTAAATTTTTTAACTCACTTTCAGATGATTTTTTTAGTGTTCGCTGACTTCCGATATTATGCAGAAAGATCAATTTGAAGCGTTTTACGCGGCGCTTTTGGAGAACACCCGCACAGAGATCGGTACGTTAAAGTTAGGGGCAGTGCGAAAATCTTGCCAATTTCTTGGTGAATTGCTACCTTACGAACTTATGAAGCGCGCGTAACGGTAGGCTGGACAACGATCGGAGTGGACATGTTGAAAGTTAAAAGAAACGGTACTTTTCCGCACAGTTTCGGTTACTGCAATCCTTGCGAACACAGGGCTGCGACGGCTTTGATCACGCTTTCGAAGCGCCTCTAATTTCGTTTGCTTCTTGCTTGCAGACATATCCACAGGAGCTTCTTTTGTCATTTATTTTTCTTCCTAGAAGTAATGTCTGCGTTCATCCACCACCGTGAGTACTTTTCACTTACATCCGTGATGTTTTTCCACCATGTCATAAAGGCCTTCTAATCCCGAGCTTTCGCTGATTGTTTCATAGAGGCTCCTCACTAGGCTATACCAAATGTACATATATCCGGCAGATTTATTTCTTCACTTCAGTTTAGAGACCAAGGAGCATGAACCTCGCAACTCTCGAATCTCTATGGTAGGCATCCTGCTGGCTACCGGAAACCAGCCGTAATATTGTTTTGATACTAGTACCATCTTTTTTACTAGTCTTGCGCAACTCAGGTATTTAATCTCGTTCCGCATTGTGCATGACCTGAGTACAAAGGCCATGTCTCTTAATATGCTGACACTCAAAATATTGTTACGTGGTGAAAAGCAAAAAGATGCACAAAGAAACAACATGGCGATCAGGTGAAAGACGATTTAATGGCTGGCCTAGCGCGAGGGCCGCTCTCGCATCACTGTCCATCTTCTTCACAACATTTTCCGGTGCTACAGAGTGATCATCCCGATAGATTCGCTAAAGTCGGTGGTGACGTGACGGTGAGAATTTTGAAGAAAATTTAAAAGAAAATGATTTGCTTGCCAGCACGATAACGATGACAACGATGATGGTCTGGTGATTCGCCTCCCATGGAGCACTTCGACCATCCGCCACCAAAAGCACCCATGGGACTGATGGCTCCAGGTCGCGTCAGGCGGCTGAGTGGAGGTTGCGTGTTCATGCCCTTCAGTTCCTTTGGTACTTCGGTCTTTACTCTGATCTCGGCTCTGGTTGATTCGTCTGCGCGCCTTATCTTAATGTCAGGGCTGAGGGCAAGGGGGGGGGGGGGGGGGAGGGGATCGTTGCGGCTGATCATCTCTGGGCAGGAAAGGCTGGGGCAAAGCTGCGCTGCGATATCCCCTGTCGTGACGCTGAGGCTATGTCGACCCGGCCTTCACTTGGTAGCGTGTCGAGACTCGGGGTTGACGAAAGATTGAATCTTCTAAGTTGGTGAAATATGTACAAGCAGGTTTACTGGCACTTTGAGAAAACTTATTTACAATATTTACACGAAAAAGAAGGGTACATCAGCAAAATGGCAAGCGTTAAGAGTTCATAGCGAGAAGCGACTGGATGAGCCGTTTACCCAGGGCTCAGAGCGACATTTCGTGCTCTGCAGCGTCCTTAAAACCCCCTATGTCCAGCCCCTCTCTGAAGATGCTGACCAACCAAATCCAGGGCACGCCCCTCAGGTATCGGCATCCAATCGAACACATCACTGCACTGATGGTCTGAAGCACTGACTGGTCCGGCATTCATTCGTTGGGCGTGATCACTTGTTGGCGGGAAAAGCTTGGGAACGGCGAGGAGAGGAGGTACATTTCTATTCAGCAAAGAAACCACAGGCTGGTTCTGACAAGGGGTTTTACTTCTCAGAAACCCGAGTGCACGTGGCGCCGCATAGGGCTCCCAACATGGTCCCTTTTCGACAATTGCAAATCTTTCCTGCATTCCCGGGAAATCACTTAATGGCCGTATGAGTCATGCTCCTTTCTTGTCCTGCACGTCAGCGGACATGTCACTCTGTCGTCTCCTTTGGATAGGAGGCATTCATCACTGGAGGATAGCACTTCTCGACTGGAAGGGTGAACAAAAGAAAGAAAGCACTTCCTGCTATTTCCCGCAGGGGGACGTTTCTTTGTGTTTTTCCAGACGTTCTCTTGACAGGGTCAATTTGGCATTTGCAGGTTGTCCACAAAGCAAAACATGCTTACAAAACAGGATTCCTGGAAACAGGCTCACTTAGAGCCATTGGACCATCACCACATATTCACAAAACTTATCCATGCCCACAGGCGAACAATAGAGCGCGCAATTGCGGATGCTTGGTCGTAACAGCCTCCTCCCCCGCCAGAAGAGTCTCGGAGGGCAGCAGTCCCAGCTGCTGCATGAAGAGACGACTTAATGGCCTGCACGTGAACGCTTGAAGCTCGCTGTTGCTTGTCGCGTTGTCTTGATTGTTGTAGGCCAAATTGCTCGAGCTGTCTGAAACTCAACCACATGTCGAAGCAAGCACTCGGCTCCCGTCTGAAGAGACCAGGTCAAAAGAAAGCTGCCATTGTTGTTCGAGAAAAACCCACTCTCAAGACGTTCAGGACCCACGTATTCCTAGAAAACCAAACGGGCTGCTTTACATAGCCACACATATACAAGCGCACGAAAAAAAAAAAAACCTGATTATCAATTTGGATACATGGTGAGGAACATCTCGGACCGCTTAGAAAGAGCGGCTAAGCGCGTCCGCATTCCCATTTAACTTCCCCTTTTTGTATCTTATTTCAAAATTGTACTGCTGTAAAATCAAGCTCCACCTAAGAAGGCGACTGTTCTTCGATGTCGCAGTTTGCAGCCAAGCCAGGGGACAATGGTCCGTCTCTACGGTGAATTTGGCCCCTCCAAGATAGCACTGCAATTTTTGAATGGCCCATACAATGCAAGCGCACTCTTTCTCTGACGCGCAATAAGCCCTCTCTCTAGAACTCAGTTTTCTGCTCAGGTAGAGCACTGGGTGCTCATTACCGTCGTCATCTCTCTGGCAGAGAACAGCACCTAACCCTCGATCACTGGCATCACACTGGACCGTGAATTCTCGGCCATAGTCTGGAGCTCGCAATACCGGACGGCTAATCAGCACAGCCTTCAGGTTTACGAAGGAGGCTTCCTTTTGTTCGTCCCAGACTACATTTGTCGGTTCTGTCTTGCGGAGAGCGTCGGTCAGAGGGCTAGCCAAAGCTGAATAGTTAGGGATGTAGTGATTGTAGTATCCCGTCAGACCTAGGAATGCTCGAATTTCCGTCTTCGTGCTCGGCCGCGGATAGTCTGCTACCGCAGAAATCTTAATCTCGCTGGGTTTCCTGAAACCCTGACCTACATTGTGACCCAAGTAGTCCACGGTCGCCCTTGCCAGGCAACATTTCTCGGCCTTTACGGTTAGTCCAGCTTGACGCAAAAGGCTCAGTACAGCTCTTAGATGTACCATATGGTCCGCCCATGAGTCGGAAAAAACCGCAATGTCGTCCAAATAAGGCACCGCGAATGTTTCACACCCCTTTAAAACCCTATCCATGAGTCGGGAAAAACAAAATGGAGCATTTTTGAGCCCGAAACTCATCATTGTTGGCTGGTAGCTGCCCGTCGGAGTGACGAAAGCCGCGTATCTGCTGGCGCGTTCAGTGAGCGGTACTTGCCAGTATCCTCGAGTAAGGTCCAGCGTAGTCACATATGCCGCTCTACTGACCTGTTCTACTCTCTCCTCAATATTCGGAATAGGATACACTTGATCCCTGGTGAGAGAATTTAGCTTTCGGTAGTCTACCACAGGCCTAGGGTCTTTACCTGGAGCTTCTACTAAGATCATAGGCGAAGCATAATCGCTTTCCGAGGGTTTTATTACTCCTAATTCCAGCATGCGAGTTACTTCCCTATCCAGAATTTCTCTTTGCCTTGGAGAAAATCGGTAGCACCTTGATCGCACTGGCACGTCTGAAGTCAGCTCAATATCGTGCTCAGTCAAATCAGTTCTGCCTGGCCTGTCCACGAAGCAGGCCTCAAACTCTGTTATTATCTCGCCCAGATCGGACAGCTGGGATTTCTTTAGTTCTCCTCTCTGCTCCGTCTTTTTGAGAAGCTCCTGAGCGTTGCTTCCTTTTCCGCTGAGGCAAATCAAGTTATCCCCCATCTCCTCGGGAAGGTTTAACGTTAGATTTACCACGGCTTCCTTCTGCACATAAGGCTTCATAAGATTGCAATGATAAATGCGCACTGCTTTACGCCTATCGAGGATTTTCACTGCGTAGTTAGTGTCAGAAAGCTCTGCAACGACTTTAGCAGGTCCTTCCCACTGTACTTCGAGCTTATTCTTGGGATCATTGGCTTGCTCCATAGCTAGGTCCTCTCGGGTTCCACTTAAAAGTCTCGTGAGATTACTAGACACTGGCGGCAAGAGGTTATTCTCAAGAACGTCCTCATTCCGCGTCTCATCAAGCGCACTTTCAAGTTGACTTATTTGAGATGCCTCGCTCTCAAAGTTTTCTGACCTGCTATCTTCCGCATCGACCACTGTTTTAACTGCCGTTTCCTCCGCTGCGGCTTTTTCTGGAATGAGCAGTGTAGCTAGTTCTCGCGCCTTTGAACGTGTTAAGGCTTGCACAACTCTGTCTCCGAAAAGGATGCCCCTCTTTCGCAGCAGCATGTCCGATTTGTTGGAGAACAAATACGGATAGCACTTAGGAAGCTTTCCTGAAACGGCAGCCTCGGTTGTTAACTTGCCGAAAGGGCCCTCGATGACCACGTTCGCGATTGGCAAGCACACACTCTGTTCCTCCACTACCTGGCGGATCCACGCACACTGTCCTGTATAGTCGGAAGGCGGCACATACGCCGGATGGACAACATCCATCGTTGCGGCCGAATCGCGAAGTACCTTGCAAGGCTTCCCGTTGACTACTAGGTCATGCAGGTAGGGTTCTAAAAGCTGCATATTTTCATCGCAGTCCCTGACATACGAGAAAGCAATCTTTTCTTTCCGGCAGTTGACGGCAATGTGACCCTGCTCATTACACCTAAAGCATGTGAGCGGCTTCCTAGCCTCAAGCTTATTCTTTGTGTTCTGCACGTTGGTCACTTCCCCACTTTTCTCACTGCCGTCCTTTCTAGGGAATTTGCCTGAAGAAACCTTCATTTCTTCGTTTCCAACTCTAGCAAAGTGCCTTTCCTGACGGTTTTTCACACTGAACTTGGGATTGCGGGGCCTATCCACTGCTGGGTTGCTGAATTGTCGGCGCGAAGCATACTCCTCAATAAGTTCGGCAGCTTCAGTTGCCGACTTAATTTCGCCTCGGTCCTGTAACCAATTTCTTTCTTTTTCTGGGAGGCAGTTATAAAACTGTTCCAAAAGAATTCGCTCGACTACAGCGTCCCTATCACTGTAGGAATCAGTGCTCTTTAGCCACTCGCCCAAATTAACTCTTAAATTGTACAGGAATTCAGGGTAACTCTCGTCCCTGGACTTAGTAGCTTTCCGAAAACGTTGTCTGAACGCCTCGGCGCTAAGCCTATACTTTTTCAGAAGGCAAGCTTTGACCTTCTCGTAGTTGTCCGCGTCCTCCTTGCTTAGCCGCGCGACAACCTCCGCTGCCTCGCAGGGCAGAACCGTCAATAATCTCTGAGACCACGTGTCTCGCTGGAAGGACAGTTTTTCGCAAGTTCGCTCAAAGTTAGCCAGATACAGACCGATATCCCCTGATATCACATATGGCTGCATGTACTTTGACATCTTGAAATCTGCCTCCTTGTTGAGACGAGGTACCGCTAGCTGGGGACAATCGCCCGACCTCTTGCTCAACTCTAGTTCTAATTTCCGGAGCTCAATTTCTAGCTCCAGCTTTTTTGCTTCTCTTTCAATTTCACGCTCTTTCTGCTGTCTGAGCTGTTCCTTTTTTTGACCGATGAGGTTCCATGCTTCACTGAGCTCCTCATCATCGGTTCCCAGATCAGTGATTGCCTTTATAATCAAGGGTTTTCGTGCCAAACCACTTGTATCAATTCCCAATTCCTCACACAATAGCAACAGGTCCGGTTTCTGCAGCTTTTGTAGGTCCATGATCGCTCCGAGTGTCGGCTACTTCCAAAACAACTGTGCAAACTACCAACCTAAAGGCGTTTCCACACTCTCTTTACCAGTTCTAAAATCTAACCCTGTTCTAGAACCTGGTCCACATCAGAAGAAAAGCCAAGCACTCACCCACACATGCGATCGATGTTCCGAGCTGCCCTCTTGGCCGATTGTTGCTCCTGCTTGTTGCTTGAGATGCCACCTCCGATCACAAGGTGTTGTGGCTTGTAGCTTCAGATCCACCTCCAATCACCAGATGTTGTGGCTTGTAGATTCAGATCCCAACGCTGGGCACCAGTCGTTGTGCTTGTAGATTCAGATCCCACCGCTGATCACCAGTTGTCGTGACGCTGAGGCTATGTCGACCCGGCCTTCACTTGGTAGCGTGTCGAGACTCGGGGTTGACGAAAGATTGAATCTTCTAAGTTGGTGAAATATGTACAAGCAGGTTTACTGGCACTTTGAGAAAACTTATTTACAATATTTACACGAAAAAGAAGGGTACATCAGCAAAATGGCAAGCGTTAAGAGTTCATAGCGAGAAGCGACTGGATGAGCCGTTTACCCAGGGCTCAGAGCGACATTTCGTGCTCTGCAGCGTCCTTAAAACCCCCTATGTCCAGCCCCTCTCTGAAGATGCTGACCAACCAAATCCAGGGCACGCCCCTCAGGTATCGGCATCCAATCGAACACATCACTGCACTGATGGTCTGAAGCACTGACTGGTCCGGCATTCATTCGTTGGGCGTGATCACTTGTTGGCGGGAAAAGCTTGGGAACGGCGAGGAGAGGAGGTACATTTCTATTCAGCAAAGAAACCACAGGCTGGTTCTGACAAGGGGTTTTACTTCTCAGAAACCCGAGTGCACGTGGCGCCGCATAGGGCTCCCAACATGGTCCCTTTTCGACAATTGCAAATCTTTCCTGCATTCCCGGGAAATCACTTAATGGCCGTATGAGTCATGCTCCTTTCTTGTCCTGCACGTCAGCGGACATGTCACTCTGTCGTCTCCTTTGGATAGGAGGCATTCATCACTGGAGGATAGCACTTCTCGACTGGAAGGGTGAACAAAAGAAAGAAAGCACTTCCTGCTATTTCCCGCAGGGGGACGTTTCTTTGTGTTTTTCCAGACGTTCTCTTGACAGGGTCAATTTGGCATTTGCAGGTTGTCCACAAAGCAAAACATGCTTACAAAACAGGATTCCTGGAAACAGGCTCACTTAGAGCCATTGGACCATCACCACATATTCACAAAACTTATCCATGCCCACAGGCGAACAATAGAGCGCGCAATTGCGGATGCTTGGTCGTAACACCCCGTGCTCTCTGCCGATGATCCCAGCGTACGGATTATGTCGCTGCTCCAAGGTGAGAATGTAGAATCCGTACACCGCACCTCCAACCAAAATATTACGCGGCGAAAAGCAAGAAGATTGCACGATATGACTACAGAATAGAAAATGATTTAACGATGATGATGATGATGATGAGCTCGGACAAAACGGCAGACACCCACCGCGGGGGATTGGCCAGGGTGCATTGTAGATTGTAATATATATGTTCAAGGACTGGAGTATTCATATAAATATGGATGTTTAACTAGAGTTTGGAAAAAATAAAAAGGAAAAAAGCAATGAATTCATACCTAGAATAGGAATCTACCTGTTGAAATTATGTAATCCTCAATAGAATCGCAAACTAGTTTTAAGGCATATCCCTTGACACTTGCCCTGAAGGAGAGGAGAACTGGAATTGTTAGTGGAAGGCCTAATCTCGAAAGGGGAGTCACTAAATAAATTTTGCGGCGAGATGCGAACCTCCGGAAGAAGAGAAAAAAATGATCTATGGATTCTATTTCTTTGCAAGGCTCACAGTGGTTAGTAGCGGATAGCCAGAAAAGACATAAATACAGATTTAGTTTCGGTAATCTGCAGCGCAAGAGAGTCATAGACACTTCACGTAGCCTTGAAACACACATGCGGCCACGCCAAGGCCATCTGAGTTGGTAATCTGGTGCAGAATGGTTGACCTAGCGCGAGGGCTTCTCTCGCGCCACTGCCGATTTTCTTCTCAACAATATGTCACGTGGTCACAATCCAAGAGGCTGGTATTTCACTGAAATAAACTTTATTGGGCAACTTGAGCCCGCCAAAGATATTAGCTATTCGGCGTCGACGATAACTGGAAGCGTGCTAGTCGGTCGTCAAAGTACGAATGACCGTGAAACTGTTTAGCACACAGTTGAAAGTCTACGAAGAAGGATCTTAAAAAATACGCAAAAGTTGACCAGAGCAACCTGGAACATTGTGGAAATGGACGCGAGGGCCTGGGATCATTCGAGATTGATCTTGGCGCGTCTTGCCCTGGAAATGACAAGTACAAGGAGTCTCGCGACGAGCATGAACAAACAAATAGTACAAAATCGGTCCGTGAACTACATTCGCAGTTTTAAGGTAGCATGGTGACAGCTGTTGGAAAAAAACAAAGATCTGAACAGTTCGCGGCAGCAAAAATATCTACGTACGTTCATTACGTTGTTTTTAAAGTGCTAAGTTCTGTTACAGGGTGGCAAGCCGATGAATACAGGAGAATAGAGAGAAGAGAGATAACGTCTGATGACTTTGAGAACATTCTGAATGAATCACAGCGAGCCTACCGCGAGCGTTCCTGCCCGAGCCGCTGCACGATTCTTCTCCGTCCGTAACATTACCGGGGTACAGGGTGGTCATCCTGATCGTGGACGAGGTAGTTTGTCGATGTTGATGATGAGTCTATGGCATGACGATGGGTGTGTCTGGGTGGCCGAAGAAAAAGAAAGAGGAAGACGAGAACGACTTTCTACAGCAATGATTTTAGGATGAAGCCTCACCCTGGACAGTTTCGGGTCACAGGTCGCCAAAACTCGATGGCCGAGGCGAAGGCACGCATCGCATGGCATGGGCTGGGGGGATGTCTCACATGTGTAGCGGCGTCTTGGGTCGTGGGGTCCGGTTGGCGTTTTAGGTCACTGGGATCTTTAGTCGACGCACCCGGTAAGTTGGGTCATATGGTGTTGCGCTATCTTGTCTGGTCTTATGGTCGTGTGAGTGGCGTCTCGTGTCAGTCTCTCCTTCGTGTCTTGTTGACTGGTCGGAGCGGGGGGATAGGGCGGTGAAACGTTGAGGTCCCATCTTGTTCTGCAGTCTGGGTCTAGCTAAGCGATGCCTTTTGAGACCTTCTGCTACGGCGCAAGAAGACGCAGGACGCCGACGCTCCGGACCAGGATGACGAAAGAGGAAAACACCCAGGACCTCCACCAAATCTCTCGGGGCGGCAAGCCGATGAATACAGAGGAACACATAGAAGAGAGATGATGTCCGATGACTGTGAGATGATTGTTAATCAATCGCGGCGGGCCAAGCGAGAGTGTTCCTGCCTGCGCCACTGCCCGCCTCTTCCTCGTTCGTAACAATATTATTAGGTCGCCGAGGCCATGCATTACAATGAACACAACGAGAACAACTTTCCCGCTTGTAGTTTCCTGTTATTTCTTTTTGTTTACACAAAATATGCATTTAGTACGTGACCGTCTATAGCGAATCAATTTTTTTTATTATTGTTCTACTTGTGCTGAAGCATATAAGTATTGACACACCCTACTTCACATGTATATTCAGTGTGGCAACTTAGTTTTAAAATTATTGTATAGGTTATCATGCACATTACCTTATACGAAAGGGAAATCCACTCTTTAATAAATATCTATGCTTGACATCGAAGCTCTGATTAAAGCGCTTTTATATATTTCATATTGCATTTTATTATCTTTGTATTATGCTTTATTTCACAGTCGGCTCACTTACGGTACTTTCTCCTGGGGAGATTAAACTGTCATTTATTGTCTGCAGAGGATATACAAAATCAGGCCATTCTCATCATCAGCTGTAGCAATTTTTCTACTAACGCTCGTTCCTCTTTATATGGACACCATATCTTATCACTTCATCATTTATTTCATAATCACCGTGTAAACATGTTTTTTTAAGCTATAAAATCACACCATGCATTTTCAGTTTGTAATTCAATGCTACTTTCAAGCCACAACTCTACATGACATGCGCAAATAAAACTTTGTTTTTATTCCCGAAAGATTGTACTAATTATAAAAAAATGACGTCATATATTTCAGCCACTCTATTCTGGAACTTATTGCCTCTAGCATTGGAAACAATAATGTCCTTGCCCGCATATACGAATAACTTGAAGATGTATTTTTCAATTGCTGATCTGTTACAATTTTTATACTTCGAATACCTGTGCTGTTACCTTTATTTTATGTAAAAAGAACCGATTTGCTGTTTCGCATTTTATAACTATTTGCTAACCATGTTTTTATTATTTATTCCGCTGTAATGATCCATCGATGGTCCCGGTACAGTATTCTAACTATGGGACCATCGTATGCACTTTTAGGTATTGAGAAAATATGTTCAAGCTAATAAACCTTAACTTCACTTCAAAAAAAAACTATTAAAAGCGAACAGGCAGATAATCACGGGTATCCATAAAACGCAGCGAATGTTGTTTTTGCTCGCAATGTAAAGGTAACACTACGGAGCGCGACAAGTACATATGTCTGGCTAAATAAACATTGTCCCTCAAAGCGATACTGAAAAGAAATCTCAAATCACACCGTGGCACAAGGAATATAAAAAGAATAAGCGAACGCCAAGACGGTCTTATCGATTTGAAGGAGATCAATGTGGTGTCATTTTATGGACAATACGATTTGAATGATTTCTTCCTTCTCTCATCAGTATCCAGGACACTGACTTTGAGCGGAGCCATGCCGTCGTAGACGACCCATCGATTTGGAGGAAATCATTAAGTTGGTCTGACTAATGGAGTATATAAATCGAATGGCTACCTTCGCCCCGCATTTATATCGAGGGCATTTATTTCAATAGAAGGCATAACAGGTACCTAGTGGAAGTCGATGTTCTTTGACCTCCTTTCATAATTCAAGTAGGCGAAGGTCCAAAGATAAACGGGACCTCATCGGGACCTCATCTGCTCACGTAAAAAGAAATACTGGTGCATTTCGATGTTATAAGTGTATATTAATTCACAAGGACAAATAAGAAAAAAGGAGGAACGAGACCCAGCGCTGACTAAAGTTGATGATTTCATTCATAATATTTGTTTACTTCGTACTGTGCCAGTTGATGGCTCAAAATATAGCAAGTAAACATGTGCTGAATACCACTGAAGAACGCATCTCATTGCCACACAATTTTCTTTTTTTATTGGCCTACAGAGCGCCACAGAGGTTGTGTGGCCACGTAAGATATTTACCAAAAGTATTACACAAACCCTAGAAATGCCTCTGTACATAGAGGTTTCATGCTGCCTGTCTGTGCATTAATGTTTCAACTGAAATGAAAGCTTTCGCCTCAAGTACGATGGCAATAATAATATATATAGAGTGTGTATAGAGTATGTATAGAGTGTGGTCATATTGTATGCCTTCATCAGTCACCTGAATAATAGTACGAATACGATGTGCTGTCACGTAGTCTTCACGAAAGGCTTCCTGGTAATTTCTTTGATCTAAGCCCAAAGTTGATATGCCGATCACCTTATTAAAATAATCTTAACGCAACGTACAGGAATCCAGTAAGATTGCAATTTTTCAAGATTTTGGTAGTAATTGTTCAAGGATTACCATTGTTTTAATGTTCTATATTTAGGTGAACTTAGAGGTCTTGAGGTATACTTCCACACGGTGATCCGCTTTTTCTGCCACAATAGTCTTCTTTACTGAAGGAGCCGAGACCTGGTACATAGACTTCATCAGCTGCTTTGCCTTTTGCTTTGCTTCTATGCCTTTTCCCTTTATATTTTTGTTATAGGCAAAACATTCAATTAATCTACACTGTTGCCCCTTTAATTATTTTCCCGATTATTCCGGCACAGTATCTATTTTTGCAGATCTCCTCTACTATTTCAACTGTCGTATTCATACAGGTTGTTGATTTGGCCCTGTCGTAATTTAGCGCATAGCACTCACTTTCGCACGTATTTAGTTTCTTTTCGACCACTTTCAGGCTACCTCCGTACTATAAAACATGCATGGTTTTGCACATTAGACTTCCTGCTGTCAGTTAAGTTAATCGTATTTAGTAACTTCTGTCAGCAAGTTCAAGAAGTGTATCAGCAAAAAAATGTAGGAATAGTTAGAGGCTTCATCATCAGGTGGTACATAGGAAGGAAGTCAACACAAATCGACTAGAAGCAAAGCATACACACAAGGTAAACACAAATTCTTATGAGCATTGGAGGTTAAAACGCCATCGCCGAACCTTAAGGGCTGGAGCACTGGATACTAACTTCAGTAGTGGCGCATTCTCTCAACGAAGGCATTTGATTGCTTTTCTTTTGCTCTATAATCAATTATCTCCCCAATTACAATATTATTTCATGGTGAAAAGCAAAAACCAATCCTATGCTCCCCTTTGCGTCAGTAGCTGTTAGTTCCTTTCCCATATTGCATTAGACGTGGTCATGGTCAGACATTCCTTAACTAATACGAGCTTTCGATTCTTTCTGAACACTGAACATTATGCAGTTAGGTCTCGAGATTACCGACAACTGCTTCAATACTTTAGGTCATTGTTTTCCGTGAAAGCCGAGTGGCTATTCATTCTGCCACAAAATTCTGATTACGCGCCTTTCCTTGTTAATGATAGCGTGTTGATGGCCATCTTGTTTAAAAGGTTTTACTGTTCCCTGCTAGCGTCTACGTTAATCGACACCTCACTATGTTATGATCAATGGATCCAGCCTAGCCGACCATTTCCACGCCTTCGAGTATGCCGGTGAAGCCCGTAGCACGTAGCAAAGTCTGTGGCTACCGCAATAAATCTGTTCCCTGAAGCAGAAAGAGGGAAAGACCTGGGGGGATCAAGACCAACTCGGGAGAACGGGTGTGTTGGTACGTCGATTGGCTGCAGGGATCCAGCAGGCACAACCGAGGGCTTTTTCCGTCACCGACACCGGTCACAAGAAGCCACATAACGACGAACAAAGCGGTAGAGGTCTGGCCAAAAGAATGGCCGGCGAACGCTGTCGTACGTACAAGATACACCAAGATGGCCCGAAGTGAGCACCTCGTGCAGCTGCTGAAGAACGGTGGCACGCAGGCGTTCGGTGACTACGCGCAGATCCCCGGTCGAATCTGGCCGCATGTTCCGCAGATATGAAATGGTATCGTGGAGCACCAACAAAGCAAGGATATCTTCAGGATGATAAGTGCTGATGCGGCTGATATTGCTGCAAAGCTGGGGATCTAAGCGCTGCTCATGGCGAATGTTTAAAAGGTCAGAGACGGACAGCACTCAGGAGTTATTGTCACACTCGCTTTCAGGCGGCGGGTCTACCGGGTTGCAGGACAAGCAGTCGGCATCAGTGAGCAGCCGGCAGCACTTGTGGATGACAGAAAATGTGTATTTCTGAAGACGCAGGGCCCAACGCCCCAGGTGACCAGTAGGGTCCTTGAGCGTAGGAAGCCAACATAAAGCGTTGTGGTTGGTGAAGGCTGAGAACTGGTGGCCAAAAAAGTAAGAGCGAATCTTTGTAATGGCCACACGAGGGCTGAACACTCACGTTCTGTGATCGAATATTTCCGCTCAGCCGTAGAAAGGAAGCAACTGGCATAAGCAACGCTGAGAGTGCGATCCGTATAGTGTTGGGCGAGAATGGTACCAATAACGTGACCGCTGGCATCTGTGCGTTCCTTCGTTGAGGCTGAGGGGTTGAAGTGTGCCAGGATGGGCGGTCTAGTGAGGGCTGCAATAAGAGCAGAAAATGCTTGAGAATGCCAAAAGAATAGTGAGTGGACGACCTGTGTCCACGAAGTTGGGGACAAATGCCGAAAATAGGAGCAGAGGCCAACAAAACTACGCACATCCCCGGTACAGCGGGGTGAAGGAAATGCACTCAGAGCGCGAATCTTGTTGGGGTCGGATCGAACGCCACGGCGTCGACCAAGTTTACGAGCATTTTGAATTCACGTGGTCGAAACTACACTTCTTCGTGTTAAGCTGTAAGCCAGCTCTTAGGAAGACTTCAAGAATGACATCAAGACAATGAAGATGGCTATCAAAGGTCGAAGAAAATACAACGACGTTATCGAGACAACATAAGCATGTCATTTACTTGAAGCAGCGTAAAGGAGAGTCCATTATATGCACTCGAATGTTGCGGGCACATTACACAAGCCGAAAGGCACCATTTTGAATTTTTACAAGCCATCGGAAGTGATGAAGGCTGTATTCTCTATGCCCCGTTCTTGGATGCGATCTGTCTATAACTGGACCGAAAATCATTTGAAGCTGACACTGCAGGCAGTCGGGGGTATCATCTATCCTGGGCAGTGGGTAAATTTTCTGCTTTGTAAACGTATTAAGCTGTTGGTAAATACGAAGAACCTCCAGGTATTGTCCTTCTTTTTAACCAGCACGATAGGTGAGGCATAGGGGCTCTGCACAGGTTCTATAATGTCTTGTCCAAATCCTGTCTACTCATCTTGTATTACGCGATGTTCAGAAAGGGCGACTCGGTAAGTTTTTCTGTGAATTCGGCTCGCGTCTCTGGTATCAATGCGACAAGTAAGTATATACGTTTGACCCAAAGGGCGGTCCCCAAAATCTAAAATATCCCTGTACGAAGTCAGAAGACTCACAGATGCTTAAGCACCATCATGACACAAGTAAGAAGCAAACGTTCCTGATATGCGGGCCTCTAAAGGTTGCAACGGTGCAGGTCGTGGTGGAACTTCAGCATTATGGTCATGTAAAACAGCAGACATATTAAAGTCAGACAATGTGGTCAATCTTGCAGGAGAAATACGCTTAGGAAGCAATTCCACAAAAAAGTTGAAGTTCAAGACTGGAACCTAAGTGAAGTTGTTCACTACGCGCTCGGTATTGTAAGGAAGAGTGATTCTACGCTGCAGGGTCACGTCGATTATGGGGCAAATAACGTAGTAGCCATCAGAAACGGAGGGAAAAGGCGACATGGGCACATACACAGAGCCATCTGGTGGCAGGCGAGTAAATTTAGCCGAGTGGGACGGAACGATGAAGTTTGAGGAGCTTGTTCGTCAGGACAGAGCTGCAGGTCTAGATGAAGCAGTCCAGAAGAACAATCAATGAGAGCGGAGTGTGCCGTTAAAGTTGAGCCCTAATATCAAGGCTTGAGGACAACTGGTGAGGGCTGTAATTAACACAAGGATGTGGCGGTCTCCAATGCCCAGTCTCGCAGTACACGTACCAATCTCAGTAGCTGTGCAGCCATCAGCAACAAGACGGTTGATGAATTAGGGTTGTGAGAAATTTCTTGAGACGTCGACGGAGCGAGGAACTGAGAACAGATATTGGGCGCCGGTGTCAATAAGGGCAAAAGCTGCGACTCCGTCAACAACTATATCGATAAGATTACAATGTGTACATGGGTGAGTACCGAGTTCAGTCCGGGTCGATGACGCAGCATCACTCCCAGGCGCTGCGCTCGCTAGTTTCCCGAATAGGTACCGGTATATGATGGGCAGTAGCTGTGGCGAGGTACCGATGAACGGGAGTGAGGAGTGTGGAGATGGAGATCGGCTAGAGTGACGGACACTTGGGACGGTTTCGGTAAGACGCTCATCTGGTTGAGGAGAAAAGTGCCCAGGTCTATCATAGGCGGGGCGGAGCTCCTCTGGTTCGGCAAGGAAGCGTTGAGGTCCGTAGTAGTACAGACGGTCAGCGCTGTATTAGGAACGAGGAGTAGGGAAGGTACGGCTACGGCAATAAGGCTAAGTGTGGCCGGCTCGATAGCAAAAGAAACAAATTGGCGTGTCGTCTGAGGCGCACCACTCTGCAGGACTGTGGCTAAGGTAGCGACGTTGGCGCTTGGTGGGTGGTTGACCACGCGATAAATGAATAGGATGCGATGGTGATGGGTGCAGGACGGGGCTGGATTAGAGGTCGATGATGGCAAGTTCCTGACGGATAACTGCCTGTATCATGGCCACGCTGTCAGGGGAGACGTGAGTGGTACAGGAGCTAA
Source organism: Amblyomma maculatum (assembly GCF_055883805.1). NCBI lineage: Eukaryota > Metazoa > Arthropoda > Arachnida > Ixodida > Ixodidae > Amblyomma > Amblyomma maculatum. The sequence continues at coordinate 143,636,773 of NC_139346.1, read as the reverse complement.
AGCCTCGAGTTCTCTCATGACGGTACTATGTATGAGAAGGCTGTTGCAAAGGGGCCATGTCATTTCAGGAAAATGTAGCCGCCTTGTTCGGATGGCATCAAAGCGATCTACAAGACGTTGTTGTTTAGGCTGCTGGAATTTTTGGCCCGCTTGAAGCACCGAGTCGGCAATAGAGCAGTACGTCTACAAGAGGATGTTGACCGCGTCATTCGCAATATGGAGCTGCTTGCCGTGCGACACAATTCGAGCACGTCTTGAATGCAGGCAAGTTAGGGCTCCTTGGGGGATTGGGCTCCAGGCGGAAGTTTTGTTTTTTGCTTCGAGTGTGCGCCCAATGGGCTTCTCGAACATGTCCTGAAGCTTTTTCTTGCAAATTTCCCAGATCACCAGCTCTTTTACGTGATTTTGGAATCACGTGCGAGCTGTTCCCGCCGAATAGAAAATGAGGTTCGTCAGCATTATTGTCGTTCCCAGTGGTTTTGCCTGCTGAAGAGCTGGTACTTATCCAGCCAGTCGTCAACGTCTGGCTTGTCTTCGCCATTAAATATAGGAGGGTAGCGGATTTTCATGAGTACGACTGGGTGAGCCTCGGAGGTCAAAGTGGTCGTTGTGGACGTTGTGATTCGCGCTAGGTGGTGGTCACTACGCAAATCCAGCTTTTATCTGTGGGCGCGAGAATCGTTTTCGTCACCCCCACCAAGGTGATATGCGCCAACGATTGTCCAAGAAATACAATAGCTGATGACTTGCGTGAATGTACCGGCAAGTGCCAACTTTCTCTCAGCACCAACCGTTGCTACCACTTCGTCTTTTGTATCCGCTGTTGATCGTCCTTTGCCTTCTGCAATGATATATATGTAACAATATTAAGACACGCATTCACATAAAGGCAGGTGCTCTAACATTGACTCGGCCGTATGTACAAAATTAGTATATCCAGAGGATACCACTATACTCAAGGAATGCTATAAATGCTACAAGTGCTCGCTTCTGGAGATGTAGGTTACAACTATATGCCAGTGAGTAAAAGAGAAATAATACAGACACAAAAGAAGGTTACTGATCAGGTGAGCAGATGCACGTATGAATCAATCATCTTGAAGTAGAAGACAGGAGCCGATACATTAGATGCCGTGTCGTACTTTCAAGTCGGATATTACAGATCCCAGTTTTTTTTTTGCTTTTTACTCTACTTTTGCTGATTTAACAGATGCCTTCCTCTACCCCTTCTCTATGGTTAGAAGTAAACGATTTTCCTATTGCACCTTCAGTTTATAACCCTTACTATGCTCGATGACTTTAGCTTTCTCCTTTCTTCTAACACCAAGATTCTCCACTTCATTCCAGGGCCATCTTAATGTCGTCAGGTGTGAATTCATTGAGGGGAATATCCACACATAAATTCTGTCTGTCTGATAAATCTGTATGCATAAGGCGTACCCGCTGTTCATCGCTTTATATGAACAATATCTTTTTCAGAATTCTCTACGCCCTACGTCAATCCATTGCAACACTCCTTCTGGACTATAGACTTCAACATAAAGCATAGCCATGCTCTGTGTCGAATGGCGGCTTGTCGGGAGCCATAGAAATTCCTAGTATCCTCCGCTGCGTAGCAGGGCTGACTGTCGTGTTCATCACTTCTTCCGCAACCGCTGGGAACTAAGGCACGGGGTTATGTAGTGGTTTATTTATATCAGCTCCCGTTCCCAATATGAACGTCGAAGAGGCGCTGTATGCTCCGTTGACAGAGTCCATTGTCAGTAGTATCGCTGAGATGTGGCAGCACCATAAACCTGGTTATCAAATTCCACATAATTGAATATTTTCCGATAAAAAACATTTGTGCGGAATCGGTATTCCAGGTGCGGTTCTCTTGAATGCACGTCGTATACAATTCCTCTTTGAGATCGCTGCATTACCGCGGACTATCGCATATATTTTAGAAGTCCTCGTATGTATATAGTGGCATTGCAGTTTGTAGGTTCGGTTTTAATAACAAAAGAGCACATTTTCATGAAAACAAATGTGCAATCAATGTTCGCGACTTATAGCACGGAAAAGAGATGGCCTACTTAGAAGGACGTTATTCGTGTCTCCGTTTGGTCTTTCCTCCATGCCTTCATCGTCTTTGGCCAGCAGTCATCTTTATTCATAAAAGGACGAAATACATCTTTAAATAGCATTCCATTTTGTTTATAAAAAGTAAATATCAGAAACGATGGCCGCTGCCAATTTATCGTAGTTGCCCAAATACGCCTCCCGTAGACTCAGTCACTGTAAGGATGTTAAACACCATAAACAAGACCTAACGACCGCTGCCCATATGCGATGTGCCTTTGCTATCGGCTCGGTGGTAAGATTTTGATGTTCAGGCTTCAGGCAAAAATTGGAGTAAATTGTTCATTGTAGGCTATAATGGCCGCGCAGAGTATATTTTCAGGCTATTTAGCTCAACTTCAAATGACAGTTCGATAGCACTGTATTCTCGGTATGTTGAGTGCATAGATGGAAGTTGCTAATGTCGACGACCAGCAATGCACACTGCGAGAATGTGCACAGAGACCAGAATAAGAATATCGAGTGGCGGGTAATACAGCGGCCAGCAAAGCCGATCTGTTTGCGCTGCTGCGATGCCAGAACAGCCACGATAGAGTCGCGGACAAACTTGTAAATTTTAGAAGTCAATAACATTTAAGCTTTCAAGCAAGCAGTCTGTGCTTTGCGAATGAAAGCGTTAGTATTAGCGGGCAAACACGGGCGTCGTCTCTGGCCGTCACTAATCGACAGCCTCGCGATTCAGGCTCCAAAACTGATGCAGAGCTTATATCAGGAAGAGACTTGAAGCGCAAGTTGTAGTGGCCAATAGACCAACTGCACCCATTAAAATTCTTTTAGAACCCTTAATTGAGAGGGGCGCCTATTGCTATAACTCCTGGTGTATTGCCTATGACAGAGAGAGCATGAATTCAAATTACTCCAGGTTAAATTATTATTCCAGGTTCCAAGAAAGTTATTCCAAAATATTATTCTCCTAACAGAATTGCATGCATTGACAACGTGAAAATATGAAACGAATACTTGTACATTTGCTCCTAGGAAAAGCGGAAATACCAACAGCCAGATTAGTTAGGATCCCTGCTAAATTATGAAAGTATGCCAACCTTAACCGCTATTACAAAATAAGTTATATATTTTGTGCATAAAATGAGGCATTGAGAGATGATGGAAATTTCAGTAGTGCTTACGGTTCCTTGTATTCAAGAGAAAACCTCAATGTAGCTGTCGTGGATAGATAGTACGAAATATGGGACTAAGGAAGATTTTTCTACGATGTGCAAGACTATTTACAAATGTATGTACGTCCTTTTTATATGTTTGCAGTATGCGGACTACTAGGTATACAGTTGGCCACGTTTAACCCATGTTTTAGAGCGCTGCCGCAAACAAAAATCCACCTGCGATAGAACTAATGCCTACCGTCTTTCTTTATTGGCGCAGTTCTGCCTAGTAGAAAAAATGTTAATAACAAGGCTTAACTGCTTTCATAGTTCGTCATTGCATCCGCTCCTCACATTTATTACACTTTCTTGGTTCTTCCTATATTGGGGGCCTGCTTTTTTCTGTATCTTCCAAAGTTTGCAGTCTTACTTGGCATGGCCAAAATATAAAGCGCTAGCAAACGGCAAAACTGAAGGGTACAAAGCTACTTATGGCATAAGTTTAAGCGGCAGCCAACTACCAGGATCCCCTGCTTATTTCCATTGCCAAGGGGAAATCGGTTTTCGCACAACAATGCTGTGACATCGAAGAACAAAAACGGTGCGTTGTTTCAGCCACACCCCGCGTGTGATCGTATTGATTTCCTATTAGTCCAACCAGCCTTGGGGGCTCGACGCAATGGACGGGAAGAGGACGTGAGTGGAGAAAAATAAGTACTCGTCCATGCTTAGAAGAGCTGATTCTTTTCTCTGTGTGGGCCATGCGCAGGAAGTTCTCAGCTCCTTGCCGGCCGCCAAAGTGGCACGGTCCGACGCGCAGCGCAGCAAGTGCCTCTCACAAAAAAAAAAAAAAAATTACGATCATCCTTGTTTAGCGGGACGTCCACATGAAAATTCAGGCGCCTGAGTGCCTGCTCAGGAGAGAAAGAGAGATAACTCTAGCTCCTCAGGTCGCTATCATATGAATTTATTTTTCCAATATGTGCACGTGCAAGTCCGCGGTAATGATCCCTTCTTTGTGGCCTTAGGCACTTTATGTATTCGTTCAGAAATAAAGAAATTCAATCTTCGTAATATACTATTCATGACATGCAGTTTGCCTCGATTAATTTGCATTAGCGTGGATTGAAATGCTCTCCACGAAAACCTTTACACAACATGACTTCTTGATGCTCGAGCCAATACTGTTGGCTTGAAAGACCGCTACAAGGTACTGGATAGCCATAGTTTGCCTCATGGCGTCCAGCCACAAACTACTGTGTCAATATGGCCATCAAATTCGACTGTTCGAACACAAAAATATTAATATGTGGGTTAGTAATAGTATCATGGTAATACAAGGGTATAAGAAAATGTACAGTCAACACGCTGACATTTGTGAACGAGGAGGAGTATATATCTTTCCCTCCAACATCTTAAAAAAACTTTAATTTCTTATGTGCACTTGTCGAAGATGTTGTAGTGTTTTAAATTATGAATCAAGTCGAAGATGAACCCATTAATATAGTCATCTTTCCTTCCATGTGTGCGTAACCATTTCACAAACAATGTCTCAGTCTGGAAGCAAATAAAACATTTTCTCATCTCGACAACATAAAATACAAACCTCGACCGTTGTGTAGAGTTTGTGCACAATTAACGTTCGCAATATATTAACGAAGTTATGTGAAAAATTGCAGGAATTCACTTTTTTTTTATGGCGCTTGAACGTGACGACTACTCAGTATTTCTTTCGAAGGTGACAAATTTTTACTATGACTTGTAAACGCCAAATCCTGATGTGCGAAGAGTGTATTATTTCGCTCATATGATGACCTATTGAGAAGGTAACACGGAAAAATATAGTTACTTTAAATATTGCATCGACTACAATTAGTATAGAGAACGGCTGCACAGAAACTATCGGCTGCACAGAATCGGTTTAACTGAAATTCTTCACAATAACACGGGGCATGGTTCCATCAAAAATCTAAATTTAAAGCATTTTCCGCCCATTGGCATATAATTTGAAAGTTGAACAGGAGAAGACGCCGTATTTGCACATGGAATAAAGGCGTCGCACCGGCGTCCACATCCAGATATTTATTTTCATGTAGTAATTCATGCAAATATAGCATCGAGCCACGATAATTCCTATGACTACTGTGTCTCACCAGTGCTGATATTTCCCATGGTACATTATTGTGTCTCAAAGAGCATATACCACTGCCACGTACAAGGCGATCGACGCATTGCTTATGCGCAGGGCTGTATTTTGTTTATCTGAAAGATTTACAGCAAACCCCTTGCCTGTTTCTTCTTGCTCCAGCCTAGTGTCATCGTCCTCTTAAGTTGACGATTCTACTTACACGCGCCAAGATGGTATATTTTTATTATTTTTATTTTTCTGCATTTCTCTCAGGATGATCGGTAGTGGCACCCAAGTAGGCCGTACACAGCGTGTTTGTTTCAATGCATCTACATATGAAAGAAAAATGTGACTTTTTGTTAACTTGCTTTAGCCTTAGAGCTATACTGAGGTCTATGACAGACCCCGGGCCACAGACCCCGGGCCACGGGCCACTTATATGCCAAATACTTTATTGCTTTTTCCCATTTTTGTAGTCCGCAAGTTAAAATTGACAATTAGAAGTTTTTATCCAAACCGTACACCCGCAAAAATATTTGTATAGAAAAATATAACACGCTTTACAAGCCTCACAGATGTCACCCTGATAAGTGGCTACATACACACCTTAAGACTTGGAGGAAGAAATCAACTAAGGAGGGGTTCTTGCTATTCCCAATGCAATGGAGAAAGTGTAGCGGAAGTGATGTCAAAATTTATGGTTAGCCAACTCGAGCCACTCGCAACAGCGTGGCTAAGGGTCCCATGTACGTGAGCGTCGCGGAGAGAGAAAATGCGGAGAGTAAAGGAGGAGGAGAGACATTGCAGCTTCCACCTGCGGAACGGTAATGCCGGCTTTAAAAATGTGATGTCAGGGCTTCTCCTAAGTTTCTAACTTCCTCTATGCCTTCAGAGATTGGCAGTGGGCTCGTGATGTAGATTGCTGCGCTCAGTAATTTCATCATTGAGATGGCGACACCCCAAGTCTAGCCTTTAACGCGGGGCTTCGACGTTTCTCTACACCTACTGCCTCGCTGACTGCCGCTGCGTCGTTATCCGAAGCACGTAGTCATTTCGCTTACAATCAGGGCTCAGAACGCCGAGATGGGATGGTCTACGTTGGGCGCGCTAGCTGCAGTTATGTTACGCTGTGTAGCAGCCGATAAGCCTCACATCTTGGGCTCCTTATCGCGAGGTACAAAAGTTTATACTGAATATTTTTTCCCGGCATTTCTATTAAGAGGACGACCTGCAATTCTATACATACATTTTATAACAAAAAGAAAGAAAAGGTAATTAATGCTTTTACATGTGAAGTCAACAAATTAACTCTCTGCTTTTTTACTTGGTGCCTGCCGCAGCCCCTGATAGAGCCTCAAGTCTACCAGACAAACTTTTATGCTGTCGTATCTTTGGAAAGCTCTGTATGGGAACTTCCACTGGTCACTGGTATCTAGTATACCCCCCTCTCCACGCAGTAGACTTATATAGCTCTCATATGTTTTATATTGCAGCCAGGGGCTACTGCAAAACACATCCAGGGTGTAACATTAGACAACTGGCTTGGGGCTGATAAGCCCAGTAGCAACATGTGTCTTTTGGTATATTTATTTAAACTGTGTGTCATGTTTTGATTGCATCGCATAAGTTCAGTTTTAACCATGCAGCCCCAATCTTGAGGCCTCTTTGGCAGAGTGCCACGTCTTTTTTTATTTTTTTTTTGTGAGGTGGGTTTCACGGATAGCCGTCAGCACGATCGAATGGAAGCCCCCAGCCAGCAGCCGGCCAACTTGATTTTCTAAACTTCCGTGCGTGTTGTGTGGTCAGACAGATCAAGTGAAGATTCAATTCGAAAAGAGGCGCTAATGCGCATCACAATTTCTTAGTGTGCTGAGTTAAAAGTCAACACTGGCTTGTTAGTTTCAGGATAGCATCGCCAGCACAAGAGATCTTTCCGGGATGGTAGATTTAACTCTAAGCATTGTAGCTTCTAACTTGGCAGGTAATGTGTAACCACTTTGCCATTGCCGTTGATGTTAAATGAATTAAAAGTTTAGTTTTGAAACACGTTGTCGAAACTAGCGTCAAAGGATTGCAGATATCATCCACATAGTTATATATTTAAGGAACACTCATCGTAAAAATATGCGGCTTTTACTGTGATCGCATAGGTGATAAAAAACGTTAAAGTAACTTAGGTACCGCTCTGTTAACTTCCAATTTGCATTCAGAGAGGGACCGGTGTCATTTCGGAAAGCACTTTTCCAGTTACTTCAAATAATAATAGTCCCGACTCCAAAGCTCATCATGCGGCCCCAATGAAAAAAAACATTTATGTGGACCAAGAAAAGATGTTAATTGGTAACGTCATTATAAGAAAAACCTCTGTACAGTTCTCTGCACGCAGATGTTTCCTGAATTGAAGAAACGTTAGCTTCCATTGCAAAAAATAACGTCTAACAGTTGTCTACCATGAACAATTTTCGCTCATAGCAGTTTTGAAAAAGATACTTTCATTGTTTTTGGCCTCTTTTTGCCGTTCCTATTATCTTGGCGCACATTCTATATCCCAACAAGCATTTTTTTTGTCTCCAGCTCAGTCTGTTGATGGCAGCGTGTATACCTGAGTGACAATGAAGATGCTCTTCACATAGTGACCTGACAGGAACCTTGTCGAATGTCTCCTGTCCCCGCTAAGGATCGACTGGTCTAATCCAAACTGCGAGGAAGAACCCGGCTCGAGTTTGATGCGAAAGGAATAAGATATGGAGTTACTCTCAACGGCTGATACGCGTTATTAGCAACATCTAACATTTACCCATTGAATCGCAGAAACACTTTTGTGGGTATGTATATAAAAAGTTTAAACAAGTGTACAAATATCCCGGCAAGATATTGTTTGTAAAAAAAAGTATTTATACGTGGATTTCAGGGATTGTTATCGGTGAAATTTAACTCCACTTAAAGAGGTACTCGCATTATTACGTAGAGCAGTTGATGTTCCAGGATATCTTAAGATTGTTCACAAAGATGCCGAATTTCATAACCTCCTTTCATTTTACACTGATTCCTACTGTAATACTTCCATTGATCAATCAATCAAATGACATCATATCTAATGTTTTGCTCTCTATAATAATCTCCACAGTGTCGCAACTGCTGGTTAGAATGAAAGATGAGATATATAAGAAGTGTTTTTGATATTTATTCCGGAACGCTACTTTTTAGGCTTTATTTCAAAGTGCATAATTAGTCGCTATCAGTTTGAAGATTAAAATATGCTGATTCCTGCTGAATTATGTTCTCTTCATTTTTCTAGGCATGGAGGTTCTGTTTGCAAAACGTTTTTAGTATTAGAAAATGATTTTCAGCCTGAAGGAAGGCTGCTCCAGAAGTGGTACATCACTTGGTCTAAAATCAGGTAAATGCCAACCTCTTGAAAGAGAACGTGGAGATAGTGGAAGAAACATTGGCCTCCGAGTACATTTATTGCCTCATGACCTCGAAAGCTGTGAAATATCTGATGTACGCTAATAATATTTCGATCCATCAGGAAGAATGTGTCATATACTTGAACGACCAGAGTGCTATCAACTATAGCTTTCGGTTTTTAATTAAAAGTATCGGTATTATTATCAGAACAGCCTTGATTTCAGTCAACCAAATAACTAGGTGTGTTTCCCACACGTCACTATTTAATAGGTCAAGCTCACTTTATCAATCACATAGAACAAAAAAACGTAGAGCATGACAAACACATGTTGCGAGAAAGGTTTTGATTATGTCGATACATAGTCGTTCATTGTTGCGGTGGGGAACGTTGGTGTGGAAAATGCAAAGTAGCTGGCAAATATCTATATCAGCTAGACAACCAGCAAATTCCTGTATAAACACCATAGAAACCCACTTTTTAATTGCGGCTGGCAGAAAATTGACAGCAGATGTGTGTACGTATAAATAAACAATATCTTACCTATTTCGGACTCGATATTAATATTTCTTTTCTAAGTATCTTAGTGCTGAACTGAAGAGCGTAAATAAAGACCTCAATAAGCAGCGCAGGTTGGTGCGCCTATAAACAATTACGAAGGAGAAAATGTTTGCTTAACAGCAGGTTAAGACAGCTAGCGAGACACTGCAAGTGGCAGGGGATTTCGGTGTCCTGAGGGAGGTAGTGACCCCAAATTAGGATCACAAACGTGCAATAACTAGGAGATTGAAAATGGAGCGGAGTGCATTTAGCAGGTGCTCTCTGATCATCAAAAGGTGGTTTACCGATATTTCTCTAGGGAAAAATGTAAGACCTTCATATTACCGGAATTCATACCAAAGTTATCGGATCGGAGGGAAAGAAATGGGTGTAGTTTTAAGAGAATGGAAGCGAGCAGCGTGGTTAAATGAACCGATGGCAATTACTGTCGTTTTAGTCGAAATCGAGAAGTAAAGAGCAATCAGCTAGGGAAATAACACGAAAGCAAGATAACCAATGGTCGCTTCGGGTAATGAACTAGATTCAAACCAAGAGCGATTGGCGCTGCAAAATGTAGCAGAAATTCGATAAGATTAGAAATTTCGCAAAGATAATGTGGTCGAAGCTGGAACTGAACTGAGTTAGGAATATACTCGAGAAATCATTGTCCTGCAGCGGTAGTAATCATACTAATTGTGGTACCTTACTCCAATCTTGTGTCGCCAACGTTCCCCTTGCGGGAAGCAAATGCGGAATTGAATTCTCCCGCATGTGCCTGTGCACAGTTTCTGTACCTAATAAGGGGGTAATTACTCACTGACATCCATCCAAGCTCAGACATACGGGTACATAGGAAAGCGATAGAGCTTGCTCAGAAACTTCGTAGTGAAAGATAAATTTGTCCAGATCCGGGTGGGGGGGGGGGGGGGGGGGCAGTGTAAGTACTTCTTAAACGCAATCTAACTGGTTTCACAGAATAGGCAGCGGAATTGCTTGTTCATTTCAGGAGGTATATTCATTGCCCACTTGTGAGGACGCGGGGCAATACCTTTGTTGGCTTTTCTGGATAGATATGACTCAGAGGAAAGCCTAATATAAATACGTTTGGTTTGGTTTGTGGGCTTTAATATCCCAAAGCTACGCAGGCTATCAGAGACGCGGTAGTGGAGGGATGTGAACATTTCGACCACCTGGGATTATTACACATGCACTGACATCGCACTGCGCACGGGCGCCTTGCTTTTCACCTTAATTGCAAAGCAGCCACTGAGGACGGGTTACAATCCCGCATCCTTGGGCACAGTAGTCGAGCGTCATATCCACTGCGCCACCCTAGTGGGGCAGTAAAAATGTTTGCACACACACACACCAACAGACGTAGACAGGCAAGCAAAAATGTACACGAGTGGCAAAACCGCTGGGAACCGTGTCCAGTGCACTCCGATTACTACAGGTGAGCGAATACAAATATCTTGGAGTCACCATTACAAATCGCCTTTCATGGTCCAGCCACATTAATAGCATTTGCTCGGCTGCTTCAAGGAACCTCGGCCTTCTAAGACACAAATTAAAACACGCTCCCTCTGAACTTAAACAACTTGCCTTCAACACACTAATTCGTCCGAAACTTGAGTATGCTTCCGTCGTATGGGATCCGCACTTAAAAAAGGATATAAGGAAACTTGAAATGATCCAAAGAAAAGCAGTCCGTTTCATTTTTAACGCTTACCATAGCTCTATCTCGCCATCCGTTCTGATGTCTACGAAGAACATATCCACTCTAGAAAGAAGGAGAGCACTTGCAAGGCTTAAATTTCTGTACTCATTTTACTCTAGTCAATTTAATATTAATGCTGCTCCCTATATATCCCCCCGTTCTACACGACAGACACGCAATAGCCACAACCATAACCTTACCCCGTACTTTGCACGCACAAATACGTTCAAAAACTCATTTTTTCCCCGAACAATCACAACATGGAACTCACTGCCAGCAAATGTCTTTCCGGCTCAGGATGCCGCTGCTTTTGAAAAGAGTGTCTTATTGTATGTGTAAACTTAACAATATCATTGCCCTCTGTTTGGTTTTCTTCTTTTATTGTTGCCGGAACGCTGGATTTGCGTAGTGTTTGATTTTATTTTTGCTTTTTGAATGTTGCCCCCCTGCTTGGTCTCTATGACTGCAGTATGTGTAAATAAAAAAAAAATAAATTAAATAGACTGGGATAGCAGCACCGCATTTGTTGTTAGAAACCGCTGACGGCGGCAGAATTGTACCCCATTCGTTTCGTGAATTTTAGCGTCAGCGAGGCGTTGCACAACCGAAATATGTTTCCCCGGGAAATGCATCGCTAGTCGACATGTGCCCAGACAACGCCTGTGGCATTAGGGAAATTATTATTGTGGGCTCGAATCGTATGTGACCACTGTAGCACCGCACTTTTAACTACGCAGCCTGTAGCGTCTGCCAAGCCTTTTTAGATACCCTTCACGTAAAAGACGAGCATAACATTTTCACAGTTTCTCATTGTTAGATCGATGTCGCGAACAAATTGTTACGTTCTTTCGTGAGAACGGCTCATGCAGCTTCACCAATTTTTTTTGTTTACCGGTGTAACCAATTATAAAATTGAAAGGATGGCCGCTCACCGAATTCAATGAGCAAGACTATTTCCATTTGCTTAGCTTAATAGGCTTTTTTAGGTTAACGCAGAGAATATATTTGAAGAGAATTTTCGGTATATGAGAGTAAAAATCTCTTTGTGAGTTGGAAGGTTTGCAGCTGCTGTTGCATCAGTGCTGCAAATACAAAGGTCACCTTTAGGGAATTGTTTTGTTTTCACTGGCATAATAACATGCATGATTGCACTGCTGTGTTTCTTTAATCAGGAGCAAAAGGAAATAGGTAAAGGGGATAATGTAACCATGCTTACATTTTTCCTAAGACAGAATATTCTACCGGCTTGAATTATTATCGTGCTTCAGCTTGCTGAATTTTGTTTGCCATCTTCCTTGTGACACTAAACGTCAATTTATTTATGGAGCAGCTTTCTTGGCCCGATAAAGCTGCCGCTGAAATTCTAAACCAAGAAACTGATAATAATGCTAGGTAATAAAAGTGCCTTTCCTTTCCTTTTCCTTTTCCTTTTTGAAACTTTTTCCGAAGCAATGTTTCGGACGCCGTATCATACTTAATTCTTCCCAAGCCCTATTACGAAGTTCGATCCTGAAATACACGAAGAAGTGAAGACCAACAAGGCATCTGTGCACATGCGGCATCGCTAAAACATAACTCCAGCTTTTGTCCTCTTGAAACATCCGCGCAATTGCTGTGGAAGTATTTTCATTAGCTATAGAAGATGGCCAGAGAAAAAGACTTCATAAGAAAAGGCCTTTAACACACCCTTTGTGCTACAAGTTATGCTTTCGCTCTATTACTCGCAGCCGCAAAATAGTTACATTTGGAATACCTGTGCCTATAGCAGTGAAAACACGGTTTCTACAAAACTGGCGACCAATATGTGCACGCTTATATGTTTGCGATAACTCAGTTGAGTTCAGTCATTCAGTCGTGTCCGACTCTTTGTGACCCTATGGACCATGTCACGCCACGCTTTCCGGTCTCTCACTATCTTCCTAACATCACATAACTTCATCGGCAGTGCCTCGAGGATGCCATCTAACCATCGCGTTCGCTGCCTACCCCTTCTCCGGCGACCCTCAACCTTTCCCAACATCAAATCTTTATCCAGCGACTCCTCTCTTCTCATCAGATGACCAAAGTAGCTGAGCTTTAACTTTAGAATTTGACCCTCCAATGAGCAGTCAGGGTTTATGGTCGACAATATCGACTGATTCGATCTTCTGGCAGTCCAAGGAACTCTCACTAGTCTTCGCCAGCACCACAATTCAAACGCGTCAATTCTTCGGCGGTCAGCCTTTTTCACAGTACAATTCTCGCATCCATACATCACAACTGGAAAGACCATAGCACGAGTTATACAGATCTTGGTTGGCAGACTAATGCCTCTGCTCTTTACTAGGCGGTCAAGGCTAACCATTGCTCTCTTTGCCAGAAGCAGGCGTCTCCTAATTTCATGGCTGCAGTCTCCTTCTGAGGTAATCTTTGAGCCCAAGAAGAGAAAATCTGTCACAGCTTCCATTTCTTGTCCATTGATGCTCTAGGACTTGATAGGGCAAGACGCCATGATCTTTGTCTGTTTAATGTTGGAGGTGGAATAAAACCGGCCAGCTAGTCTATATAAGAGACATGCAGCTTGACGGCTACTTCCCTGATTGATTAAACTTTCCAGCGAACACGAACATAGTAACATTAACCTGAGAGTCAGTTATCGATGTGTCCAAATAGAATTCTTGCCTCCTGTCGCTAAAACTATACACATTACGCTCTAGTTTTGCACTTGATCGTTCCTGTGATCATTTTGCACACATCATTCCTGCAACCACACGCGCCAAGTACGCTCAGCAGTAGCGGCGTTAGATTTTGACCATACACGCGATCCTATGCTCTCGCTAGTACTGCAATGAAAACGTCAGCATAAACCCCGTGTTCAGGGATTATTGTGGGAATCAGCAAGCGCGCAGTGCCACTCTTTCGGCTTGCTCGCACACTGGTGTCGCAGGATTCCATTAATCAAACTCTTCCCCTTCCGGCGGCACAAGAATAGACCATAGTTAGTCTTTTTTAATCCAAAAGCAATTATAGTCCCATGCTTGGCGTCAAATCTGGCATCATATGGTGGCGTGGTAGTGATTTCGTAACCGTGATTAGCGCTGCTGATGTGCTATAGGAGCAGAGCCCTTCCGCAGGGGTATCCGCTGTGCATGCCATCGTCTCCCGACGAAGCTCAAGCTAGGATTTCGCTCGCTTCTTACAATTGTATGAGTGCTTTCGCACTTACGCCTTTTCTCTACCAGCATCGTGGAGAGCCGTCTAAGTCACAACGATTGCATCAGTAGACCGAGCAGTGATGGCTGCGGATGATTCATCGCTTTTGTGGCGGACACTGTGTAAAGGTTATTGCAAAAGAAGAATGCATATATGCGTGCCTTTCCTTTTCGAGTTGCTATGAGCAAAAATTTCGCTAACTAATAGAACCACAGCGTACCTGCTGCAAATGCCGACTGGATATCTTAGAAAAGAACCATAACTGACACACATATGGCCTATGAAAGACCATTACTTGTATACTTCTTGATTTTTGTATAGTTTGTTTGAACACAGGATATCAGTGACTTAAGGCAAAGCGAACCTGCTTTATTGTATGCCAGTAGTATCCCTTGACATGTATAAAGGCTGGCCTTAACGCAGCGCCAATATTTTAATTCTTTTCAGTAGGAATAAAGCATTATCGCTCATGTCAACATCAAAATTACAGGTCTTCCTTTCCTTTCCATTACCATTCCTAGGATTTTAGCATAACATGATTTCATTACACATACTAAAACGCAGAACTTCATAAAGTAAGAATTTGTTTCTCCGTGCCAGATTACTGCTATGAGAAATGTATTTAAGATAATCTTACTAAGCTGGCATCAGTCTCCATGATCGTCTAACAGACCTTTATATATTGCAAACTGTTTCTCTCCAGCAACCTGGTTTGCAGCGCGGCTAAGATAGCATGAATAGGGAATTTTAGTATAGGGGTGACTGAACTGGTTAAAAAATAGAGTAATAGCGGGGCGACACCATGCACGTGCAGAATGCTGCAACGAATAGGCTAGGGGTGCGGTAATTACTCTCGGAATGCGCACTCTCGCCCCACTTTTACCCTGTTCTCCTAACCGATGGGGTCCGCCTGTTTTAAAATTTTCCGTATGCCTGGGGAGTGGATCAGACGCTCAAAAATATCGCGGGGGCAGTTTGGTGATCTAAAGTGTGGTATCGCCTTTAGAAAGGCCTTTAGGCGTTTAGCCTTTCGCTCGGTTCGTATGAAGCTGGCCAGAGATGTCAGGTGCATGCGCAGTAGACTGAAACCTGACATCTGCATGCACATTGCCGTAAACGTGCCTCGAGTTCCCAGTTACGACATACTACGCCAGAGCAATGAATAATTACTCGATATAGAAAGAACTATACATATAAATTACCAATAGGACTAATTATTATTTATTTAATGCCTAAATACTATTCAAAAATTACAAATTATCTGTTTTTATTTAGTATGTGTTACAATATAGTCAGTGTATTATATAAATACAACATACTACACCATTACTGATGCGAGCAGTTTGATTGACAGCTA
Organism: Amblyomma maculatum; assembly: GCF_055883805.1. Taxonomy (NCBI): domain Eukaryota; kingdom Metazoa; phylum Arthropoda; class Arachnida; order Ixodida; family Ixodidae; genus Amblyomma; species Amblyomma maculatum. The sequence goes on along the minus strand of NC_139346.1, from coordinate 143,621,209 downwards.
TATGTGACAGAAAGGCAACCGGAGACGCTGTCAAGTCATGAGCCCATAAAGGCTTTCGCCTTACATACTACACTATTTATGACGTCATCAGTGTTATTGACAGCTTTACTGTGACAGAAGCGTGATCGGCCTCACTGGCGAGTCATGAGCCTATAAGGCGACAGAACACTGGCCAAAATATTTTGATATTCTGCAATAAATGACAAGATCTTGTGTCATATAGCACAGATCAAGCACTACAATATCTAAGAAATGTGATTTTCTATTTTGAATTTGCCATTGACAATCGACTAAAACAACTGAGGCGACATCTTGCTGAGAAATAGTTTTACTATAACAGTGGTATTACACGTGACCACATGTCGGGAATATATCCCTGATTTTCATAAATGCAGTGTTCTTTTTTCTTCTAAGAGTGATTGTCATATTTTGGTATTTGTTTCTCACCCTCCAGTGCACGCTTATATAAAAGCCACCACTTCATTTGCAGCGCGAATGGTATGCCTTCGGCTTTTCTCAATCGATGGCGTGACAGTGTTTTCGACTTTTTGAATAAAGTTTTGATAGAGCCTCAATAAAACTTTCGTCGACGAGGCGTACGTTACTGTGCATAACAACCTTGCATTTATAAATACAATTGAGCCCTACTCTTTAGTAAATTGTGTTAATTACTGTCTGGTGGGCGCAACTGACATTTGTTTTCTCACACGTCTTTTTGTCGGCCGGCAGAAATCAACGCGGTTGCTGCTTATGGTTTCCAGCATCGGACTGCACAACAACGGGCACAGACACTGAATAAAATCTCGGTAAAATGTTCTACAGCATTTCTACCAAAACCGTTATGACATCGAATACTTTAGACAACAATCTTAATTGCGTGAAAAAAAGATGTTTGTTGCCTATAGTCGTGCTCTGTCCCTTTAATATTTAATAAACGAGTGCCGAGCCATAATGTTCTCATTTTAACATCTGCAATAGTCTTTCCTTGAAAGCTCCAAACCACGTTCTGAGAAGAATTGTAGATTTCAATACTTTCAGTCTCTCCTGAGGCTTTCGTGTCACATGCCTGCAGGCACCACCGGGCGCTTTTCTTTTTTTTTGCTTCTCCGACATGACGCTCTTTGTGTTTCTGAGCGCCACACTGGCTTTTGCGAGTCGAATACAATAAAGTAAAATGATATCAGCTTCAGTCTATTTCATTTCAACAATTCATAAGTGGTTTGCAGTCCTGCTAGGACATTAATTTCCCCATTCTATTAGGAATGTTGTTTCATACATAAGTGAAAAATGCAAATTTTGCTTATTTTACATATACGCACTGAAAGGTGGCGTTATTTTTAAATTTATGGTTTTTTGGTGCTTATTTGGCCACTGTTATGTATAAACTTTCATTCATAAATGTTTCACTCGCAACTCTTTCAATGGACAGTGAGGTTAGGGACAAGGACAGAGCGAAGGATATAACTCATCTGAGGGGCACAGTGCACACACTACATGATGTAGTCAAAATATTCATTGCTGCACAGCTAATGGCAATAGAAATAGAGAATTGCAGTCCCAGGGCTATATTTCTTATGCAAATAATAAATTATTTTCTTGTTTTATATCTCAAGACGCAGCCTCACGCGGTCACATCATAGCGGACGACCTAAGGGGTACCCCTTAAGTTTTCCTGGCAAACAGAAAAGGCTTCGATGTTCTACACTGAGTGCGTCGCAGCATCCTTGGTGTTCTTTCGGGAGGGGCGGAGCGAGCAAGTGGACAATTTCAAAAGGTTTGACAATGCTTCTTTCGTTGCAAAACACAGCATGGCTACCCCTTTGGAGTAGGCTTCAGCAACCCTCCCGCTGATTGAATAGTTACACATTCTACGTGCGGCATCGCTGATACTATTGGCTGCTATTACATTTCCAGAAAGGAAAGCCCGAATGGAGGCGGAATATGCTGACGGAATATGTGTGGGTCCTGTGGCAGCTTCGTCCAGATCCAAAGTGCCATTTATTTCCTTTTCATAACACAGTGAGCCAACCACTGATACGTTCGCTGATATCCATGATCGAATGAGAAATGACCGCCGGAACGTCATTCCACCTCCCACCTATAAGGTTTGGCCATGTCACCAGACGCTTACAAACATCTAGGGCCATTTCGTAACTATTCCAGGCTGCGAGACTTTAAACAGGGACAAGTGCAAGGGCCGCGGTGTTCACCACCCTCTAACTGCAACCTGTCAGAGATTTGCCCTTTCTTGTCGAGGTTGGCATAATCGACGCAAAATCCAAAATTTTCGGTCAGTGCCGGATAATTTCTCTCGTCCTGTAGTTAATAGCGCACACGACATGAAAGCCTGCCAGGTTCATGCTCGTGATAATCAAGATGACAAGGCTGCAAATGGTCAATGCCGCATAGGCAGTTTGTTCCCTGCACGTCGAAAATATTTGCTTTCGAGTTCAAAAATAAACTTTTGCTGTGTCGTGCCAAATTATCACGTTCTCTGTGGTAAAGCGGCGTAATCCGACTGCATCGAAAGCAACAGAAGGGGTGCGATTTCCGAAATCAAAACTAGTGCCCTTGCTACCCTGTCGTACATCTATGGGCGACCATAAATATAATATCATCCTAATATCATTAAACCGCCATGTTGGGCGTGTTGGCTACAAATCTATTTTAAAAGCGATACAACGACCAAAGAAAAAAAAAAGGTGGTTGTGGGCCAAGAATGCGACACTCACTACACGTAATTGAAGCGATTGAAGGTCTGTGATAAATGTTTTTGTACGATTCACATATTTAAGAGCAATAAACTAATCTGTGCAGTGCATACAGATTATAGCACTGTGCAGCCCAGTCATACCAAAAGTCGGCAGCGTATTGCAACGCACGGTCGAGGCGGAGTCAAAAAACGCTGATTCGCCGACCCTCGATTGGGCTCGGGCTTGCAGTTAATGAAGAGCTGTTGTCAGGCTGGTTGGTGAATGTCTGCAGTAGTCATGGCAAATTGCTGTAAAAATGCAGCACAGAGGAAAATGACACATAGCACAGGACGAGCGCTCGTCCTGTGCTCTGTGTCATATTCCTGTGTGCTGCGTTTCTTGTGTGCTGTGTCTTTAGCGCAATTTGCCATGGCTTCCGATTGCAGTTTATATTCAGGAAAATATTCCCATGCGGCAGAAATATGCCTGGCAGCTATGTAGCGCAAAAGCCTGTGTCAGCGCTCTATTCGATGTGGAAGCCAGCAAAGATAACGAGCATGTTGCTCGCATTTGGTAGTTCGCAGAAACAGCGCTGGGCTCTGATTACCTTCAAGGCTGTGAGTCGTCACGTCGCCATACATCATGGCCATGCAGCAGAAAATGAGAGAGAGAGAGAGAGAAAACTTTTAATGAGCATAATAATCAGTAAGAATTTGCAGGAGCTGGGTGGTCGGTGCCCCTAGTCCAGGGCTCCGCTGGCAGCAGCTGACTTGCGGACTAGCTGGATAATCCAGGCTTGCTGGTCCAGGTTGTCGCTGGTCAGGGCCGCCTCCCACTGCTCGTGTGTCGGGCATGGCACTAGTAACGTCGGGTCAGGTTTGTCCTGGCATTCCCAAGAGATGTGATAGAGTGTGGGGCTTGCCCCGCACCAAGGACAGTAACTCGTGTATTTTGTTGGGCTTATCTTATTTAAAATGTGAAGATTAGGGAATGTGTTTGTATTTTTCTCCAGTCTATAGCGTCCGAGGAAGGAAGTTGTTTGTGTGGTGGTGAGAAAATTCTTCTTTCTAACCATAGGTGTTCCAGCCTGTCGCCGTAGGGTCCTAGGAGAGGGGTGGGGTAGGGATGGGGATCCGCCCAGTTGGTGAGAGCTCGGGCTAGAAAATGAGAGCAGAATCCGGCAGACGTGGATCATATTGTGAGCACTGTGTGGCTCTTCATCTTTCACACGCAGTGAACGCGCTGCCAACGTTACTGGAATAAACTCATTTGTTTTAGTAACGTTGCGTGCTGCTTCATCTTCATCCTGCTCTCTCTTGTAGATACCCATCGTCATCACGGAGTGTGGTTCACTACTGTGTGCGACCAAGGCTTCAAGTCTCCAATAAAACCTGATCCGCCAAGCCCGACCTTCGCATTACCTTACACTGTGTGGTGCTTCGTCTTTCAAAATGTGTAAGATATGCTTCCGCTACGCCATGTAGTAAAGATAATACGGCTTAATTAAACAGGGGCTGCCTATACGAAGTGCACCAGCAGCCTTGAGCGAAAAGAGTAAAAAATAAAACAGAGGCACGCACGCAAGGCCAGATGAATGTTGCTTGCACCCACCTTGTGAGACGCAAGTGGCCTTTCCGTTGCAAAAAATTGTTTTATTTATTTATTCATATTGCTAACCCTTACTGAGGGTAATGACAGGGAGGGAATCAAGAATACATATAAAATCATTAAAAATTCTAAAAATTCAAAGCCAGAATACAGTAACAAACACTTTGAGTTACAATTATACAAACACCATATCAGAAAGCTGCTGAGCTGGATCAAATGACACAGAAAGCGAAAAAGCACATATAAAGTAATAGGACGCGATGCACCGGGATGACATGTTAGCATTCATTAAAGTATTGATCGAGACTTTTCTGGAATGCTGTTTTACTGGCACTTTGTACAATATGAGTAGGCAATTTATTCCAGCGCTCTATCGTGTCAGGAAAAAAAGAAAAGCGAAATACGTTAGTCCGAGCGAAGTACGGCCGTATGGTTGCATTATGATTCAACCTGGCGCTAGCAGGATAGTGGAAGTACATTTCCTTATTTTTCTTTAAATTGTCATGAAGTATTTGGTGCAGTACTGTCAACATTTGCTTTATTCTTTGCGTTTCTAACGGCTCAACGTTGCAGGAGTGCAACATTTCAGTGACCGAATAAGTCCTCCTATATCTGCCACAGATAAAGCGTGCCGCAAGTTGTATTTTCTCGAGATTATCTTGCAGTACCTTTGGTGAGAATGCCAGGCTGCTGAAGCATACTCGAGCACTGGTCAAATGAATGTTTTATATGACAATAACTTTACATCTTTTGTTGCCCTCGATAATTTCGCTGTAAAAAACATAGCTTTTTAAAAGCCGCCGATGAAATCGCTTCGACATGCATGCGCCAATTTAAATCATGTGCAATAGTTATACCTAAACATTTAAAGCTAGGCAAATTTGTCAAGTAATTGTTACCTATAGAGTACTGGAAGGTAAGGGGATGTTTCTTCCTAGTAATAAATGCGAAAGTTGTTTTACCGTAATTAACTTGCATTTACCATTTTTGACACCGCTAATTAAAAAATTGGAACGATTGCTTAATTTTAATCTTGCCTTCCATAGAAGGTACTGCTCCATAAATTAAACAATCATCAGCATCGTCTAACCAATGGCTACCCTGAAGAAAGAATATTCCCTATTCGTTTAGAAGAGTTCGAAAGTGAGCAAGTTCAGCGTATAGTAGCCACAGTTACATGAGAGACGTGCATGCCCCCACAAGGGACTTCTTTAGGCTTATATATGCGGCTCTATTACTTGAAAAAAGAAGAACAGAGTGTACGTTCTAGCATGCGCTAAGAGACTAGAAAAACGCCTCATTAAATGTGCTCACGAATTACATGTAAACACGACTATAAGGAGCAATGTCCTTGTTTTCTTCTTTCCAATAAGCGTTCTCTTGGCATTTGTAGGGTCAAAGACTGCCACGAGTACCACACGGTGAGGTTCCGAAGGCAGCCATACAGGCTCCTAAAATAATGCGCACAGGAATAAAGCACGCACTGCGCACATGATACACGCCCTGTTTCGGGATAGTTAACACCTGTACAGCATGCACGCGAAAGTGAAAAGATAAGCTTGTTCACAAGAACAACTTGTTGAGAATTACGAACGAGGAATGCCGGAATGCCAACGAAAATGAATAAGAAGTATTTGTTTCCCTTTTAAGTAGAGCGAAACCACTAATTCCCACTTCCGGCACTCTAATCTTCTGCCTCCATTAGCATGGGGCTGCCTAACGGGCAATTTCAGTCGTGGTGTAAGGAGGCAAGAAGGTAAAAGCAGTACGAGTACTACATTTGTTATCGCATCCAGAGACTCCGTCGACAGCCATCACAGGAACGGCCGCCACGTAGGTGGTCCCCATCACAATCAGGACATCAGCCCTCTTGTGGGCGCTGCGGCCATCAACGAAAGAGCAGAGTCCTTCCTGCTGATGAGACCAGCGTTTTATTGTTACTACGTTGTCTCGTAACGGCTCGCCCGCGTCCGTACACACTGTATTGATGCGATGAGAGGAGAGATTTGCTCAAAGCTCTAAGGAACAGGAACATAGGTGTTTACAAGGTAAGCCATATTTGTTTGCCGGCACCGGACGAGGCAGAAAAAGCCGACACTTCGCGGGTAAAGCTTGCCGCCGTGATTGCTACAGATATTCAGCACTGTAATCCTTGTTTTACGAATGGTTGCATTTTTAAGCAACGCTTTTACCCGTTAGCCCTGCCCATTTTACCCCTTAACCTGCACTGCAAGGATGCACGTAGCTTGCTCAAGGGACTAGCAAAAATTTCGCATCTCTCTTCATTCTTGCACTTTTGCGCTTCTAAAGTGCGTTTAAAGGTGGAATATAGCATTCCCGTAATGCCCCAAAGCAGACAATAGCTCTGTATTGCATCGTTCTTCGTGTCCTAATACACGCTGGCATGAGCAATATTTATAATTCTACGTCTACAGATTAAATGTTAAACTTTGTCTTCTTTCTCTCTATACTTTTCCAAGCATCCTTATTTCCTAGCGCATTTTGAATTCTGGCGAATGTAACCATATGCATGGAGCAAATTTTGCTTTCGTGCCATGCAGGGCCTTACAAATGTTAAATGCGTACCTTTCCGACCTTGACAGCATTATAGGCACAAGGTTTCAATTCTGCTTTTTTCTTTTTAGGTATTGTGAGAACGTGTCTTTGGCTAAAAAACGCGACGAAGAAATATTTCGTTCCAGGCGTCTGCGCCTAATGAAAATTTTCTTACCTGCCTAAAGCTCGCTTACTCTATTTGCTTCCTATTTTTTCAGAGCCGCTCTATCATTACCTCTACGCTATAGTTGGAGGCTCAACTTGTTCTCCACAAACATCACCCTCCAGTTGTCAGTGTCGGCGTTGCAAGAAAAAACCTCGAGCATGTCTCTCGCAGGTGGTAGGTGGCAGGTGACATGATCGTGCAGTGAATGGCCGTGGTGCAGTGTGGTGCCATGAGGCTAGTTGGCATTTTAGACTTGCCAGGAGCTGCCCAGTCACGTTTGGGGAGCAAGGGTGGAATCTGAATTCAGCTTTCCAATAATCTTGGATTCTTAGCGCGCGGCCTGTAAGCCGGCTTGTTTAAACAGGGCTTCCTATTTTTACATGATGGCATTTCACATAAAGCAGTATCTAGCAACTGCAATATGCGAGTTTGTGTTTGATAATGAAGGCACAAATAAAAGACCACTTATTAAGCAAGCAGATAAGTAAATGGACGTGAAGGAGGACTCTCATTTGAAGTGCGCAAACGGTAGCCGATAGGGCGGTCGCTTTATACTTTTAAAGGCGCAGTTTAAGGATTCATTCTCCCGCCCGCAATGGTCGTTTCAAAGGAAGAAATGACGCCGGCATTCAACCACTTCTTATTGAGTCCATTATGTTGATATGTGTATTGTAGAATCTGACTAATAATTATGTATTTCTTGAGACATAAGCTTCGATCTTTCTGCTGAAAACGAAGCTCGTGTTGCGCCTATTTTTTCCTCGGTACTCCACAGTAGGTAAAGATACTGTTGCAGTGTGTTCGAGGTTCTAGATACAGGAAAAATACAAATTAGTAAAATAATGTGCTTCAACATAATAGATAATATTATCTTCTGGCCTAATCTTTTATGAGATTCATGAATGTGCGCAAAATGACTTCATTTTGGATAGCGCAGCTTAGACTAGAATACATTCTTAAATTTATGCCGATTGGAATCTTGCTCTCTATCGTGCTGACGATGATCAAGGTGCGACTATATTGAGTACCAGAGACTCTTCAGCGGTGTACCTAACAAACGTAATAAATATCTTGCATGACAGTAATTGCTGAGCGTGCTTGATCACAAAATATGTTGTTCTTACTGGTGAAATGCTTCTGAACCCTCTGTAGCTGATGTGAATAACCAGGACAGCACTTGCCGAATTTAATAATGCAAGAACATTATTGGCTTCGAAATCGAGCAGCATCGCCACCTAGGCGAAACCTACCCAGTGTGGATGTGTGTTCGCGTCGCGTGCCAGTGATCTACGTGCGTGAGTGCAGCCTGTACAGTCGAGCGCGATTTGAAGGTTATCGGGCGAGCGTCGACCAGCCTTGCACTCCAGGCACCTGGCGGCCGGGTTTGGAATAGGGAAAATTATGATTTCGCACTCTTCTCTCCCTCGTTCGCTGTTCTATACAACAACCATCACCCCTGCGATAAACGCACCACCCTTTCTCTCTATTTTAAGCTTTCCATTTGTTGCGATAAAGTGTCCAATTTCAGATAATACCGAAGAATACGTCGTGCGCAAAACGGTCACTGCCTGTTCGCTGAGCCAAAATAAAAAAAAGAAAGTGATGTCCCATTCCCATCAGGGAGTGACGGCTGCTAAAGGAACAGCAAAAAGAGTTAGGGAAGCTGGCCTGATACCTCTCATGCCTCGGCAGAGAATTCTGGGCCATGGCGCTGTTCATGTTCCCGGTCGACGCTCCCGCGAAAACCTTCAAATCGCACTCGACTGTACAAGAGTGCGTTTTGTTTGTTTCGTGGTCCCTGTGCGCTTTTGCTTACCTCTGCCTCTTGCCCAGCCGGGGTGGTGCAGGGGTAAGAGGCCCGCCTACTGTGCCGGAGTACCCGGGTTCTAACCCGACCTCGGCGGCTGCGTTTTGATGGAGGCGAAACGAAGAGGCGTCCGTGTGCTGTGCGATGTCAGCGCACGTTAAAGCTCCCCAGGTGGTCGAAATTACTCGGCAGCCCTCCACTACGGCTCCTCTTTCGCACTTCCACTTCCACCCCCACCTTCCTTCCTTCCCTTATGGCGCGGTGGAGGTGTCCACAGAAAACAAGTGAGACAGTTTCCGCGTCTTTCCCTTCCTATAAATCAGCTTTTTATCTGCCTCTTGCAAAAGAAATATAAACAGGCTATCACCCCACGCTCCATTAAAAAAAAATACTTGTCCACATTGAGTATGTCACGCTGGAAAGGTCATTAGGCGCGGTCTTCAGCGCTTGAGATTCTTTGACAAACGGTGTCTCAAACGAAGCGCTGCTGTCGTTAGGCGCAATGTCAAAGCAAAACAGGTTGCTGCCATCAATACAACGTAATGAATGCGCTCAAAAATCGTATATTCCCGTTTCTGTTCAGAATACCGCAACTGCTGAAACATGCAGCCGCAGATTGCTGCATAGAAAAATCCAGTTTTAACACGCCACTCTGTGCCTTTTGTATCCACGATAGAGCTGCCTGAGTACCCCCCCCCTTTTTTTTTTTGCTTTTAAACTCTTGCCGCGGTGTCTCAGTGGCAGGACGCTCGACTGCTGATTTCGAGAACGGGGAGGTCGGTCCCGGCCGTTTCAAAAGGCGCTCCTCGGCTGTGGGATTTGACTGCACGTTAAACAATCCCACGTGGTCAACGACACCGAGGCCTGCCCCTACATCATCCGTCATATAGCTAATGTCGCATGATGCTTTAAACCCATTTCATTTATTTTTATTTTTTTGTTGAATGATTCTGCGTATCCGTAACAGTGGTAATGAGCACATTTCACTGTAGAGAAATACTCGAACGTTTCAGAAAGAAATCTTCGCAGCACCAATTACACTAATAACTGCATAATACACATAGATGAATGTACACCGGTCTCCCATTAGAATCATTAGAACCCCTTTTCGTCGGTGCTGTATTTCGAGAAAACTGGTTGTTTCTGACAGGGGAAGTAAAATAGCTTCATACGGGCCTTAACCATCGGTGCTTACTTCGGGAATAAATACATATGTATAGCCTCGCCGGGGTGGCGCAATGGTTAAGGTGCTCGCCTATGGTCCTAAGAACGCGGGATGGAATCCCGGCCTCGGCGACCGCTTTTCGATGGAGGCGATGGAGGCGAAAAGCGATGTCAGTGCACGTTAAAGAACCCCAGGTAGCTGAGTCGCTTTGAGACGTTAAACTCGACAAACCAAACCAAAAACATATTTATAGTCACATAATAAACTTAACTCCATTTCTTTCATGATAGTTTTATATCCGGTACCTGTTCTGGAAGTAAACGACAGAACCGTCCCAAAGTAACTGCTCAAAAATAATTGTAATGACAGAGACATTTCCAACCTTCAAAATTGCTGGCCAGAACAATGACAGCAACAGCAGTTTTTATGATGTCTTCGCAGCTATCTGATTCGCGGCTTGCACTGTAACGTTACTGAAAATTAATCGTCTATCGTCCTAAATTTTGTCAAGCATGTAAAAGTTCTGTTATTGTTATTGAAAAAAAGACAATTACAGAACTAATTTACCATCTAAAAACATGACACACATAAGAAATTCCTTATACTTCCCTCGGTTTCAGGAAATTGTTTAGGGTCATTTCACATTGCAAGACCTAATTGCAACACCTACAACCGCCCAGCCCCCAGCCCGAATCTTGAGACAAGGAGAACAGACAGACCAACCAGTCCCGAGACGAAGGAAACAAACTATCCGAAAGACCCAAAGATCCCAAAGGAACCGGATATGTACACGCAACTCCCGCCCAGCCGCTCATCGCGACCTCAAGCCATCGGTTCCATGGACTCTGGTGGCGGATGGTTGAACAGCTCCAGGGTAGGCGGATCACCCAAGCATTATCGTGTTCATCCTCATCGTGGTGGCAAGCGCATCATTCTCTTGAATCTTTCCTTCATCATTACATCATCACATCCCCATCGCCTTCAACTAAACGATCGGGATGATCACTCGGTGGCCCCGGGAAGCGTTGTGAAGAAGAAGATCGGCAGTGGCGCAAGAGGAGCCCTCGCGCTAGGCCAGCCATAAAATTATCGTTCATCCTGTCGCCATGTTGTGCCGTCTTAAATAAATCATATGCAGGAAAAGTACTTTAATGTAATAGTGCATCTTCGTCAGGTGTTCAGGAGAACGCAAGGCCCATGGGCGTTTGGTTGCACTGTGTACAGTCTTGTCGTTTCCTGGAAGGTTTCGAATTTTAAAAAACTTTATTTACAGTAATATACAGAAAATGGGCCTCGGGCGAAAAGCTACAACGATAGCTTGAGAGATGCCTGAGGCCCAGTAAAAGCAGAGCAACAAGACGTGGGAACTCAAGGCGGACATATACATATATAACATGAAAATTATGAAGCACAGAAAGAGCGAAAATATACAAATCAAACAGCAGATTTAAATATAGCACTTTAAATTAACGGTCAACAATAATCTAAGAAGATCGCTGGAAAACGCATCAACAACCTTAGATATGCGGATGATACCACTTTAATGGCAGAAAGTGAAGTGGATTTCAAGAGACTTCTGATGCGCGTACAAGAAGAGAGTGAGAAGTTTGGGCTTAAACTGAACATTAAAAAGACGAAGATCATGGCGTCTTGCCCTATCAAGTCCTGGAGCATCAATGGACAAGAAGTGGAAGCTGTGACAGATTTTCTGTTCTTGGGCGCCAAGATTACCTCGGAAGGAGACTGCAGCCATCAAATTAGGAGACGCCTGCTTCTGGGAAAGAGAGCAATGGTTAGCCTTGACCGCCTAGTAAAGAGCAGATACATTAGTCTGCCAACCAAGATCCGTATAACCCGTGCTATGGTCTTTCCAGTTGTGATGTATGGATGCGAGAGTTGGACTGTGAAAAAGGCTGACCGCCGAAGAATTGACGCGTTTGAATTGTGGTGCTGGCGAAGACTCTTAAGAGTTCCTTGGACTGCCAGCAGATCTAATCAGTCGATATTGTCGACCATAAACCCTGACTGCTCATGGGAGGGTCAAATTCTAAAGTTAAAGCTCAGCTACTTTGGTCATCTGATGAGAGGAGAGGAGTCGCTGGAGAAAGATTTGATGTTGGGAAAGGTTGAGGGTCGCCGGAGAAGGGGTAGGCAGCGAACGCGATGGTTAGATGGCATTCTCGAGGCATTGCAGATGAAGCTATGTGATGTTAAGAAGATAGTGAGAGACCGGAAAGCGTGGCGTGACATGGTCCATAGGGTCACGAAGAGTCGGACACGACTGAACGCCTGAACTGAACTGAAATAATCTAAGAGTATGCACGCAACATGGCAAAACGTAATGAAAATAAAATGACTATTCTTATGGTAATGTTCAAGGAAAGTAACGGAAAGTATAGAAAGATAGTGCGGAATTGATGAAATATAGCTTAATGTCCTTAAGTGGGGCGGCAAAGATGTTTGGGTTTTGTAAGCTATAACGATTTAGTATGCATGGTAAAGTAAAACGAAGGCTCTTGTTACCGTATAACATCCTCATTCGAGGAACGCCCAATATTTGTTTACTTCTGGCGTGAAAGGGCTTTACGTAAGGCTGAGGTCCAGCAATATTTTTCAGGAAGTGGTTTAAGCATTGAGGTGACAATTTAAGGCAGTGAAGTAAACGATACTCATACGTGGTATGCACATGGTGAATCCTATATTGCTGAAATAATGTTTCCGTGTGGGCAGTGTAACATGCACCAGCGGTCAGTCTAATGGCCTTTTTTTGGAGACCGAGTATGGTGTTCAGATTTGTTTTGGATTTTGTACCCCAAACGAGGGGACTATAGGTAATGTGTGACTGAATTATAGCGTGGTAAATAAGGACCTTACCTTTGGGGAAAATTCGCTCCGAAGTCTCGAGAGGAAGCCAACAAATCTAGTAAGCTTGCTTTCAATATACATTATATGGTCAGGCCCCCTCATGCGAGAGTCGAATACAACACCGAGCGATTTTAGTTTGTCTGCACTTTCAATGATGTTATTTTCTAGATGCAGAGTATTGCTTACAGTGTCGATTATGCCCATCTACTTTTCGGTACGCTTCCTTCTGCTGCAATGAAAATAAAATTTTGAGACCCCTGTCAGCTGTAGTTTATAGAATTCCTTTGTCGCCAAAGAATACCAGTAGATAGGCTATATGTACCTTCGTGAAATTGTTTGTAATAATATTTACAAAGCATCAAAGGGACATTTTCTGAACGCGATTCGATGGGGAATTCGCTTATGCCTATGAGCGCATGGCCAGCTCTGACCATATCTACTGTTTGAGAACTACTTTTTTGAATTAGCTGTGTGCCAATAAACATGTTTGTTTTAAAATGTGCGACAATATGCATCGCTTGCTTGCTCTGCAATGCCGCTTTTTGAATTTATCTGTGGTTAGAAACTCTAACCGATTACTTCTCAGCTCAACTCTCGGTTTCTCCTAGCATTTACGCCCCACCTAACGCAGGTGTAGTTACTTTGTTTTTGTGTATTTTTGTGGTGTAACGGTACTTATTTTTCTCTTTAGAAGTCAGGACCAAAAAACTTCTCCGGGTTTTCGTATGATATCACCAAGCTATCCTCTACTGAATCTGCTTACCAAGGCGAGTCATTCCAAGTCTCGGAGGGGCAGGCGTGGAGCTGTCTGCCATGGCCACAGACGAGAAAAAGATTGCTGTCAAGACAAAGGGAAAATAGGCTGCCCGGAGCGTTTGACAAATGATTCTTCTCGGACGAGGTGACAGGTGGTGGGATCGCAGACGGAAGAGACCCGAAACGTGCTGGAAAGATTCTGCTACACAAACAAGGAAGAAAAGGGGGTGAAGAAGGCCGAAAGGAAACTCTGGCTGCACACTCCTTTTTGCAAAGCAGTTTGCAAACTTTCTTTGACAGCCGACTAGGAGCGACAAGCACGACCACGCTGGCTTCTCTTCTCGTCACAAAGATACGCAATGCAGAACAAAGCCCGTGCCAGCATTCGAGCCATACAGATTGCAAGAGTAAATGTGGCTTCTTATATTAAAGTTGAAAACATTATTCCTGTCCTAGAGGGAACCAAATTCAACACATTAACAAAGAACAAAACAAAATGCATGCATAATTTTTAATGTAACGCACTTTTTGCGAGTATCTAAGTGAATAGCTACCCAGAAATTCTCCTCCATTTTTTGTTTGAATCGCTGCATCAGCCAAAAGCTCGAATAACTTCCCAGTGACGCATTCTTTTACCAAAACACAATAAAAAAGGCTCGATTTCCTTACCCAATCAATTCTTTATCTCTGCTCGTCACTCTACACCAGAAACTTCGAAGCCAATGCGGATGCATTGGACACCACTTCTAGTTTTTACGCTTCGGTTGCGAATGTCTGCCTGCCACGCGTTCTGCGCATGGACTGTTTACATACTGCATTGATTGCGCCAGTTTTAAGAAGTAAAGGGTTGTTCACTGATGTCATTGCAACAAGTGAATCAACAGCTGTAAAATATAAATGCGTCGCCAACAAATCGTTGGTACACGGAAGCTTCACGTAAAGAGTAAACGCAAAGAGCCTTTAACCCCACCTTTTCAAACAGCGAATTCTATATTTTCAGTTTAAGAGATTTTGAGGGGAAATGAGGTGCAGTTTCTCCTTCTTCAGTGGACACCTGCACTTTTCGGAGGGCCATTTGTTTTCGGTTCAAATCTTATCGCAAGCAAACTTAAAGATGGATGCTAAATTGGAAGTATAGTGCCTAGAATATACTGGCAGTCAGTATATTCTAGGCACTATAATTGAAAGCGCAATGGGATGACGTCACACTGAACACTGCCCATAGAGCACATACGTCACAATTGTAATGCGAAATCTCTTGCATATTTTCTTTTACAAACTTTTATAAAATTTGGTTAAGGCGACGGCAACGGCGACGGCTTTCTGGCCCTGAGAGCTGTATACGCTTGGCATAAAACAGAAAATCTTTAATTTCGTGCTCACGGAAAGAATGTAGTAAGCAGAATATAGGGCGTTATAGGCCAGTTATAAATAGGGTACTTCCGCGGCCACCAATTTTTCAGGGTACCCGAATGGTGAACCAGAGGACCCGCTTTATCCCGTTCGCGGCTACAGCGTTTCGACGGTGGTGAAGCGCAGGGCCCCCGTACTCTCTCCAGTGCCAATGCTTGGTAGATAACCCAATATGGTCGAAGTTATCCCCAGCACTACATAGGCGCTTTGAGACATTGAATTTCATTTGCCAGACCAAGAGCAAAAAAGTGAGCACATTTAGCGAAGCTGAGTTCGTTTTTACTGCGGATAAAATTGAAGTCTGCAGGCATTGTGTAATTTGATTATCGGTTAGGAAAAAGAAACCTCATGCAAAGCTTTAAGGGCAGTTGCATATGAAGCAAGGAGGAATACTGATAAGAGTTACGTGCTGGCTATCCAATGGTTATTTGGGCTAAAAAAGCGAGAAAGAAGACAAGCATGCATGCTACACGAACGTCATAAGCTGAAATATTTTTCTGATCTCTCTTCCGTTGTCACTAATCCTCTAGTAGTTTCCGTATGAAAACCGACAGCGGCCCATGATCCAGAATGTGCAGTAGGCGCGCTACAGCGCGGTCATCTAAGTGACTGCCTCTTCCTTACCATCCTAAACATACTGCATGAGCGGTGTAGACTTGTTGAGTCTGCATTGGCTACAGAGGCGTGGACGTTCCTCCTTATCGCAGCAGAAGGGAATTAAAGCAGACATATACAGCTTCTACTTGTTCATAAGTGCTCATGCTCGCGGTGACCGTCCTTTCGCTACATCCAAAGGCTGGAAAAGTGTCACCTGTTACCCTCCCACGCGTCGGCGCACATCCTCTCTTCTCGCTGACACGTGACGGCGCCGAAGTGCATGTGCAGCTTTGCATAGCAACAGTGACGTCCGCTGCACCGGCAGGTGGAGCTAGTACGCGCTGCAACGCCACTCCTTCGTTAGATTTGTCGTTGCAATCGAGTGAGTGAATCAGATAACTCCCAAGCGGTCCAGTGATTCCGCACCAAACGGTTCGGATAAGTACAGGAAAGGCGGATTACCCCAGCACCAAAAGTGGGAAGGTCAATGAACGAATGCGTCAAGGGCGGCACCGGGCTTCTTCGGGGAGTAAGGCGAGAGATAGGGAACGAAAGCGTTTGCGACAGCGCAATGCTTCGCCTGGAACGAAAGCAAGGCCATGTTTGCAGTCATTGGCAGTCGAGTGGAGAGGGCAAAGGCTTTCGTCTAGAGAACTTAAGGCGAATCAGGGGGCGACACTAACACACACGTCGCTAAACCGGTCGTCTCTCATTGACTCTAACCGATGAAATTGGGATGAAATTCGTAGGTCGGACAAAAAACGCCCAATCTAGCAGCGAACAGTATATTGCCATGCCTGCCTTTTCTAGAAATTTAGAGGCGCCAGTTGCTATCTTCATGCTATTTCATGCTATCTTCATCCAATCACTTTCTAATAACACATTTAAAATTCGGGGTGATAAATGTTTGTCGGCATTAGAAAAAAATATGCTAGACCATTTTAACTCAAGATCTACTGATGTTTGAGGGATTGATGTTCGAAAGGAGTACTTTCAAAGTATTATCTGGGAGGTATGACGCCTAGGCCAGTGGACTGCATAAAATGTGGTCGGCTGCCAACAAAGAATTTACAGGAAGCGGTAAAAATCTGATCTGATATTTTCAGCTACTTGTGAACAGCTCCAATTTGTAATATAGCTAACAAAGGTAGAATTACAGCTTCAATGTAGACTACATTATTAGCCACAAATTTGGGGAGCAAAAGGCACAATATAAGCGCCTCGCTCTCCAAAAAAATGATATGAGCCACCAAATTCGTTAGCAGGTGAAGTAGAAAACAACACAAATACAAATTCTAAAATTGGTCCGACATACATAACATAAGTCAATAAAAGCGCGTATATCTCTGCATTCCACACCGAGGATAACCTACGCAACAAGTCAATGCACGACCCCTTTTCGCTGCAACATGATCAATGTGAGCCCACAATATGCGATCACCGTCCTAAATGACACTCAAATATTTTAAAGACAATTTAAGGAATCATTTCTTGCTGAAATGTAAGAGAGTGATTTACAGGATCCTTAATTTGAAAAAGAATGTTCGCGCCGTTTTTTTTTTTTAAGTTTAATGTGAACCGCCAGTCACACCCCCATTCTCAAGGAAGCTCAGGCACGATTGAAGGTGCATATTGAGGGATTGAATTTTAAGCTCAGCCACAAAAACGCGATGTCATCCGCATAGAGATACGTGCAAAATTGATGACTGGAAATCGAGCTTAGTAGAATAATAAAGAGCACGGGCGAGAGGACTGCTCCCTCAGGAACACCTCTCATTTGTTGATATCTGCTAGATTGAACACGATTTAATGCAAAAAAAATATTGTCTAAACCACGGAGTCTTTATTCTTTTCAATAAATCCTGGGCAACACAGTGTTGTAAGCTATTTCTAATGCAGTCTCACCAAAGCAGCATGAAAGTTTTGGCGCCGTGCAAGGAGAATTCAGGTCTCAAGGTCGGTATGCGCATTCCATATGGAACCCTTCGGGCGGAAACCGATTTGACAGGTACTAACAATATATTCGTTGTCCACAAGCTCTGAAACACGAAGAAGTATTATCCTTTCAATTAATTTTACCAATTTGAATGTGAAAGGTATGAGCCTAACATTTTTGAAAGTAAAGCAGCAGGTATTATGTTTCAGTAAAGGAATCGCCTTGGCTGGTATCTATTCAGGAGGTATCCAAGAATGCTTAACTGAGTAAATTACAAGTTCTTATAAAGAATTTGGAGACACCTCACAGAGGATCGTTATCATTTTCGATGTTACTCCATGAGGGCCATGAGCAGCTGGCAACCTCATCACTATCAAGGAAAGCTCCGAAGGAGTAATTTAAGTGTTATAATTAAAGGAATCTACTTGCGCTGCAAGTATAGAAGTCAAATGAAGTGCAAACAAAAAGCGCTTCTTTGATCCTTTAGCAATTGCTTTTGTTGTTTAGATAGCTTTTTGCAGGTCTAGAACATGTGAGGGTGAATTTTCTGAAACCGGTATCTTCTTTCTCGATCTTAAAAACCCGAAACATACCCGTTCGTTAATCGATTTTGAGATGTAATCAAAATGCTCAGAATCATAATCATCTCTTCTTGTGCAACTATGCATTTAAAAGTGGCTGCAAAAAACGTATAATTATGCCAATGCTTGCGGCACTGGTTGTGGAGGAGCGTCTTACTGCAACCTTTCTTCTTGGAGGCCACCCGTCCTCCAGTAACGCTGCTCGGCCATTTTATTCGCCTCCTTCCGCTCTTTTTTATGGGGCACGCCTCGAACCTGCCTCGTCTTCTTCCCCCCTTTCTCCCTAGTGCCGAGAATTGCAGACATCGGTGCCGTTACCTCCTTACTGTCAACCAGCGATTCACGTACACAGTGCAAAGTACGGATGTTAAGGATTTGCTTCAACGCATATTTTCATGAAGCACTTTGCTGTGCAGGTCTACGATGTCTAGTTTTTACTACAGCAATCATCTGTAAATAATCCGGCGTAGAGTTGGAGGTGGCAGTGATGCCGATGCTTCGCATATCCCTATGTTAGCCCGGTAAAGCGAGGCCAAGTTTTATTGCTAAAGCAATAGTACGCCAGGGCTAACCGTTTGTCGATGTGTGCCGTGTCCGTGTCAGTGTAATGGGTCTCCTGGCAGGAGCTGTCAACTTGGGTCTCTCGTTTCACGAGGGCGGTTATGTCATAATCAGCCAGCCAGGACCCTGGCATTCGTGCTACCCCTATAGGCCACTAAGGAACGGTCATACGGCTTGGTTAAAGCAGAGGTTTATATGTGGGCTTGGAAAGAAGAAGAAAAGAGAAGAGTAAGAAGAGGAAAAAGAAGAAGAACGGTTACCTGCAGCTAATGCTTTCGCTCACTATTCGGTTCAGCAGCGTTGAACCCTTGTAATTGCTTTTTGTGTTTTTTATCGTATGTAGGAGTGGAGAAAATAGGACAGTAGCTAGGAATTCCGAATAAAGGAGTACAATGTTGTGCATTTTCTGTCTTAGTATCCTTCTTAGTACATTCTTCTGGAAATGCCTGTATGTTTTCTGATTGATGCCTTGAAATAACTGCATATAATGAATGTTTAGCTTATGAAACATCAACTCGTTCTCAGGCCTAGCGTACCGTAAGCTAGGCTGCCCCCCTGCTGCAGTACCAGCTAGTGAGAGGATGGAATGTTCCCCTTCAACGGCACTGAACTAATGTTCTCTTCGCTCGTGAAAATACTCTCAAACGATAGGCAAATAAATGGTAGTAGTTTTCCTTTGCCCCTTGTACCCGGTCAAGCGTTCCGCGCGACTTTTGTTCCCGGTACTCTTTTAGGGTTATCGACTAGACCAACAGCGAACAGTTTGAATTCACGTTGTATCGCGAACAATGGCTGAAAGCGTTTTTGATATGGAATGAAGTGATATGCACAAGAAAAATCACATGTTACTAGGGCGAAGAACGTCGCCAAAATGCATGCAGCGAAGGCAGCAATATTGGCTTGAAAGTGTCGCTAGCTGCTTTTCGCATGCGGTTATAAGCACCAATGCCTTGCTTTACTTTCTTGTAGCTTATTTTATCTCGTTTGTCATACGCTTCCACTTTTCAAAGTGCCTTCCCGTGACTTCGTCCATTTCAAAGCCATGCGGTATGAATCTGAAAAAGGAAGAGGGGACCTGAAAGGGGGTGATATCATGCCGACCTTAGCTGGAAAGGTTGGCTATCCAGTACATTAGCAATTCAGATAAGGGAAAACCGTGAGCACTTATCCTTTCCTCGAGGATAGGGAGGGGTGGAGAACTTTGTGCTGTATAGGCATTGGTCGGCCACAGAGGGAATCACAAGGTCTCTACTTCCTTGCTAAGCCTGTGAAGAATAACAAGCTGTATGGTTCAATTTTGCTGCGCTGTTTTGCTTTCTTATCTTGCTTGTCGCCCTGCTGCTTTCAAGGTTTTTGAAAGGGCCTTTTTCTCCCCTCTTTTTGCTTTTATTTCTCTACTAGTGATTTGTTTTATTTAAATATACCTTAACTTTTTCGCTGCAGTTATTTTGTTGCGCTTTGGGTTCTTTTTATTTAAGACATGAAATTGGATCTTCTTTCCAGTTGCCCAACACCACTTCTGCTTTCAAGAGGCATCCGGCGGTCTACTGAAGTTGTTAATGCAAACGAGAAAATTATAACATTTATTTTGAGGTTCCAGCAGCGGACGTTTGAGTCCACCGTGAGTATTTTACTTTCTTACAACGTCGCACCCTGCCGCGTGTTAGATTGAAAAAACAAAATTAGCTTCGCAATGTACACGAGAGGCAGATTCTTCGAAATATGCGTTGATTCTATTGTAGAATGATAGTTAGGGCTGTACGATCAAGAAACAATTTCCCCTGCGTTAGAGAATGCGTAAAATTTACGAGCTCCATTGATAGCAAGCCAGTTTGTATATGGCGGCACGGAGCTATTGGGTACTTAGTTTCTAAAGTGCCTGACACCCCCACTTGCGGTTTAAGGTATATCGTTCGATTTGTTTCACTTCCCCGTTACACCTATAAAACGAAGTGACCAGTACAGTAGATTGCATGCACATAAAATCCTCCACTCGTATTATTTCCTGAACTGCAGATACTTCTTTCAAACCACACAAACGCGCACCTTGTTTTCTTTCGTCATGTTTTCGTGTTGAAGTACTTCTGATAAACGGAGATATTTATCGAGCTCTATCCGGCGTGCCCGCTGTGCTATTGAGTAAAGCTTTTGTTGCCTTGGCTATTGTTCACGCATTAATAATGGCACCAATTTTGTCTTTTGCTGTCTAAGTATATGCAAGAGCATTCTTTCATGAGAAAAAGATATAAGTAGGAACGGACTGCAACATTCTGCAAAAAATGACAATGTTTTAGCACAGATAAACCAAGTAGGACGTGCAAAAGCTTTTTCTCTCAGGCGGAAGTCGATGAGGACTGACGATATGCGACGCACGTCGCGAGATTGTGTGCAGTTTGCAAGCGCGTTAATCAATTTCAGCATATCATGCTGATTTGTCGCTATTTGTCTTAATCATTTGTACATAGTGCACGTACTTAGGATATTGCTACAGGGTACTTAATGCCATGCTGAAGAGAAAAGGTGAGACGCCTTGTACTTCTCACGAGAGAAGTTTGGGTTCGAATCCGCTCCGCTGAGATCTTTTGTCTTAACCGAGAAAGAAAAGTCGTCCAGAGCGATGTGCCTCGAAAAGCCGCAATGCTTTTTTTATATTAAAAACATTTGCCATATGACATAGAATAGCGCTGTGTTTAAATTAAACCAATTCGTGTAGTCTATTGTCTTATTGTAATCAAGAAACCGGAGGAAGCTCCGGCTCTTACCATTGCCCATTAGCCACAACTGCAGGTCTTCCTGCCTTGAAATTGACAGTTCAGCCTCGTGTAGTCGTCTTGTTCTTGACATCTGCATCCTTGGGCACGTCCATAAAAATGACGAAGGTTCACCTCGGCGGCAGGCCTAGGATCCTTAGAGCATGTGCTCGGCACTGCATTATCTTGAACGCCCCATCGGGCCGTCACTGACGGTGTAAAGGCAGCCCCAGCCGTAAACCTTGTAAGGCGCACCTCCTCCGTTATCTTTAGGTTTTGACGGAAGGGCAAGTGCGCGGAGGAATCAAGGCATGTGCACCAGATGCTAAGCTAGGCACAGTGGAGAGGGGAATCAAATGGTATGCTTTTTAATAAGGTACTCGTGGTATGGGCCTGGTGCATCAAGCTGTTTTCAATGATTAACGTTCTGAGCATCTTGTATTCAATGGATCCGAAGGCGTTTTGTTATTTTTATTTATAGCATTCCTGCTGCGTTTTCCAATCTTGAGGTTTTTGATCCACAACGCTCTACGGAGTGCGTGGTCTGCTTTGTGCGAGAAATGATGGAATGACAGTGTGCAGTTTTCAGCGAGGTAACACACAAAACGGAACGAACGCAACATAAACTGTTCCGATTTTACATTTGTAATTTTTTTACCATCAAGTGGCGGCATTATTATTGGCCGAAATCAGATGCCATTTCAAGAAGCACACCCAAGAAATTCCTATTGCTCATTATGTGTAAACCCTGATATGAGCGTTTCTCGCGGAGGCAGGAGAATGGCTAGAAATGATATGGAGTGGCATTATTACTGCCTCTGTGACAGTCTCTCTAGCGACCCAAAGTAGCTATCGTCTATGACACTCTGCCACTTTCCACTTATGATTGTATCGCTTTGCTTCCGGTCTCCGTCCGTGTCACATCTTTACATTGCAACTACTGCAACTGCAACTCCTTCGACTGCTATCACCTAAGTACTACCAAGCGCTTTGGCATGGCTTCCACACCTTACCGGGCTTTTGGAGTTGTCGAGCATCTAATTACAGCACCAATGCCGCCGTCCGCGCAGAGGTGGCATGAAGCGGTGATGACGACGAGCGTTTGCTACACACATGTTGGCCGTCCCCAAAAATGAAAGAGTAAGCGGACACCCACACGAGGAGGCAAGAGAAGAACTTGACGCAGAAGTACGCGTGCGTCACTCGTCCTCCTCAGCCCACTTCCCGGTTTCCTAATCCGCGTTTATATTTCGACGTTGTGTAACAGCCAGCCCCAACTTTCATGTTTGTGGTCAGCCCTTCCTGCTCTCGAGGAGTTAATTTTCGGCAATGTCGGCTCATATCGCCTGCAACGCCAGCGTGTGGATATTACCTTTGTTTTGAAAATCTGCTTTCCTGCTAATCTCAGATGGGCGCGTCATTCTGTAGTACAAATTATATATACCATCTTTAGTTTTTGCTTATTTGTAGTACACACTTTAGTAATTAACCTAAACAGGGTCGCGTTGCTATTTTTTGACGTTGGAATTCTCGTCTTGGCAGTGTCCGCGTACTAATATTTTTGGAAATAGCATTTACTAGTTTGGTTCCTGCTGTAAGTTTTGCCCGTCCCTGAATGGTAGAGGGCGAGAAGTAAAATAAGGCACAACGAATAAAACATAGGCAGTGCGTGCGCACAGAAACTTTTCAAGGCCAATCTATGGATATCGCGAGTGCATACGACGCGGCCATGGCCACCCAGGCAGCACAAACCATCGGGCCAATGTTGTAAGTACGACACCAAACAGTGGCCCTACACTGACTAAGCCTTACCAGCGTGTTCCCAACGTAGAACATGTCAGTCAACACCACGTCCAAAAATGGCCCAGACTAGTCAATGTTCTCCCAGTATTGGCACTGCCAGTATCCAACACCCTTTAGCTTGGGCCATGATGTACAGTGCGTTCTCGATATTGGCACTGCCATACATACAGAATGTCTATATTGAACCGAGATGTCCGTTGTTCTCCCAATAATTGTAACACCGGGTTTTAAAAGACTGCAATGGACCAAGTTGTCCTGTTTTCTTCTAACATTGGGGGTCCGGTGTTTAAACTTCGCTACAATGGACAATGTTATCCTCTGATCTTCCAGCATAGGGTGTTCCGTTTTTTAAGCTGGCTACAATGGACCAAGTTGTCCTGTGTCCTTCCAGCATTGGGGGTTCCGGTTTTTAAAGTTGGCTACAGTGGACAATGTTATCCTCTGTTCTTCCAGCATTGGGGTTCTGTTTTTAAAGCTGGCTACAATGGACCAAGTTGTCCTGTGTTCTGCCATCGTTGGCCATTCCTTTTTAAAACTAGCTACAATGAACCACGTTGTCCTGTGTTCTTCCAGCGTTGCCCGTTCCGGTTTTTAAAACTGGCTACAATGGACCAAGATGTCCTGTGTTCTTCCTGCGTTGACCATTCTGTCTTCTTAAACTGGCTATATTGGACCGATTTGTCATGTTTTTCCAATGTTAGCTATCCCTGTATAAAAACCGCCCACAATGGACAACTTTGTCCCCTGACCCTCCTGCTATGACCCAGTTAGGGCCTGCTGTATTTGGTAAATAAATAAAAAATTTTTCATTGCCATCCTAAAAAAGCAGCTTTAATGGGTTGCCGAAGTGAATATTTTTCGTTGACCATTCAATCAAAACTGATTCTACATTTTTATGGTTGAATACACGTGCGCTGGACGCCAACCAGTGACATTTAAATCCGACAACTTTTGAGCCGATCATTCGGACCTCACAGAGTACCACATACGGGACGACAATTACTATAACGCATTCAAGCACGTACCGCTGCAGCTGTCGAGATTCGTCTTTTCGGTGTGCTCATATGCGGAGCACTTTTGGTGGTCAGCGATATATGTTGACGGTTTTAGGCTATCGCCATGCATCCAGATTTCGTCGCAGGCACATACGTTTGTCGCACAAGTATATGATAGCACGATATGTATACTGCCATGTGACAGCTAGAGGCATTTTCTGGCTAGCGATGATGCAACTATCGAATCATGTTCGAGCGTACGCGCCTGGACGCAGCCGTCCTCGACAGACTGGCAGCGGAGCGATAAGCATTGGCTTCAATAGCTTCAGTGTTTTTTATGGACTTGAGCAGAATTATAATTGATTGTAGCGATCGCGTGGCTGGATTTCCGTGTTCATACTTCAGCACTCAAGAGCTGTAAATAAACGCTACATCTTATACATCTCTCTAAAATAATGCGCGCTACTTTATGTGCCTGGCAATAGTGTTGTAAATTTTGTTTCCTGTTTGTTTTTGCGCAGGTGCCATTTGCGAAAAAGTTGGGGTGGACGTTTTGGAGGCACACGCATTTGTTCGCAGGTGGCTGCCTGGTTCCTGTGACAGAGGGGGTGGAAGAAAAAGGTATTATGTTGAAACCTTCCTAGTAACAACAGCCGGCTAGCAACAATTTCAATAAACATTATCTTTTTGTGAACCCTGCCCTTGTTTTGTGAATATTTACTGGTTGCTCATGAGCGGTAATTTGCAATAATATGGTCACTCCTATTTGAAAGGCCATTATTGTCCCAGCAAATTCGAGGTGCTGTCACGAATATGGCTTGAACGGAAAAGGCTGCATTTTATGGCCTTCACAGGCAGTGTCATAAAATGTGTAATCTTGACATCATCAATGGGACATAAATGGAATAGCTCGTGCACCCATGAACCATTGGATGCAAATTGGTTTCGACAATATCCGGCATGAGTGGAGTAGCCAGTACACCTGCGATGGCTAACAATTGATATGATATTGGCATTGACAATGGGTCATCAATGAAATAGCTGCTAATAAACAGATATTGGTAATACTGTGATGGTATAATGCTGGACAGTGTTGGAAAGAATCATGGTGTATGAATGGAAAGTCTAATATGCCTACATTGGTGGTTCCAGCTTGGTTGAACACTAGACCAGTCTTGGAACAAAATATGGGCCATGAATGGAGAAGGTAGTAAAAGGCCCAAATGCCAATACCAATCCAATATTGAGGCCATTATTTTCCAGTGATGAACCATTTTTGCACCAATGCTGGAGTGCTGCTTGGGCACTTCGCTACAGGAGTTGTGAAGTGCTTGCACCTGCACTTTAAAGTTTTAATTATAAAATATATAGCTATTGTATTTCTAGAATCCCTCTTTTCAACAAGTGCAGAAATAGAGCGAATCAAGAATTGTTCTGCTTTCTCTAAGAGATAAGGTAGTCTTCTCTCCACTGTACGCAATACATTATTTTCGTGGTTATCATAATTTGTAATTGGTTGAATTGAATGCCATGCTTCACGCATCTTTCATAAGTACCGTGGACAAAAATTACCTCTGCAGCTTCTAGAATAAATTACTGTTTCGACTCTACTAAGAACAACCCTGAAATAGAGATATTGGTACTTTGAAAACTGGCTCAAATGTATTCTATTATATGGGCCCTGCGCCCAAAACATCCGCGTGCTTAAGAGCTATGCTGAGCGTAAAACCTCATATATTCCTGAATGTAATTCGTACCGATATGCGGCCTGCGTTGGTTTTCGACTGCTGTGTTCGATCATCTCCCGACTCGCACTATCAGAGCACCGTTAATGCATTGTGGCACAGAAACTTCTTTGAAGAACGCCGTGTGTTTGATAAGTCATTCATCCCTTACTTTGTTTTGAATTTTCTCTCATTTGCATAGAATGGTGGCCTTCTCGTATTCTCAGAGGAACGAAGGTAACCTTCGTCTCTTGTACATTCGTAATGCGTATTTTTGTGTCCATTTGATGTCAGACGCACGAACCAATGCAGAGGGTTTATTCTGTGCACTGCGCCATTGGCATGGAGAATAAATAATTGATTTAAGAAAAGCTTATTTGTAGCAAACCGCGATAACGTCCAAAGGGCTGCGCTGATCTTTCTTCTTTAATCCGGACTATTTTCCAAGAAAAAGCTGGCTGCTTCGAATTCTTGTCTGAACTAGCCGCCTTGGATCTTACTTTTTGCATAATTTTATTATTTGATTCGGCCTACCATTATATGCAAAACTAGGCTTTTTAGAAGCCGAGGTGTGAAAGAAAGGTTTTCCGCTTGTTCTCTAGAAGGCCGAGTGAGGGCCCCAAAAGCTCAAGCTTTGCGAAGGTACGAGGGAAATTGCAGCAGAAAAGATGGAGCTGAACGGTGGATTTTATCTGCATTCATAATGTACTCTAACACCGCTTCAGTGAGCATTTATCCCTCCAGCAGCTCAAGGATATGGAAGCTGAAAGCTCCGAGATATTCTAAAGAAAAACAAAAAACTGGAAAGGAACAAAAGGATGCATAAGTTGTAAAGGCTCCCAGTCCCGTTTTAGTGCTTTCAATTCTTAGAGTGGAATCGGCCCATTGCATGACTTCACTTCAAAGTTCCTTGACATTCGTATTATAAACAGAACAAAACAAAACTAACAATGAATAAGAAATTAGAGTTTCACATAGAGGTGGAGGACGAAAAATGTAGAGTAGCCTAGGAGTACAGGTGCTGTAATGTTTTACAACATAAAGCCACATAATTTGTTAGTTTTAGACAACTGCTTTAAGTTTGTTACATTCCTTCTTACGGTAAATGTATAAAATATGAAAACGCGGGTCAATATTATCTTTTGTTTTGACACAGATCCGAAACATACTGTTTGACACAACCTCAAGAAAGCAAGATTCCCAGGTGAACAATGTATTCTTTAAAGTAACAATATGGTGTAAGCGCTATTTTATAGTCGTCAGTAGGAGGATATATTGTTTCTGAAACAGAGAGTGATAATGCGAGAAAAAGTGCTTTTAATTAAAGAATTAAACCTCATCTCCTTACCACACGCTGTTGACATCAGTGAAGATCACATATGGATGCTTTAAAAAAACTGCTGTGGAGCTTTGCTTGTTCGCCCTCAGTGCAGGCGAGAAGCATAAATGTTGGTTTCATTGTGCCGCAAGATGCGCCGAGAATTATCTAGAATATTCGAAGCCATAAGCGACTGCTCCCACGTTATTCCCGATTATTGCAATTGCCTTTCACGGCTGTACCTCGACGTTTGCTTTCAGGTTTGGAATAGATGGGGTCAAAAGTAGTAAACACTTGACCTGCAAAAACCGTCGACCAAGCTTGCTGCTATCGCTGCCGCCACATTGTACAGTCCATTATGAGCCCAATCAACAAAATGAAGCGTTCCATTTAAAAACCTTACGTGACACGCTGACTGAGGAACAGCCGCCACTACAATGTAGCAATATTTGGCACCTCGCAGGAAATAAGCACATTCATTTGCTTTCACGCCGGAAGTGGGACTCCAGTGCGTCTTAATTTTAAATATTACGCAGAGAACGCACAGATGCTTGGACACGCTCACATGTATACTTGAAGCCTTACCTGTCAGCATAGCTGAGCGAAATCGACCATTTTAACTGTACACGCCCAGTAGTCATGAAGAGGAATTGCTCGCCCGGCTATAAAGTGACCGCTTTAAGAGGGGCTGAGGGTTGCAGCCTCTTTGTCTGTGTGACTGAAAAGCTTTGATTATTCCTGTTGCAGCCCTAGGAATAATAACAAAAACATTTTATAACTTGTCTTTAGAAGCAAGCAATTTTAATTTAAAACAAGGCATGAAGTTGACATTACAATAAAATACGGATTATCAAGGGGCAGCCTCGAACATGTGGCAATTTGATCGTGACTCGTACATTAAAATCCCTCATTACCAAGACACGTTTGCCGGACCAGATTAGAAGCAGCGTGTGGTGGCCACAAAGGTGTTAATACCTCAAAATGGTTCCCAATTGACTTGAGGGACCCTTTATTGTTATTGCCTTTCCTCTTAAAAGGAACTTAAATTCTTTAAAATGTTTCCGTGTTAGCTTTTTTTTTCAAACCATTATTCCTTCGTATCCTTCATATTACATTCGAAAAGTGTGAAAACAGATAGGCTTTGTACATATCACATTGGTTGTTATTTATTTTTATTATTTCAAAATACTACAGGCCAATATTGTTACCCCAGCAGAAGGGCTAATACAAGACATTCAAAGATTCACAGCTAACAAAAATTTGCTGTGACATAGCTTGTTGTTAAACCTGTTGTTACGCGAAAGCAATCCGCGTGGCTACGGTTAGGTTCGGCTTCAATGTAAAGACATCACTTTTGTGGATAGTATAGTGTCACGGACAATAGGGCTATACGTGCCTAAAAAGACAGGGCGAAGCTGTACCAGCAGCCGGCGTTCCGCACAGAGCGCGCGAACAGACTTCATCGTCTTTTTCTCCCAGGCACCACCTAAGAATTTCGGAAACAACAGGTGGCATTACTCCCCCTCCTAAAAAAACGAAAGCAGAGGCTGAGCGTGAGGGAGGGACGCCAGAGAAAACAAAAGGATCAGCACGGAAACCAAATAAAAAACGGAATCGGGGTAAGGTTCCCAAAGAAACAAGCGCATTACCGCGTGAAGTATGGCTTCATGCGGACAACGTGCCCCACTTCGGAGCGTGGCTAACGACGCGAGGGCTGCACAGTACCCACTGGAAGAACTTAACTTCGTATGTCACTTCCGTGACACGGCGCAGACCTTCGTAAGGTCCGAGGTAACGCGACATAAGTTTTTCAGACAAGCCGGGCCGGTGTACCGATGTCCACACTCAAACTTGCTCTCCAGGCTGGTATGTGACGTGGCGATGACGGAGGTTGTAGCGACGCGTATCCTTGCCCTGATTTTGCTGAATGTGAATGCGGGCAACCTGACATGCTTCCTCGGTGCGCTGAGCAAACTGTTCGGCGTCTTGCGTGAGAGGATGATCATCAGCGCAACACGGAAGCATGGCATTCAACATCGTCTGAGCGTCACGTTCGTAGAGCAGGCGAAATGGCGTAAAACACGTCGTCTTTTGGATGGCAGTGTTATAGGCTTATGTGACGTACGGGAGAATCTCGTCCCAAGTCTTGTGCTGGGAGCGTATGTACATTGCAATCTTGTCGGCGATTGTTTTATTGAGCCTCTCCGTGAGGTCATTCTTCTGTGGATGATAGGCAACGGTTTTGCGATGGCTCGTGTGACTGAGCTCAAATACGTCGTGCATAAGTTGTGCCGTAAACGCCGTGCCTCGATCGGTGATGACTTGGGACGGTGCGCCATGGCACAAGACGATTTGCTGCATAAAAAAACTGGGCGATCTTAGATGACGTGCCACGCTTCACCGGCTTAGTTTCCGCATACCGTGTAAGATAGTCGGTCGCGACTATAATCCATTTGTTACCGACCGATGTCAGCGGAAATAGTTTGCTCTATAGTTTCAGCTTCAGTCATGTCATAGGGGAATCACTTCATGCATGAGCACCCCTTGCCTCTCATCGTTGACCATGCTCATTTGGGTGTAGATGACTTCTAGTCGTATGTCATCGTCTTTACATCGAACTCGAGGCACACCGTCGTCACAACGTTCGAACGAACCTTCTGTCCCAGCAACGCTCTGTTCTCATTCGCCTCTACCAACTACTCAGTTATCTTTCTTCTTCTTCTTCCACGGTGCCATGGCGACTGCTTGATAACCTACTGCAAGTTTCTCCCTCCCTCCTCTACGAGGTCTCTCATTGCCTCAGTTGCTTTGGGACGTTAAACCCCCTAAAACAACCAAACCGAGCAGACAGCGACCACATGCAGTTGGCCCGGATAGGATTATGATGTAATTACCTATAAAGCGTCACAAGCATCTCTTCGTCGCATTCACCAGACGAGCGAAATTACTGATGCTTAAGAATCATGCAAACTGATTTGCAAGGGCCATTTATCAGACAGTCAAACAAAAGTCCCGCGATCAGCGTACTGAAGCTACTTGAAATATGGAAACGTGCCAACTTAACGTTTGGATTAGAAGTGATCTTGACGTTCGTATTGATCGTAAATTGATTTTGATCTATTTTGCGAGCATAGAAAAGAGTCTTGGTTTTGAAAATGAAAAATGTATGCACTTCTTCATATTACGTGCAGGCGAAGTGTTTATAGATGTATTCATGTCACAACGCCTCTCATTGCACTTTGCGTACTGATGACACTGACTTTCAAAACAGTAATTTATTTGTTCGCATAATGTTTGTGACCGTTGCACTTACATATAGTTAAGGGAACCTTCACAGGCTGAGAATGGTATTATCAGTTTTTCTGCATGTATTCATTTACACTATATATATATATATATATATATATATATATATATATATATATATATATATATATATATATATATATATATATATATATATATATATATATATATACGTGAAGGAAAGAAGCCAACAGTCGGCGAGGCCAAGGAAAGCGTTGGGGATAGTACTTTATGTCTTTTTTATGTTTACTTGGATAATCACAGAAATTAGTAATGTAATCTGTTTAGGGGAAAGATAATTAGACACAAAGTACTATAAAGTACTATCCCCAACGCTTTCCTTGGCCTCGCCGACTGTTGGCTTCTTTCCTTCATGTATTATAACGAGCACCCTCATTTCCCCTTGACTGATCTGCTTGTAGCTTACGGGGGTCTCGGTTCTGGCAGTCTTGAAGCCATAGGTAGCGTAAGAGGGTTCTAGCACAGCTTTCGCCCTCGCTCTTGATCACGTTCTACGTGACGCTGGCGGTAACAAAGGACGTCCCACGTCCGCCGCTATGGCTGAGGGTGGCGCTGGTGAACACTCTCAAGGTTCGTATACAGACAACATAAATACCCA
Organism: Amblyomma maculatum; assembly: GCF_055883805.1. Lineage (NCBI taxonomy): Eukaryota > Metazoa > Arthropoda > Arachnida > Ixodida > Ixodidae > Amblyomma > Amblyomma maculatum. Next base: position 143,589,990 of record NC_139346.1, on the reverse strand, counting down.
AGAAAGTAGCAGGGGGGACAGCGGCCGATGTAGCTCAGTTGGAAGAGCACCGGACGCGTTATTCGGAAGTCGTGGGTTCGGATCCCACCATCGGCACGTTGTTTTTTCTTCTACTTTGTGTCTAATTATCTTTCCCCTAAACAAATTACATTACTAATTTCTGTGATTATCCAAGTAAACATAAAAAAAAGACATAAAGTACTATCCCCAACGCTTTCGTTGGCCTCGCCGACTGTTGGCTTCTTTCCTTCATGTATTGTAACGAGCACCCTCATTTCCCCTTGACCTATATATATATATATATATATATATATATATATATATATATATATATATATATATATATATATATATATATATATATATATATATATATATATATATATATATATATATATATATATATATATATATATACTGGGTGTCCCAACTAACTTGAACCAAGGGTTACAAAATAATACATTTGAGGTAGTTCAGTGAAACCAGTTGCATACAACTGCTAGCCTCCTTGTCCACCACAGGCAATTTTTAGTTAAGGGGTATAGTTGCAATTCATAATTCGCTCTTAAACTGTGCCAATTGTTTCTGCGGGTTCTGCGAAACCCCTAGACTAGCGTGACTTTGCCTCGGGGAAGGCTCTCCTATTTAACACCAAAAACGTCATTTAGACATGAATGCTATTTGCTCAATAAAGCTGCGCTTTTTTGGGATATATAATCATGAAACAATAAATAATTGCTGACAATACAATGGGGTTATGAGCGTCACTTTGTGGCGGGCTATGAATGAAACGCAGAGAGAAAAGTCAGTGACAAGGATAATTTCAGGTACACTGTGCGCTGCGACATATGGGAATGAAACAGGATACAGACGTCGTTCTCAGTTTCAAATCAATAATTGCTTACCTCCGCGTTGCACATCCTCAGACATGATAAAAAAACAAGAGGAAAATATATTACGAGGAAGAGCCTATGATAATAAAGTTTCAAATTCTAGTAATTATAGGGAGAAATGTTTTGGCGCAACAGAGAAATATTTCACTATATGCTCTCATACATGCATTTAAAGGGAAAGGGTAATTTGAAAACAACAGAGTAAAGGCGACTACTGTTTCTATTTGCTTTTAATTTTCTAACGCTTCTTTCTCTTTCCTGTTTACCTTTTTTTCTAAACTATCATTCATACTTCGCCTTCCTTTTATTGAATCCACACAGCAAGTAATTCACAAAGCCTCGTAATAGCTCTTCTAAGAAAACCTCATCGCCCTGGAAATTCAGCAGGAAATCTTGAAGTGCATTGTACTCTTTCTGGCCACGCTACGTTACATCGCGCCGCAGATTTGTTCACATTCTCGTATACACGCTCACGGTATGAAGCTTATTGTTTTCCATTAAGCCAAAAGTCTCGTGCCACAACCGTATACTATACTGTGCTGCTGCACTCCACTGATTTTCAAAACTTTTCAAGGCAGAACGCTATTCCGAACAAAATGAATTTTACTTGTATTTTGCGGTAGACGCGCTTTCAAACAGTATTTAGATCACACCACAGTAGACAACAATGACATCTGACTTGTCTCACTAAAGACTTTAGCCCCCTAACACCGCAGACTAAGCAGATTGCTTATTACGCGAAGCTCACTGGGGCTAGTAGCGCTGAAAAATCGCCGCCGAACCCGAATTTGGGGGAGAGTTTTAAGGATATGTCAAAATCCTACTGTTGGGTGGCGCTAGTGCAAACTTCTCGTCGGTTGACAGTTGACAGCCGTGTGGTGCGGACGCGTGTTCCATCACTCCTCCGATTGCACACAGCTACCAATAACGGACGGACTGGTGACAGCGAGCGCTTCCGAAAGCGTCAAATTGATGAGTTCTTTCTTTTAATAATTTTATTTCGTTCTCAGCTAGTTAGGATAGGTGCAGCGTAAAGAATAGATTTTAGCTCTTTGTCCTAGCGGCCTGGTTTTCATGCCGGCAGCTAGGTTTCTTCGGCGTTCATTCTTTAACTATTTTGTTAGATAATTACTCTTCTTTTTGGGCTATTGGTATTCGGAGAATTTATTTTAACGCGTGTTTGCTAGTCGTTTATCTATCTTTCCTTTGCAGTCTGTATATTCTGAGAATTCGTAGTAGAAATTGTTCAGTACATATATGCTTAAGATGTGCGATCAAAAGAAGGCAAAGTGTACTCGGTGTGAGGCGCAGGGTAATCTCAAGGAAACGAGTTTCGACAGGGTAGAGGAAGCGGAAAGCAGTGACTTTTTGTGCCACTGTTTCGTGCTGAGTGCGCGCCTAGATAGATTTGAACTAGAAAAGAATGGTTTAGTGTCTCGTGTGGAAGCCTTAGAAAATGAATAGGTTTATTAAGGGCAGAAAATCAGAAACTGCTGAAACAGCTTCAGCAAATGAAAAAAAAAAATTGCCGGCATTGCCCTTGGACACAACGAGGACGGACGGGCACTCGACTTGAATAGCACAGCGTCTTGACCGCTCAGCCAACGCGCTTTTTCTTCCCTTGCACTCAAAATATGCAATATGCAATATGCCAGCTCGTGGCACGACAGCGAAACAGAAGGTATACGCTATTTTCTTCTACCATGATCAGTCACCAACTAGCCCAGCAACATACTTTGATGCAGGTTTGTCTTAATTTGTTGTTGCCTCTTGCTGAGCGACCACTTCGTGGGCTTTCTCAAATTATAACCAGGTTTAAGGAGCATTTAAGATACTCTACTTGATGCGGCGGCTCCCAGATGGCGCCACATGTAGCGTGTGTCCACTCTTAATGCGAACAAGCTGAAGAGAATGACGCTGTTCAGAGCGCCGTTCTCTCCGAAACGATCGACCGCGCATTTAATCAAAGTCGCCGACTATGCGAAGCCGCTACTTCCGGTCACTTTGAGCATGCGATACTTTAATTGGATGTGCGGCTGCCTCGGACGTAACGGCGTTTTCAAAGAAACGTGCTTGTTCGCGCTAAGAGTCGACAACACTGTACAACTGATACTGCAGCGCACCACGCCCATAGCCACAGAAACTTTGTGTCGGGACAGCATCATGTAAAAAAAGCAATTGCACAGACTTAAAAGAAGTAGGACGCAAAAATCGAATCCGTTTTCACTATAATAGGTTTGACAGATATAGTACGGCGGCAATTTTTGACATGTTCAGTTTGACTATTTTCATTTTTTATTAACGTTGTTTCCTTGCCATTCCGCATCACAGCTTAATGTAACACTGAAATTGTGGATATTTATCACCTTATATAACTCCGCATTTTCTTTATTTTGCGTTAGCTAATTATGCTTATCCTAAGCATAGGAAGGAATAATTTGGGAAACGTTTTACATTGAAGAAAATCTTTATCTCTACGGCAACAACGGTAGCCTATGTCCATGAAACACTACCGCATAATGCATAGAACACAAAGTGAAAGAAGTTTGTTAGGATTGTGCATTATTCCTCACATTGTTCTTTCTGCATGCTCATGTCATCATTTGCGCTCTTCATGCTGCATACCACAGCTGCACCTTCGGAGGCACTCCCTGGATTCAGCCCTCTGAGGACCAACGCCACGTGTTCGCTTGCACGTGCATCGCATTTGATTATGCGAGTGCTCTTTTTTCTACGTTCTGAGTAAGGCGGCTGAGACACAAAGCAAAAGTTAGAGCGACCCGAAGTCGAGATCTGTCAGCCTTCCTACGAGCTTTAGTGCGCTAAGTATTGCTTCGCTGCTTTGGCATTTTTGTGACTGGCCAAACTTCATGTGCTGTAGCAAGAGTAATCTGCTGGTTCTGTGTGCTTATTAGGTGTCAGTGTTTTCTCTTGAATTACACTGTCCAGTTTTTCTGAGCACCTTGAATAAATGTATTGAATGGTGTCTTGGAGATACTCTGAAATTGCAGTTTTTGAAGCATATTCTAGATACAAGAAATATAACGAAAAGGCAATCATATTGTTAACTCCCACTTTATATAAAGAATTCTGAGACCTTGATTTTGCGGCAAAGAAAGGCCCAAATTTTGGATGTTGACATAAAGATCTTTACCCCCTCAGTGCGGACTTCACTGATCCCTGTAGCACTGCATAGCCTTAACTTTAGTTTTCTCTGTAATGGGGACATGTCGTCTTTCTAAGCATAATGCCCTGTAATGAACCGAGAAAGCAATATACGCACCAGAGAGGCTATGAGCCTATACGATACCTCTTTATCGCTATGCTTTCTGCGCTCCTCAAGGAACTGTACTTGGAGCTCACTTGAGCAAAACGGGAAAGCAAATACATAAAGGGTAATATACAGCTCATGATTTGGCTCAGCATTCATATGATGCCAGATCCTTTGCTTGTTTAATGATGCAATACGCATATCGTGCACCCCGATGGCTTGGTTTAGATGGTTTGGATTTGCAGGCGCAAGAATGTCGATGTAAACACGGCAGGGAACGCTGTTTATCCATATCAACGATGCACCGTCGGTTGTTCGTAAGGCTAAACCGGCCATAAATCTGCTACTGCGAACGCTGGCGTGCATGTACCATTATCTAAGGAAACCTTTTTTTTTGGCGCATATAACGCGAGATTTATAACCAAACGCCTATACCTGCGGAATGAAGGGATCCACTTTTTATGGTTGCACTATTCTTGAATTGCAACGTTGCCCAGCTATATACGGCTAACAACAAAAAATCAGCCCCACAACGGAGCAAGTGCTCCCTATGTTCTAAGAAAATAGCCATACTTTTTCAAAGCGAAGAACGTTTGGGCATTTTACCGGTACGTACGTAAGCCTGTTGGATTTGTATAAGGCACAATACTCCTAGGCCATTTAGACACATTCGGGGGGATGGGTAGAATAAGGCTTTATGAGGCCTATTCGTGGTGTCTTCGCCACACTTTGGTAGCTTATTTGTTTGTGCTAATGAGGTTACAGGAGATATTAAGGGCATGAATTAAGAAAATTGTGGTCACACATACAGGACGTATACGTACTTAAACGACAATATGAAAGGGAAGCCGCAGGCGAAAGCTGCTAACGCTAGTTTGTCGTCTTTTGTGCAGGCATGCAGCGAGGCGAGTTTCTGTGCAGCACCCTCTAACTGACGCCCGAACAAGGCATTTAGGCTGAATGGAGCTCGTAAGCGCAACGTATAAAGCCTAAATGGTTCCCTTCCGAGCGACACCATGTGACTCGTAATAATTCTGTCGCTGAGCACCGTGGCTACATCGTGTCCAGTAAGATTTCGAACTACGTCTGCAGTCCGCGCCCACACAGCGGCCATCAAACTCTTGAAGAAGAGCATAAAGGCCAAACAACCCGTGCGTGGCAAGAAGAGCATCAAGGACACAGCCCTCCGGGTAGACGCTGCAGAATGCCGACGCGGCCATGCTGCTAGGCCTACTGGGACTCCGCGGAGCCGCAGCTCTGATAATATGGCAAGAATGGGGACGCCAATGGACCCTCCGGTAGTCGCTGTGACTTCTGCAAGCACAACGGCAGGCTGCGGTAACGAGCCTTTACCTGGAGCTAGCACTTGGCCACAGAGCAACGTAGACATTACTTCGAATACGAGGACAACGCTCGGGCCGCTACCCGAGCTAAACGATACACATCAGGCTATGGATGTGCAACAGGAAGTCGTCACTAACGCTTCTCAACGGACACCCCGGCTGGTCAAACTACCTGGGCCACCAGTCAACACACCACCGGCAAAGAAGGTAAGGGCCGCCCCTGATAAGCTAGCATCCGCTTATCCAACACCAGCCTTGCAGAAATCCTTCAGAGTGCATGTCAGACCTACAGTGCAGTTTGATATCACTAAGATACCCACCAGAACAATGCAGAGAGTAATAGACGCAGCGCTTGGTACCACAGGTTACCAGGGGTTTGTAAGCCACAGGGCATCTAATACTGTCACAGTACATTTAGCCACCATTGAGGATGCACGCAAAATAACCACAGTAACACAGATTCCAATCACGACAGAGGAGTATCTTCCTGTCCAGACGTATTTTGCGTCAGGTCCAAACACTCAGCGATGTGTCCTCTATGACCTAGGCCTACAAGATTCCCCGGAGACGGTGGCCAGAGACCTAATATCAGGAACACATACTGTGTTAGCCGCACGTCGTATGGGGAACAGAGGCACTTTTCTCATCACATTACAGGGACCAAATACTCTTCCGGACAAATTTTACTACAATGGCCGCATAGTGCGACCCAAAACGTACAAACCTAGACCGGTTCACTGTTACAGGTGCTACAGAGAAGGTCATATGCAGAAATTTTGTCCATATGGAGTTAACCCCGAATACATAACTGAATCTGCAGAAGCGAAATTCAAATGCGGCCTATGCAAATCTGATGATCACGATATCACTTCATCTCAGTGTCCGACAAAAAAGCGAAAGCTCGAGTTAGCAAGGGCTGGACGACATAAACAATATGCACCGTTAATGGTTAAAAACAGATTTGCAACTCTGGCCGAAGAGCTGTTTGATGACCCGCTAGAAGAAGAAGAGCCTGTTGAGGTGGTTGCACAGAACAGTGCATCTTTTGCTTCTACGCTAAAACATGGACGACGCACAAAACGGAGCACAGTGGCATTCACTACTGATGATTTTCCGGACCTTAAAGACTGCACAAGCCAGCAGGATGCAATAGAAAAAGAAATTGCGATGCTTTCAGCACAAATTGCACAGCTGCGACAAAAGAAAGCACATATAGCGCAACGACGAAAGGAGAGCTCAGAAAAACAGAAAGAAACGCTTGCAGGCAGTACGACAGCAAGGTTAGTGGATGCTCCGAATTGTAAACCTGCCGATAACATACCTATTTGGAAGGCGGTACTGGACACGCTTACGCAACTGACACACCTCATTCAGAGCAGCTTACATCATGGATAGAAGTAGCCGAAACAAGTGGCAACAGATTACACAATGGAACTGCAGAGGGCTCTGTAATAAAGTTGGGGAAATAAATACAAAATTATTGTACGGTAAGCTACAATCATGGGCGTTCTTGATACAGGAGCACAATAGGTTATATTCAATAACAGGATATATAGGGTACCATTGTCCTTCTATCCCTGATAAACGAGCAAGAGCAGAGGCCGAAACACCAGGAAAAGCTGCCGTTTACATTAGGGCCAACATTCCCCAAACGCCACTTGACTTGAGCAAGTGGTGCAACACTCAGCAGGAAGTAGTTGCTGTACTCACGCGTCCGAACAAAACGCCCCTTATATTAGTGTCTATGTACGCTAGGCCAAGAAACACAGTGCTTAATCTTGGATGGGTTAAGCATATTCGCCATTCATACCCTGGAATTGCGATACTAATCGGTGGAGATTTTAACGCTCCGCACACCGTATGGGGATATGATTATGATTCTAAAAGGGGTGATCAAGTTCATACTGCCTTCACAGAAATGGAATTTACACTGCTAAATCATCCAGGAGTCGCAACACTACCTGCAACACAAACACGCTCACCAGACTTGACGTGGTGGAAGGGCCCTGGTGCACCACTATGGCAGGCGGAATTAGATGCGTGGGGTAGTGATCATGTCCCCATTGGTATTGGTCTTAATTTGGGACATATGAAGAAAATTCGAAAGAAAGCGTCTGTTACACATTGGGATGGTGTACGGCAGGATACTCGAACGCATTCAGTTAGCCCGAATACTCTCGTTACTACCCTTCAAACGGTACTCAAGGATCACACCATTACAACAACAGTGAACGAAGATCAGCCAACTCCCGACCTGCACCTACTAAAACTTTGGGCACGCCGAAAGCGGGCCGAGATACAGGCTGGTCGCCATCCTGAAGACGTGCAAAGAAGAATTGAGGTAAACAGAGTGACGGCACAGGCACGCCGATATGAAAAACAGCTGGCTCATAGGAGATGGGATGAGTGGTGCAGTCGTTTGGGCTCAGGAACGAATAACAAGGCCTTCTGGAGGACTTTCCATGGCATGGAAAAGAGGCGGCAGGTTAAAGATCATGCAGAAAGTATTAGACTCGCATTACAGCTTACACCAGAAGAGTTTGCAGATCAGGCTGCTGCCCTTTTCTTCCCGAACCACGCACTATATCCGGCGCCTTCACCGACAGTGGATGCGGTTGATAAAACAGGAATAACATTACCATTTACCAAATTGGAGTTATTGGCTGCTATAGAAGAAGCGAATGGTAAAACTGCGCCTGGACATGACGATATTCCTTATGAAGTATTCAAGAATTTAGAAGGAGCCGCAGTTGACGGCTTGTTGGATGTGGTAAATGAGGTATGGCAAGGAGGAGACATTCCACTCGGCTGGAAACACTCGGTGGTGGTAACAATACCAAAGGCTGGGAAACCTCCCACAAGTCTAGAATCTTTGCGGCCTATCTCGCTAACACCCACAATTTGCAAAATCTATGAAAAGATGATAGCCACCCGCCTGTCATGGTGGTTGGAAAGTAATAAAAAATACCATGCTCGACAAATTGGGTTCCGAACAAACCTTGGGACAGAAAATGGACTGGCTGTGCTCGCTGAAGAGGTCATACACGTGTCGCCTTATAGCCACCTAGTGCGCACTGTAGTGGCTACCGACATGGCGAAGGCATACGACAACGTGTTACATGCCAAGATTCTTAGCAACATGGAATGTATGGGCATTCCCTTGCAGGTCATAAAAGCAGTACATAATCTGCTTAAGGACAGGACGTTTTCTATCCGGATAAACGGAAAAAAAATTGGCAATTACACCTCGAACAGAGGCGTGCCACAAGGGTCAGTGTTAGCACCTTTATTATTTAATATCGCACTGATCCCATTGGCGTGGAAACTAGCTAAAATACCAGAAGTGGGGTTCATGATATACGCAGATGATGTCACGATTTGGTCTGTTCATAAACAAATTGACAGACAGATTCGGCATCTGCAAGAGACTTTAAATACCATAGATGAGTACGTGCAAAGTGCAGGCCTGGAATTATCACCTCAAAAGTCCAGTTACATTCATGTTGCCAACAAGAATGGAATAAAACAATTGGCAACGCAAAGAGTCTCCCCAAAGATTGGAAATCAGGCACTGGAAGAGGTGGACGAGTTGAGAGTTCTTGGCCTAGAAATTCACAAATCCGGCAAAGGAACACAATGGCTTCATAAAGTGAAAAAAGTAGCTGCGACTTCCTTAAACTTGATAAAACGCATTTCGTCTAGGGGAGGAGGAGCTCGAGCGGACATGGCAAGACGTCTATTACAATCAGTGTTACAGCCGAGGATACTATACCAGGCCCAATTCCAAAGACTCACGAGGCGGCAATGGGCAAAATTGGAAACAATAAATAGAAACGCAATGCGCACTATCACGGCCTTACCAAAACTTACCCCTATCCCTATTCTCCAAGAGTTTGCACAGATAAATACGTTGACAGAATTAATTGAGCAACGAGAGGCAACAAGGGATATGAAGCGAAAGTACGTTACGCCCATAGCATCCTTGTACAACGAAGTGGCAGTTCGAACACCACCAATGGCTGACCCCCCTCCTTGGGAATTCACTACTATCACGACAAACAAGACCACTCGGCTTCGTCGCAAAGAAAAGCTGGCATCTCGACCTCTGGTTGATGCACTTCCACGTACCTTAATTGCATATACGGACGCATCAATTATAGAAAATGGCGGTAGAACAGCAGCTACTAGTCCAACACACAGCGAACTAAAGGTACATAAAGAATATCTTTTAGAATACCCGGACCCCCTTGTGATGGAACTCTATGCAATCCGCGATGCTATGGAGGCCATAAATAAAATAGATTCGATAACAGAAGCCCACATCTATACAGACTCCTTAGCCGCCATAAAACAACTAAAGAAAGTGACGAAGACGCTATTTGTTACCCAGGAAATCCACGCACTCAATAAAAAAACAAAGATAAGCATCCAGATACATTGGACACAAGACAATGCTGAGAACGCTGAGCAGAGAAAAGTTGACCACCTCACACACGAAGTTCCACACACTAATGCGCCCCCCACCAGGCTCCCTTTCGATGCCCGCTCCGCTGTTTCCATTTTAGCATCCTCTTTAAGGAAAAGTGCACGTGCCCTCATTCCCCCGTGTACATTCCCACTCCCTCGTAACTTAACGAGATTGGAGGAGGTTTCCCTTAGAAGGATAAGAGCTGGGGCGGCCCTTACCCCGTCGGTAAAATGACGATGAGAATCGCAAGCTGAAATCGGACCAACCACATGCCCAAAGTGTTCCACACCAGCTGCAGAAGTGGATGTTCGCCACCTGCTATGGACTTGTGCAGGGACAAGGGAATCAAGGACAAAGATTCTGCGCGAAGTGGGTCTAACCACAACAAGGGAAGATGACTTTTCTAAATGGCTCACGGACAACGCTAAGAGCGGGAGCCTGCTCCGGTTCCTCACGGAAAACCATTTACATGAGTTTATATAATATGTCTTATGGCAAGTTTGCGTACAACAAAAAAAAAAAAATTCTGCAGTGCTGGAAACCTCCTGAATGTAAGAATATTTTTGTCCGACACTGCACAAGAAGAAGGAGCTTCATGACTTTATGAATGCTAAAAGATCTGAAAAACAGCCTACTGCGCTTTAAGCTTGTGACAAGGCCTGCTGATATAAAAGCGATGATTAGCTCATTTCCGCTTCGTTTTGTTTTGCTTTGTCATGTCGTTCTAACAACTTAATAGAGTTTGCACCATTTAACTGCTACTTTTCTGATGAAGGAGGAACTTTGTAAGAGGAGAAGAAGACGATGATACGGCGACGTCCGAAGCGCAACGTGAAAGATGGGCAGGGAAGCCCGCGAAGAACATGGTTCCCTTCTGTCATGTACACCTGGACGCAATGCCATTCAGGGACTAACTTAAGCGAAGCATCGTAAAGCATAATCTAATTATCAAACATGAGGATATGGCATGATTGGCACCCACAAACTGAATCCTCAAAACCAGAGAACGAATTTAAACTACGTAACACTATTAAATTCTGCTGGCGGGTATCGTGTATTTATGTATACGAAATAAGGACATAAGAGAAAAGCAGAGACAACGCAGTTTAAACAACGCGATTGAAAGGGAAGGTGACATTTGTACCTCTGCCTGTGTTCACAGCTCACTGGCGGCCAATTCCAGCAGTTCGTTTCCAGCAATTTGGGGAAGTAGGCTTCGCAGCCACTTCGCTGACATACAAATTACGGGCGTTAATTCTCCTTCACACAAAAAATTGTTACAAGGTCTGTCTAAATATCAGATGTCGCCTGTAGGTAGCCGTGTAATGCACTGCTTTAATTGCACGCCTGCATCGTGTAGTACGTCACTTTTGTTTCTGGAGAGTACGTGAAAGGACGTCCTCTATCATTTTGAACACGGCCACCTTTGCGTCTTGCCAGCCTGAACATTGACGCTGTGTTTTCATGTGAATAACCCGATCCATTCACTTCCGTGCATGCTTCCCTTTTGTTCGGTATACACGTCCATCGACAGTAGTGGATTTTGGAAGGCAGCGACAACGCTCAAGCTAAGAGCAGACAAACCTATACAACATATGGAAATGGGTGACTATCGCGTAACGCTAGCTGAGATTCTATTGTTTGGTTGAAGACAACTGTACAATGAAATCGTCTATTTGATTGAATGATTTTGCTAATCATCAGTGTAAACCTTTCACACGACAGTCATAGAGTCCCTAGAAGTGGAACACCCGACTAATGCCGACACCGATACACGAAACTCGGCAGCCATGAACCGCCGACCTGAAAGTGGAGACCGAAGAGAGTAATAGCACTGTTCTAAACGTGACATCGAAGCGAACTGTTCGTTCATAAAAAGAGTATTCCCCACACAAACCTAGACCATCTCATCGGATGGCACATACATTCGCACATCAGGGATTACGTATTGCACTGGAGCGATGCACTGCGACAGTGAACGTCACCAGGCACGCTTATTCCGTCAGGCTCGTAGTTTTGTAGACGGTGTTTCCTCGCCACTATAAAGAGTATGAAATTGGCATTTTTCCATTAGTGTTCCAGTTTTTTGCCTCGTCCCCCCTACTGTAATGCCCACCAGGGCGACATGTAGGTACTTGAATAAATAAATAAATAAAGAGTGGTGCCGCCTGCAATTATACTTGACAAGAGACCATGCCCTTCAGCCTCGGCTGGAATTGCGAGAAGACGAAGCTTTGAGTTTTGCATGACCAGTGTCGTGCAAAAGCCATACATTCTACCTTGGAACCGGTAGCTGTACCGAGATGATGCAAGCTGTCCAGGATAAAAACGTTTGCATGTTCTACTTTTTCCATAGTACAACAGCGAAAAACGGGAAAGAAACAAAGAAAAACAACACAAGCTCTGGCTTTCAACTTCACTTTATTACACACGCATACTTTTAAGCCCGCCAGCCAAGGCAAAGTAAGACACCTTACTTAAGGCGGAGACTACTACAAACGTTTGTGCTTCCAAAAAGCCCAAATTACGGCTGTCAACTGGAAATGACTTTGCCCTCACGCAAGAACCACCCTTGGAAATATGGTAAGCCTACACTGCCTCCTTAAAGTGCGGTCGCGATGTGTGAAAACAACAATGGTTTTTCAACTACAAATTCTTGATGCACTTAGACCGCTTTAGAGCGATAAGAGGCCGATTGTACGGTAAGGTTTACTTTCCAAAATCACGCTGATCACACAGTGCTTCCGTGTCGAATTCGAGGTGAGCATCTCCACTCGGTGGCGATGGCACGCGCACGTTACGGCACTTGGTCTCCATCTGGCGACAGATGGTGTGGGCGACGCGCCTTGCTGGCGACCAAGTCATCGTTGTGCCTCTAGGTTGCCATGGAGGAAGCAGGAATGCTACACAGAGAGCAATAATGTACGCTTCTTAGTGGCCGCAGCATAGTGGGTTGCGGCGTTAGGCTAGTGATCGTACATGCATAAGTTCGATCCTCTCAGGGCCGATTTCTTTTCTTCCTGTGGAATTGGGCAGAAGCTCGAGGACACATCTCGTCAATGTACAGATCCTGCTAACACTGATGAGACTCTAAAGGCTTTCGATTAAATATGACAACTTTGAGTGTGGCATCGGCACTTTCGCAGAATTTATTTGCGGTTTACTCAAACCGGAGATATATTGTCATTGTTGAATTCACGTTTTATTCCTGGCAATAACTAAGCTAAATGTGAAACTTGATTTTACCAACCAGAATAGAAGATTGGTATTGTTCGGGATTCATTACAGGTGAATAGCACAAACAACGTGATGGGAACACAGAAGAAGAAGATGACACAACGAGAGCTGAATTTCCACAAAGTTTATTTCGATGAGACGGCATCCATATATCTACAGCATCACAAGTGCCCCAAACACGTCACTTCTGCCACCGCGATATACACGCTTTTACGCATTTCAGGAAATGGATATGGGTTTAACATATGTAGATTTTTTTTATTAGCCGCAGGGAAGTTATGTTGATGCACTGTTCTTACAATCTATCTATCGCAGCTGCTTCGATTATCGCGCGCACCAGCTGTTCCTTATATTTTTGAAGCAATGCGCAATAATAAAGTTCGGCGACAAACGTTTTTGACCGGCAATCTCGAGACATGAATTACAATATGCCTGAACTTTTGATCGATAATTATTTTTGTGTTATCCCAATCGTTCGTTCGTACATCTGTCTGTTTAGCGGATATAATTTATTCCGCATCTCAATGGTACTGAATAAACAACGCTTTTTATGCATTCTCCAAACCGAATCTAGTGGTTTATTTTGGACCCTTGCTGCTCCACTGCCTCTTCAGCTTTTCCGCATCGGCAAAGGCTCTTAAGTGTTTCCAGGGCAAAGAAGCGCCGAAAAGGCGGACAAAAAAGGACTGCTCTTAAGTCTGCTTAAACCGAAATGAAGAAAAGCCACTTTACACGACTCTTTTCGCTCACTGCATCGTTATTGTCGTCCTACTATTTCCCATAACAGGACTGCGCATAAGTCTTCTTAAGATCGGGAATGTCAGAAGCCCCTGTGCAGGACTGTTTTCTCTAATTTCATCGTTATTGTCATCCCTACGCTCATCATCATCTCTATTACTACTATTATCATTATAAACTGAATGCACCGTCATTGTCATCGCTATTGAATATGATGAATATCACTTGGCTGCATACATCGTTTGTTTTCACCGCTACTAATAACCTCACGCTAATCAAGGCGGATTACCTTCAGTTGCTCAGGCCAGGGCTTGCATTATGCAGCCTGATGATTTGAGACATGATATGTTTAGTTTCTCTTCTTCGGACGTTTTCTCATCAAATAAAAAAAGCTTGCATGACCGAGTGGTTCGCGCTCTCGGCTGGGCAAGGTAAGGTTTGTGGTTCAATTTCCGGAGGAGATGCTTTTTTTCTTAACTCTATGCTCATGCAAACATTTTCGGACCATAAAATTTTCACAGCCGTTCCTGAGGACACAGTTCGCTGGCAAGAATAAAATACATGATAGGATGGAGCTTGTACCAGGATCTTCCGCCCCAATATAAGGAGTGTAGTCTTTCCAGATAGAATCATCTCGTCGCAGTTTTAGATCTTGTTCAAATTCAATGCAACAAACTTTTTTGATTAATCTAATTTGCAACGAATAATTATGCTAGTCTGCAATAAATATTATGAAGCTCCTCAGAATACTTATTGTTTGTAAATTCAGTATAAAGTTGAATTTCATAGGCAAAGAGTGGAATAGGAAAAAAGAGGATCATTTCTAGCACGTATAAAAAGGGCGTGCATTTCTGAGCCATATCATCATCATCATCATCATCATCATCATCATCATCATCATCAGCTTGACTATAGCCACTGCGCCATATAATGAATGTAAAACTGTAAGCATCCTGACTTCAGAATGCCCTGAAGACAACTCTAAGAAGCTGCGCTCGTAAAAATAGTGGAAAGACGGCAGTGACGCGTTAGCCTGCAGCAATGCCACCAGATGTCAACTAAAAATGTCGTTCATAAGCATAGATAAGCTACTTTAGAGTAAGGATCTACAACAGGCATGCGAACTGCATCGCTCCGAAAGCCTGTATGCTGGGGCGTCATTGGTTGTATTCGATCTTTACGAGACACTCTTGCTACATCCGGTCCAAGAAGAGAAAGTTGCCAGTTGCCAGAGGCTAGAAAGCCACCGGATGCCAGGTTTCGTTAGTGTGCGCGAGGCACGCAACAGAAACCATAGCTCGATGCCGCCAGTAACAACCACGGAGATAAATCTCTTGCCGGGGGAGAGAGGAGGAAAAACTCTTCCAGGGATTAGTTCATGTCGTAAAGCACCCTTGTTCACGCCCTGAATAATCCGCTTATTCTTTGAGAACGTGGGTCAGGCAACGCCAGCAGTACTCTCTTAAGAATGGGAGATTTCCCCACAATTTCGCAATGCGAGAGGAGGGTATAGCCCGGGGCGGATTTGAACTGCGCTCGAAGCCGCAGTACTCCTCTTAATATAGTTTTTTTTTTTACACTCATTCATTTCGTTTCCTTTTATAAGCCTGCACACTAAAAAGAAAGGAGGCTCCACCAGCAGAGGAAAGTTAATAGAATATTGATTGTAGAGAGCGCAAATAAAGACAGGGAATGGATTACCAACTTTCCCAAGCGTCTCTTCTAGCCTGTTTTAAAGAGAATACACGCAGCGTTCTCTACAAGGTATTTCAGTACCTAAATTATACTACATTATACCATAATATACAAGACTTAAAAAGCTGGCGCTAGTTAACTGTATTTAACCGAATTTGGAGGAGCGATAGCTCGGCACAGAGCTTTCCTAGCACGTTCTTGCCTAGCATGTTTTGTACAGGTTTCCGCATCTCGTATCGCTAGCTTTCTTTATCGCATCTTAATTAATTTGTATTGGCGAGAATCTGTATATGCTGGATTATCCTATTTCTTCATGTACGATACTGCCTATATGCTGCATTGTAAGGCGAAACTTCTGACGGCCCCGTTTGCTCTTCCATGATTGTCGAAGCGATACTCGTCTACATGTCTTACAAAAGAATCCCGTGATGCATGATATCAATTGTCACGTGATCGAACGACAGTATTTCAATAGGTTAACGTCACCAGTTGCAACTAGAGTCATGATCTATGATCGTGTGATGTCAAGACCGAAAGTATAATGTCAAGGGTCAAAGGTCAAAGGTTATCACTGTTAAAGGTTCTCAAGTGCCAAGATTGTAAGTGATGTCAAGGATCAAATGTTAGCACTGATGTTAATGTGGACTGACTTAGTTTCTAAGGGTCGCCAGTAGTGGATGACCCTCGGGGATAAGCTGAAAGTCAAAGCTATGGACTGGGCAATGTGCTTGACTTTTAATCAGACTACAGCGATCGATATAAATTTTCCTTCATTTTCGTTGCTGTTAGTTACAGACTGCATGTATCTCATAACGACCCGTGTTTCTCCCTAATTGCTTGCTGCTTAGCTTATCGATCGCTTCTGATCTGGCAGCCTTTATATGACAGCTAGCGGGATATGTTTGTCATACAGCTGGCACTCTCCTCTTTAGATAACACTCCCCTTAACAGCCACGGTAAGACAGGACGTTTCTCTTCCATCACATGCTACGGTAATGGCCCTGACAAACACCAATTTGCTTAGGCTACAAGCAACATAGGCACACCAAAGAAATTAGAAGATTGAAAAGATGCTGTAGTAGCTCAATTGTTATAGCGGCGCACATGAAATTCTACGGTTAAGGATTCGATTCCCACCGGAGGCATTTTTCTGCTTTCTAAAGATGTGTTTTCCTTTGCACTGATCAACACACGCAACAAAATCCCTATTCTCACTTTGGTACATTGCGACTGTTGTCTCACATTCGCATGTTGAGCTTTCACTGCCTTGTTTTTTGCCCAGCGAAACATCTCTATATGACAGAACCGTAAAGATTGCATCTCGCCAGTAAAATACGGACACTCGAAAAACGCGTATAGTTATCTTTTCTCGCTTCATGCACTTTCACGCTCCCTTAAACAGTCGCATCAGGTTACATTTGTGCATAAAACATATAAAATGTTGCACAGAAGACGGCGACTATATTTGTTTCAATCGCCTTTTTACGGCAAGAAATCAGGTTCTAAGCCACAACGTAGCTAATGTTAGAGGTTGTCACAAAAGAGGGGAATATTGTTATCTAAACGAAGTTTTGATACTCATCTTGTTATCTGGTGGAAGTAGACGTCTAGATGCAATGAGATCATTGTAGCCTACCAACGGTCAATAATTATTCGAATTTTGGGAAAGCGATAATCATCATCGCTCTAGCTCGACACATTTTGGGTATCTCGAACCAAAGAAAAAGCGAAATATAAAAACCTGCGATATAAGTTCAGTGTCCAGCGTTGTCAATCAACCGTGCAAGTCAACTTCGCTGGCCCACGGGCGCAGGAACTGAAAGAAATGGTGAGCAGAGCAACATAGGCGGGGCAGAGAAGGTTACATGGCACTTTTCCCATTGATTGACCGCGCTATGCGCAGAGCTTAGGAGGCGCGTTTTTATAAAGTACGTATCTTTAGTCAGGATCAAGAAAAATTTGTTTATCACAGCGGAAAAGAGCGTTTTTGTAAATCTAAACACCGAGTAAACACTGACTAGCTAGAAATTCCTAATTGGAAATATAAGCTTAACTGTAATAGTTAAATAGTTACTTTTCATTTAATGTTCTTACTATCTGGCATGATTAATCCTTTTATCTGGGTCCGCTGAGACCTCCTTTATACCTAAAAACGACTCTTGCCAAAATAGTGTGGCGAACGTCGAAAAAACCCCTGTCAACCTATTTCTTACAGTTTTAAACAAATTCCTTCTCATTTATAGAACATAATCATGAATATCACCTTCAGCAAACGAAAGAACCGGAAATGGACATGGAGACGTCCTAACCGGGCGACTCAAAATGAAATTGACTTCATATTGTGTTCTAAGCCCGCCCTTATGCAGAATGTAGAGGTAACCGGAAAGTGCGATTCAGTGACTACAGGATGGCAAGGTCTCGAATTAGTCTAAATCTGAAGAAGGAACTAAACAGATTAGTAAGAAAGGAGTCCACCAACGACTAAGCGGTGAGGGTGAGGGCAGAATAGTTCAGGATCTCACTACAGGATAGAGAATAGATATTCAGCACTAACCGAGTACGAGACAATAGCCTAGAAGCAATGAATGGTAATTTTAGAGAGATCATTACTTTGTACGCTTTGTAATCTACCACCTACTTTGTACGCTGTACAAAGTAGGTGGTAGATTAGTTAGAGGGGATACCGGTAAGCTGTCTAAGGAGACGAAAGATTTGATTAAGAAAAGGGAAAGTATGAAAGCTTCCAATCCAAAAGAGAAGATAGAATTGGCAGAGATATTAAAGCTAATCAATAAGCGCAAAGCGGCCGATATAAAATGTATAACATGAAGAAAGTTGAGAATGCTGTAAAGAACGGGAGGAAGCCTTAAAGCGGTGAAGAAGAAATTGGGCATAGGCAAAAATCAGATGTACGCGCTAAGGGACAAGGCGGGAAATGTCATCACGAATAGGGACGAAATAGTTAAAGTAGCCGAGGAGTTCTATACTGATCTCTACATTAGCCAAAGTAGTCTGGACCATAATGAAATTGGCAGTAAGGAAAAGCATACAGACGTTCCGCAAGTGACGAAAGGCGAGGTTAAAAAAGCGTTAGAAACTTTAAAAAGAGGGAGAGCAGCTGGGAGGATCAGGTGAATGCAAAACTTTTAAAGGACGGGAGGGATATCGTGCAAGGAAAACTGGCCAACCTGTTTGCGCAGTGCCTGGTGTCATCGATGGTACAGGAACCATAGAAGAACGCAAACATTATCTTAATTCATAAGAATGGGGACGCTACGTACCTGAAAAATTACAGACCATTCAGTTTACTGTCCCCTACGTACAAGATATTTACTAAAGTAATCGCTAATGGCAGCAGGACAAACTTAGATCGCAATCAAGCAAAAGATCAAGGTGGGTTTTGGAAAGAGCTCTCTACTATCGATCATATCCATACCATCAACCAGGTCATAACAAAATACTCGGAATATAATCATCCCTCATACATAGCATTCATTGATAACAAAAAAGCATTTGACTCAGTAGAAACCGCAGCGGTCATGCAGGCATTGCAAAATCAGGGTGTAGACGAGCCGTACTTCAAATTACTGGCTGCACATCAACCATAGTTCTCCATAAGGAAGGCAAAAACTGTCTATAAAGAAGTGTGTTAGGCAAGGAGACATATTCTCCCCAGTACTATTCACAGCTTGCTTAGGGAAGTTATTCGGACGTTTGGAAGGGGAGCAGTTAGGGATAAGGGTAGATGGAGAATAAAAGCCGCGATTTGCTGATGACATTGCCTTGCTATTTAACTCAGGGGATGAACTGCAAAGAATGATTGAGGACCTAGACAGGAAACGTAGAAAGATAGGCAAGAAAATCAATATGCAGAAAATAAGGTAATGTTCAACAGCAGAGAAAGCAATAGCAGTTTACGTTAGGTAGTGAAGCACTGGAATAAGTGGGCGAATATGTCTACTTAGAACAGGTAGTAACAGCAGACCCGAACTATGATAGGTAAATAACAAGGCGAATAAGATTGGGATGCAGCACACTTGACAAGCACGCGCAGAGTATGACGAGTAGCTTACCGGTATCGCTCCAGGGGAAAGTACACAACAGTTGCATCTTACCTGTACTCACTGATTGCAAATTCCTGCGTTGCGAGGAAGAACTACAGCGAGAGAGGAAGGACCAGGAGAAGCGCTTCCTCTCTCACTGTTGTTCTTCGTCGCAGCGCTGGAATTTGCACTCATGTACTAACTAGCTCAAATTTTCGTATTACCTGTACTCACCTACATGGCTGAAACGTCAAGGCTAACGAAGAGCGTTCTACTTATGTTAAGGACAACGCAAAGGGTGTTGGAACGAAAAATGGTAGGGGTTATGTTAAGAGATAGGAAACGTGCAAAGTGGGTCGGAGAAATAACCAAAGTTACTGGAATTCTAGTGGAACTCAAGAAGCAGAAATAGGCCTGGCCAGAATATGTAGTGCGAAGGAAGGATAACCGATGGTCGCTTATGGTAACAAACTGGATTCCAAGGGAAGAAAACATAGCAGGGCGGCAGAATGTTAGGTGAGTGGATGAGGTTAGTTAAGTGAATGGATGAGATTACGAAGTTCTCAGGGTTCACGTGGATGCAGCTAGCACAGAATAGGGTTAATTGCAGGAAAATGGGAGTGGCCTTTACCCTGCAGTGCGTATAGTCATGCTGATGATGATGATGTATGGAACATCTGGACTGCGCATCGCTAAACACCCTAACGTCACCTACCCTCTGAAGGCCTCACCTTCCTAAGATCAGATCCGTGAGCCATGGTATCGTGCGGCGAGTGACAAATCGATTCTGTCCTAAAAACACTGGTTAATTCTGGATAAATAAAAAAGAAACACTCAGCAAAGAAATACCGGGCGCCACCTCACTGTAAACATGTGGCCGAGACTAGCGACAATGCAATGCGAAGATTGAAACCGGACAGAGGTCTTGGTTTCAACGTGGCAAAAAAATAACACCCTATCGTCAAAATACGCCAATGCATAGATCCCAAGCATTAACGGTGATACAAAAAAAATTGCTCCTCGCCTGGCAGCAACTCACACAAATGCATTGTGGGCATTCAACGTTCCCTTCGCCAGCACGACGCGTGAAGACCCTCTCTCTCTCTCATTTCACTAGAAGCCCTCATCTCCCCCCCCCCTCCCCTCCCGGCCTCCTTCCTCCAGAGCTTCTGCGGAAAGGACTGGGATGAGAGGGACTGCCATAGCGCACCGGGTGGCCCGTCCCCCCTTCTCTCTCACATTTTACGGACATCTCTGCAGTGAAGAGACGACACCGCGAAGCCAGAGCGCGCGGATGCTGCTACGAGACCTAGTGTATAGTGCTATAGACGTATACGAGAGCGAGGAAGAATAATGCGCGGTCCAAGTAAACAGCTTGGACATTTGGCTGTGCCTCGGTGTGTCGTTCTTCCTTGTAACGGATTTGGCCGGAGCCAGTGGCGTGGCTTCCGGCTCTGAGAGCATAGCTCGAGCACCGTTGGAAACGCACACAACGTCTGAGCCCTCTCTACTGTCACCGCTCCCATCTTCGTCCCGAAAGGTCTCCATTCCATCGTCCGTGCACATCCCGCTGACCCTCGCCGCTCCAGCCGGGCACAAAGCCCCGAACCCTGCTTCCAACGCCCTCATCTACACACGTTTTGGGGCGATAATGTAACGCCACCGCCACTGTCAGCTCGCCCATGCGCACTCGCGGGGCCCGGGCTAGCACCAATACAAAAAACAAACCGTGCGCGGTTTGAAACACTAAGAGAGGCCGCGGGGCCCCACAACTCTTTAGAACAATCTCCTGGCAGGAACCATTTTTGTGCAAACGCTACATGACGGATTCTCTCCTGTGTGCATGTGCGGTTTCTTGAAATTTGCTGTTTCAGAAGCCGGTGGTACCTTTTAATCGTTATAAGTTATCCCAACTAGAGGTTTGTTTTTCAAAAGTAATCCATGTTTAGGATTTAGCTGAAGACACGTACCTACTGTAGAGGTAAATTTGTGTGACACAACGCGACGCTAGATCTATGTTGGAGAAAGAAACCGAAGGCAATGCTCATTTGAAGTTGCAGGCTACCTTATGTCCTGCTGATGTGAGTTTGCACTAGGATACGGACAAAGAGCAGGCTTTATTTTTGCAAGAGTTCTACGCTTTCAAACCTATGATATTCGGAAAAACGTTCTGGGAAAAGTGTGGTTTGATAATCCGCTTCTGAGATACAGCGGAAAATAAAACAACGTGTCGGAACTTTCTATACATGATGCTTCCAAGTTGAGCTAGAAATAAAGTACTGAATAAAAACAATCAACAGTTGAATCAACAAGACTGACACTACATGGCCGCGAGACAGACCGAGATTACCTGTGGACGCAGTGGGAACGTTGCAAGCGTGAACGTAAAGCAACAACAAAACATGGATAGGAAAAAGAAAAACCAGCTGTTCTTTCCTGCCAGAGCTTGTACGCGCACGCGGGCAATGGGCTGAAACCCGGCGAAACCCCTAGGCAGCGAGATTGAAGAGCCGACAGGGAATGAACTGCGAGCAATAAGCATGCATGCGCCGTCCCAAGGCTGCAAGCCTACAAAGAGCAAATCTCCCTCGACGCCGTTTTGTGTGCTGGCGAAAGAAAAGTTATAGGAAAGAAGACCGCATTACGACCGAAAAAAAAAAAGCGAGGTTGGATGGCTATAGTAGGTTGCTACCAGACTCCATCAGTAACATGAAAGAACTCACAGGCGCAGAAACGCGGTCCGAAACATAGTGTAAAAAAGCCTGCGCGGAACTTTCAGTTACAAAAATCAAAAGAAATCATGAAAACTGGCTGCTGGTTGAGGCGCATATTATGGAGGGCAGACATGCTATGAAGATGTTTTTCAGCGTAGCCAGACTAAACGCAAGGTATTAGATATCCACACGAGATGGCACCGACGAAAACGACCCATTGTATGGAGAATATAGCTTGAAATACGACACATCTTAAAGTGTCGAGTCGACTACCAGGAATGTGGCAAGACTTAAGGAACCTGGTTATTTTGCGTCAATTCTTCACAGCGCAAAATAAGGATGTGGAGCTGGCGATACGTGGGCGCTCAAGTGCCGAGGAGATGCCGTAGTTCTTAAATTTTATTTTTCCTTCTTAAAAAGTTTCTTGCTTTCCCGCACCTGTGCGTTCCCACGTATATATGCTCCACCCAGGGCTGTTTTAGCTCTCAGCAAGCACAAACCATTGCTTCTACAAAATGACACCTCTTGCAGCATCTAGAACTGGGCATTTTGAAGACTCGCAAAGAGGGCTAAACAAGGCCCTTAAATCGACTGCTGAACGACTTGTTGCGGAGATATCTTTTATCTCGTCTTGATATCTTACCTGCACACGAAATGCGGGAGCGAAAGGCCATAATATTTTGAAGACAAAGTCACACTGACTCGCAAGGTTTGCGCAGCTTTTCGCACGTACAGTCATAGGAGCGAGAAAGATGCTTCCACTCGAAGATAGCTCTGCTGCCAAGCTTTTAAATACGGCGCGATTTACGTGCAGTGTGCATCGGCGCTCAATGTAGACAAAACTAGAATACGCTGCTCATTATTGCTCACGCATAATAATACATGGTTTGCATCATTGATATGAACAAGACTTAAATTGCTGGCATAGAGAGTTTATTGAAACGAAACTACCATAGCGTACTAATAATAGCGTTGAAGCAGGCATAAAGATCAAATGTTTCTAAAATGTTCATAACTTTTCAATGGAGCGGCATACTGTATATAAGCATTTCCTACGGGTTATAAAGGGGCAGAGAAAAATTTTACTTTTTAGATAATCATGACCCAGTTAAGCTCGAGGGCCTGTCTTAACAGGAGTCATTTGTGCAGATGATGTATTTCCTAGATCAGAATGAGAGTCGCATAGGGTGGCGTTAACGTGCACCGACAGTGGACGCCGGGGTGGTCTGGGGTTTAAGGTAGTGATGCGGGAGATGAGCAATTCAAAATAATTTAGCGGGCAAAAATGACAGAGTCTCTGATGCGGAGATTTCGTAAGGACTCTGGCTTTTTGTTAACTTCAAGCACGTTCTCTGCGGACACAGAAGTCATCGGCGTTTCGATGGAGGCGAAACGAAGAGGCGTCTGTGTGCTGTGCGATGTCAGCGCACGTTAAAGATCCCCAAGTTGTCGAAATTACTCCGTAGCCCTCCACTACGGCTCCTCTTTCTCTCTTTCCGCTTTCACTCCCACCTTCCTCCCTTCCCTTACGGTGCAGTTGAGGTGTCCACAGAAAACAAGTAAGACAGTTACAGCGCCTTTCCCTTCCTATAAATCTATATCAATC
The DNA here is from genome assembly GCF_055883805.1 of Amblyomma maculatum. NCBI lineage: Eukaryota > Metazoa > Arthropoda > Arachnida > Ixodida > Ixodidae > Amblyomma > Amblyomma maculatum. The sequence continues at coordinate 143,565,982 of NC_139346.1, read as the reverse complement.
GGGGCATGTGTGCCTTGCAGGGGGGTCGGCTTGTAGCTTATTTTAGAGAGCAGTGTTTATACGCCCACACCTTACCTGTGCGCGGACTATAGAGTGCCTGTTAAACCACTGTGCAGTCAGCAAACAGCCCCGGCGATTACTCTGCAGGTCATGGCAGCGTCCAACATATATAATATCGGCGAGGAAGGTATGACCCGGAATAAAGGCTTTAGCGTGATCTGGACGAATAAGTTAGGGTGCCACAGTGGCTACTTTTATGGGCCGTACCTTTCTGTGAGCGGGTAATTATCACCGCAAGCCAGCTGGTGTACTTCCGCATCAACAGTGAATTTCAATAAGTTACCTAATAATGTAAATAAAGTACTTTATTATTTATTACAAAAGGCGAATAAGTAAACCAAGAGTACGTAAATAAGTTTAACCAAGAAATGTTCGACCCTTTCCGGCATTCAAATATTTTTATTAAAATTTTTTTCTGCTCAAATTTATGTGATGACGCTGCAAGCATTTTTGTATTGCTACTTTTCGTTTCTTTTTCCACCGTATGGTATTATCTTCTTTTGAGCCGCAATGAATAGCGCAGTATTTACTGTCCCAAATATTTGTGATGAAAGATGCCGCTTGTCTGTTGGAAACCAATGTGAAGAAAGGGGGCATGTTAAGCTTGCGAGATTTTAGTCCTGTCTCCTTCTCCAATTTATCAAAATGAAAGCTGAATACTTGATTGAATGATTACACTTAGCCCTCTTAAACTACCGCTACAAATTATTTGCATGTAGAAGAAAATTTCAAAATGATGTGAGGGTATCCGGAAACTACATATTTATAATTACCGACCGCCAAGTATATTTGTTGGTTCCAGTCTCCTCTCTTGAAATTTGCTAAATATTGTGACGCAAGAGTAATGTATTTATTAGAGCTAATTGCTATGAAATGACGTAGCTTTATTCCTAATTTTTGGAAAATTAGGTCAAGGAGTGAAGAAGCTGGTGCATACTGTTCTTGTAAAATAAAGGTACAGTGATGACTTGAATGTTAAGATAGGTGTTATAAGCATTCAGATACTACTCCTAAATTATGAATGGCAGTTTGCCAGTACTTTTGAGAGCAAGATATATAGCAGCTGTATCTTACAAATACTCACCGATGGGGCACAAGCATGGAGGCTAACGCAAAGGACTGTACCGAAAATTCCGAGACCATTCTGAAATCTACACTGCAGCAATGCGAACGTCTAAGCATTGCTCGTGTACAAAGTGTATCATGTTTGCTTTTATTATCAATATCAAATATATGCCCCGTAATTATTATTGGTAATGTCATCATTGTCAACATCACTAATTTCAGTTTCATTGCCATTGATGCTATCATCCTCAAGGTATTCAAGGAGAGTTATGATGTTCTTTTCACGTATCCTACAGACTTAAAGGCTGTAAGATGTGTGATATGAAATCACTTGAATTCAGAAAAATAATAAAGTAAGGTTCAAGAACTAAGTAGTTATTCATGATCCTAACCGTAATCTGAAATATGTCTACATGCTGTAAACGATATTGCTTGTCACTGGAAGCGAGTTTCGGAAGGAGGTAAGTCTTGTAACCCCAGGCTTCATCTATGTTCACTGCATTCCTTAAAAAATCGCTCACCGCTTTTAGAAGGAGAGCAAAATGATAATCTTGGGATCCCCTTAACTGAGGAACGACTAGCGGTGGTGCGCAGATTGCGATTTTCGCACGCTGTGCAAGTCGTATCTTGTCTTTAAAATTCAGACAATTAAAGAAATGTTTCTTCGTGAAGCATTTAATGTGAGTTAAAATTACAGGGGTGCACTTGACCCTCTTTGAGTTCAAAAATGCGAAATCATTTCGAGTTTCGTACCGATTTCTATTATTAGTTCAGCGTTTCGTTTCCCAGTATGGTTGCTTAGTTGCCGTTTCGATTGGTAAAATTCTGAAAAATGAAATTTTGGAGGTCGGCGGCCTATGTTTTGGAGGTTGCTGACCCACTACTTGGAAGTCCCTATTGTGTTGGTAATACTGAAATTAGATTAGACACAAATATTAGAGCCAAGATTTGGGGACGACCTATCAAAATCTGTACGTCGGCATCTAGTTAACAATACTTGAACTATATTGGATATAATTTCTTCAAAATATTTTGTTATCATTAGTTATCGCCGTGTTCGTGCTTTCCCTTGCGCACATATCGCGGTCGCACAAAGAAATCTCTCAATCCACGAATCAAGAGATGCTTTCGCATTAATGCCCCAATGTTCTATTTTTGAAACACCTTCAAACATACACCTGATTACCTGACTAAATGAGTATTTGACCTTTTCATAAAGCTAATGTTATTGCGCATCATGTTTTAAAGTAATTGACTAAAAGAAGTAAACCTATTAAATGATTTAATAATAATTAACCAATTATTTACATATACGGTATTAAATAAATATTTCCACTATTTACACGACTGCTTAACGAAATAATCTATTATGACCAATGCAAAAGATTACCGACAGTTCGTAAGGACATATATGACAACTAGCTCGATCTGTCTACAATATATAAGCTAGAAAGCAGTCACTATCAGAACTGAGGAGGGCTCCGCTGACGACTGCAAAATAAAGAAAAACAGTATAAGAGAGTTGTAATTTTTGTGTGTTAAGTCGTGATAATGCCAAAATTGGGTGCACACAAGAGAAACCTGGCAATCCTGGCTCTGTAACAAAAGCAGTTCATAAATATGAAGCCACTGATTCCTTTACAACAGATATGTAACCCCGAGTTTGGCGCATGATGGCCTTAGCTGCCAATGTGCCATAAAACACAACACAACACAGCACATTTTTGGCGAATAGAAGTCACCAAAACGAGATTGTTTAACTTTGTTATTCAGAAAAGTTCGAAAACGTTCTGTCTAAATATTTTTGGCTGATTTTTATTTATTAAGGTACCAACTGATTTCACATGCCCTTTCTCTAAATTCTAGTTTCAATTTGTAGTTTAGCACATGCATCTTCCTAGAAACACTTAGTAAAAATATTTCAGTATCATATCACTGGTTTCCGAATTCGCGGAAACCGCAGTCGTGGCCTAGTGGTTAGGGCGTCCGTCTCGGCTGCGGGAGGTGGTTCGTTCGAAACCCGCCGCCGGACACCCACCGGTAAAAATGGGTACAAGCGTCCCCCGGCCTGGCGCCCGGCTCTCACAGGGGTGTGCGCTTGGAAGAGGCTCCGCAAACCCCGCTGCGCTCCTTCTGGGGCAAAATAGTTTCGAACACTTCAGCCTGCAAAGGTGGTTCGAGTTACCGTGTTTCACGGGGTTCAAAACTGAAAACGAGTCGTGTCCTGCACACGCGAAAACTCAGAAAATGCCAGAAAACGCTATCTATGACGCTGATTTGTGCTGCGAAGGGAAAAATTAAACATGTCCAAACTTCATCGAGACAAGCTATCAAACTCGAGGCGCCACGAACCTGTTATCTTTATAGGCTACTGCAAGAGAGCACTATGTTTACTATCGCCATAACGAACCTGTTGTGGCGGCCTACTGCTCTCCAGCGCTGTACACTGCATGTAGTCGCCTTCGTCACCTCGCACCCGTACGCGATATATTCAGAACTCACCCCCATCTCATTTTGCTCAGAAGCTGCTTTAAAGGGCCCCAAATCTTGCCTCTGCGCAACGTCTAAGTGCCCCGAAAACCAACTTAGCCTAAGTTTATTCCAAGCCTGAACCTGAATCTCTAGCCTTAAAGTGAACGCAAAACGAAAAGCGACGCAAAAGCGCACAGACTTCCCTTTGTTGAACTTCGCTAAGCCGACTGTAATTTAAGCACGCCTATATACTGAGTATTTCGTGCTACATAGTATGAACGGAACTGCTATATTGCGGAAACAAAATTTGGCAAGGTCGAATATGTTGTATTGTTCATGGCTTTTATTGGAAAATTTTGACCTCAGACAATAATGACAAAATAAACAAATAAAGTAGATTTGCTGCACTCCCTAAGCATGCTAAACCATTTGTCCTCATTTTGTCTTCGCCCACAACAACACTGTGCCAAGAAAAGCCAAATTACGATGTTATGCTCGCCCGCGGCCAGAAGGTACAATATTTTTGACGTTCATTCGGTTAGATGTCACCAAAAATAATAGTTTGCGTCGCGGCCTGCCTTCAAGTCTAATGATGCCTTGTTCGCACTGTGATTGAAACTCAGGAGCGTTTCATGTGGTTTTGTTTGCTGCGTTTAAAGTCCCGAACCGGCTCAGGGTATAAGAGACATTGTAGTGGAAGAGGAAGACTTCGGAAAGTTGGACCAGTTAGGGATAAAGAACCCTTGAACTGATATAGCACAGTTCACTAGTGCGTACCTTTTTGCATCCATCAAAGAGCGGCCGCCGCGGCTGGACTTCGATCGCGTGTCCTTGGGCGCAGACGTCGAGCACCGTAACCGCTGAGCTACCACGCTGGGACAAAACTCAAGAGCGTACTGATTCTCGACGCTTCACCTGCTATACGCCACACAGAATAGTGGCGTCGCGATACATTTTCAATGGGAACGCTAGATTAAGTTTAAGGGCCTTTTTGTGTTTTTTATTGTCCCCAGTGCACGCGCTAGGTTTTAGAGTAAATTGCCGGGTAAGATATCCTCAGCAAATAAACTAAAAAATTAGCGACTGATGCACATATGAGTGGCATTATTCAGCATGACTTTATAAGTGCAAAAGTCAAATGCGAGCACAAAATATAGCTGTTACAATGTTATTAAATAGACCAGCATCCCAGATTTATAACCCCAACCTGGAAATCATAGAACGGTCTGTCTCATCACCATGCTTAGATTCATGATAAAATTGGTCAATGGTTTCAATCCTGATACTGTACCTCTGACCTTTTTGAAAACGACACTAATATAATTACCCCTCTATAGACTATAAAATGCAGTGTCGGTCTTCATATTTCTGTTCAGAGTTTGCTAGGACCAATGAGCTGGAAGTAACTGGTCATTGTGCAGTCGAGGCAAGGTTCCTTGGGGCACACATCTGCAGTCCCATATTCAGCACTTTCGGGGTACCCCACTGAAAGCCACTATACTTTAGCATTCTCTCGACAGACACGCATCTTTAGGTGAAGACATGGTCATCCTTCATGCTTGCCATTGACGGGCCTATTTTCCATCTCTGCATACTGTCTGCTTGGCTGCGCCTTTCGTTGGTAACTTTCAAGGCTTGTGCTCGGTCATAGTCGTGACAACTTGGGCTTGGTCTGTTGTAACGCGCCTCTACCAGTATAATGCAGTACACAAAACTCTCGGATACGTCACATGAAAATAGACCAAACGATAAATAATAAAATGCACCAAAAGAAGAAAGGGCAGGCAAAATAAGTGGTTGCGGATGGGTTCTCTCCTCTCCATAAAGAATACAACCAAGCATCCCATGAGACATTTTGTGCCAGTTTAGATGCAGCATCAGTCACACTCCTGTGATAGAAATGCTGGTACCTTTTAAGAAAAGAGCGAAGCCTTTCCAGCGGCATCTTTATGGCCGACTTAGCTGGCTACGCACGTCGAATCAAGTCCTTTGATAATCGCTGCTCCTGTAGTGGGCTGAACCGTCGATACGAAACCATTGGGTCTAGAGTGCGGTTAGAAAATGTAAAATATTAATAGTCAAACACCCGTTATTCACTTTGAGCAAGAGGGAAGAAAGAAGAGAAATACTCACTTTGCCATTGGCTCTGGCTAGATAAAATGACGAATGCACGCTCAATATAGGAATGAGCCAATTCAGGAATCTGCAAAAAAAGTATCCGAAAGCTTTCATACATTAATACATTTTATTAGGCTTTTTCTGTAGATGAGCCGTTAAACACCAGAAGCAAAAGCATATTAACGAAAGAAGGATTGTGGTGCAAACAAAAACAGGAACAAGGATAAGAAACTCACAGTGAACTTGGAATCAGCGAAGGTGATTCCTATTGCATTTTTCGTCCCTCTTGTGTATGTTTACCGTGTTCAACAGCGGAGCGACACGATTAGCGCATACAATTGAAACATGAATAAATGGTTCACAAAAATAAACGATTTGCGGGGTGAATATTATTATTATTAGGTTATAAACCAATGAAAATATATGACCATTGCTTCATAAAGGCTTTGTATTTAGGTTAAGTATATATATAGCATTATGAGATATATTTGGCAGCCTTGGCGGTGCCTTTGCTGGAAAACCATGTGCATCCACGTATACATGATGTGTTCGTTGCCATGTGCATTGCTGTTTAGTGAATGCGTGTTTCCAAGTAGAAAGATTTGTTAATATATATGCTCCTGTATTATGGTTTCTGAGATGTCAGAAATATATAATTATTTAAGCACAAAATATCAGCCTGTCAGAAGGCAGCTCACAAGAACAGCTTTTTAAAGTCCGCATCAATTTTTGTTTACGAGCCTGATTCTTGAATTATAAAGAGCCGAAGCGTGTGTCCTGGAGACACTCGCTGCTGATACCAGCATTTCAATTATCCATATATCCAGTCACCATTAATCAGCCTGCGAAAGAAAAATAATTTTCACATTTAGCAATATTCTACTTGTTGATATTCTTTATGGTGACTCATAAGGGACATCATACAAAGGGAAAGATTTAGCCTGCACGCAATGTAGGCAGCGCATGATGCATATTACAGCGGTACGAGCACCCTACAAATATTAAAGGCGAGCATCAGCAGGAAAAGATAAAAACGAGCGTGTCGCAATATAAGAACGCAAGCTCCATTACCGAACTTAGCAGTTGCCACAACTCGTTGCAGAAGGGAAACAAAGTTGCACAGACCTTGTAGTTAAGATGGAGAGGAATTAATTTCAGCTTGAAGCAAAGTCTCCCATAGTTCCCCCCCCCCCTCCCCCTCTCTCTCCCAAGGCATTCAAGGCTTTTTCGACATAACTTGCTTCGGCTGCCGGAAACAAATGATGAGGGCAAGAAGAAGACGGAGAAAATACCAACGGAGAACGCAGAGCGAGAAATGGGGACCCGACGTCCCAACCACTAATGAGGATGCGCTTGGATCCTCTACTAATTGCCTCTCATTTGCTGTTCCTAGTGGCGCTGAAGGTGCAGACCCGGGCGGAGTGCGTGTCGCAAATGGCGCTCGAGGAAAAAAACGGAGTGCCTGAGCAGTTCAAGCTTTTTTTTTCCCAACGCTGATTTCCTTTTTCTGTGTCGTCCTCGAATGTGCCGGCGAGACACTTTGTCATGACATTATCTTTATCTTCTATACAGTATAGTCAGCCACAACAATGCTTCTACTGACACAAGTGTTGAGGGAAAATGATTCCAGCTAATAGAATTTTGCGCTTTACTGTGGCTACTAGGTGCAAAATTTTTTCTGCACTCAAATATATTTTTGTATTTAGTTTCTCATGTACTCAGCAGATGTACTCTTTGTGAGTATCGTGGTCATTTCGCTGCAGCAAATTAAAGAATTAAAATAACAGTAGACGCCTTGGGAAGGATTTTAACGGCCCCCATTTTACTCGTTATAGGCTTGAGGTTGCTCTAAACGTGTGGCTTATTTAGTGTGCCACGATAGTCGCCCCTGAACATTATGGTTGGTTATATCCTTCTTATGACGAAGTAATACCTTCTCCCCTCTCATTGGCATGTTTGGTACCAATTACCGGTCACGTGCAAAATGCTATGGGCATGGCATGCGCGGGTTGTTGTGAGCCCCGTTGTGCATTTATCTGAAAACTGAACGCACTGTTTTCGTTTTTATTTTATTGGTAAAACAACGCATACATGTAAGAAACATGCGCGCATAGTAATACAGTTTTTTGCTGATCGTAACAAGTGTTAGGAAGGCAAATTCAATCCTACCAACGCAGTAGTCAGATTTTTAACATGCTTAAAGCAACAACGCTTTAAGCATGGTAGCGAGCCGAAAGCATGGTAACCTGGTAGCGAGCCGAAATATGTACAGGCTACCCTACCAGTGCCTCAACAAGAGGTGAATACAATAAGTGGATGTCCTTCTCAGTAAAGCGTATAAGACAGCGCTCCGACTACCACGCAACACATTGACAGAAAAACTCATGGTGCCTGGATTGCAAAACACCTTCGAACAGCTACGCGAGGCGAAGCTTGAGTCGCAAAAAGTCAGGCTGTTGCAAACGACGACAGGAAGAGTGCTCTTACAGAGACTCGGATACCGCGAGCAGATACGAGAAATAGTGAGGGCTGAAACGATCTACGACGAACATTGCAAAGTCCCTCAATGTAGCTCCACTGCCGAGAAACATGAGCCCTAACCTCGACCAAGGTTGAAGAAAAGCAAGGGCCGGATTCATTTAAGAAACATACGCTCCTCAAGACACGACCGTGTATGCAGACCCGTCCTCGAGAGGAGGACACAACGAAATTGCAGTGGCCACAGTGGTTAATTCGTCTTTACGCGAAGCGACCAGAGCCTCTAGGCGACACTGCACTGTAGCAGAGGCCGAGGAAGTAGCCGTTGCTCTAGCTGTGGCAGAGAGCTATAGAACCGGGCGGTCGCTAACGATACTCACGGACTCCTAAACAGCCTGTCGAAATTACATGAATGGTAGGATAGGTCGTCACGCGCTCCGTATACTTCTTGAAGCGAGCGACAGAATTAAAAACGACGAAGAAAACAAGACCAGACACAAAAATATATGGGTACCGGGGCACCTAGGGGTGGCAGGTAACCAAGAGGCCGATAGAATAGCTCGAGCATACACTATTTTTCCGAGCATCCTAGGAGTCCGCGGAATTTTTCCCAGCATCTAAGGCATACTCCGCCACACTAGAACACTATACAAGTAGAAGAATGCGATATTCCCCACCGCACATTTCTCTCAAGAAAGAGGAAGCTGTCATTTGAAAACAATTAGAGACGGGTTCATACCCAAACCCACTCATACTAAACAAAATACACCCCACCATGTACGCGGACAGATGTCCGTGGTGCGATGGAAAACCTGCATTATATCACATCACATGGGCCTATCAAAATATAGACGTGGTCCCCAAAATTCGAAGCACGAGTGCGGAGAAATGGTAGACTCTGCTGTCTAGCGACCGCTGCGAAGACCAGCAAGGTCTCGTACAGCGAGCTCAACAGGCGGCAGTAGCCAGCGGAGCCCTGGACTGAGGGCAACCGACCATTGTGTAGACTGGACGAGGTCGACAAAGAAGGCTCTTGTGGATGCAACAAGCAGACATCTCTGAAGACGTCCCAAAAACCGCCAAAATATTATAGAGCTCAATAAAGTTTTTCCTTCCTTCCTTCCTTCCTTCCTTCCTTCCTTCCTTCCTTCCTTCCTTCCTTCCTTCCTTCCTTCCTTCCTTCCTTCCTTCCTTCCTTCCTTCCTTCCTTCCTTCCTTCCTTCCTTCCTTCCTTCCTTCCTTCCTTCCTTCCTTCCTTCCTTCCTTCCTTCCTTCCTTTTCTATTCTTGAGCACGCGGCGGGCTCATTGTTTCTCAGTTTAGGCGATTTCCTGTGCTTCAGAACAATTGGTATTGTTTTCGCCTTTCGCATTTTCATATTTGGATTCGATCCCGACGGCGGCGGCTGCGTTTCGATGGAGGCGAAACGAAGAGGCGTCCGTGTGTGGTGCGATGACAGCGCATGTTAAAGATCCTTAGGTGGTCGAAATTACTCCGTAGCCCTCCACTACGGCTGCTCTTTCTCTTTTTCCACTTTCTCTCCCACCTTCCTTCCTTCCCCTACGGCGCGGTTCAGGTGTCCAGAGGAACAATTTTTACAGATACTGCGCCTTCCTTTTCCTGTAAGCTTGGCCGTTTCTGGACCTACTGGGCTGGGACTGCTAGGCCAACGCCGCTTGCGGCGGGGGGGCTGCCCAGCCACCAAACTTTTATTATTGTAGGCCGTCGTTGCACCCGCCACCGCCCACGTGGTAGACGACGGTTGTTGCGGCACGCGTTTTTCTCTTCCTCTTCTGGAAGAGGAAGGAAAATTTACGAGTCACGGAAAATTTACAAGCCAGCAGAGCGAATGATCATGTGATGATGGTAAGTTCTTGCCATAGAGGTAGGAACAATTTCGTTGCACTTGACAAACCACTCTGAGGCTCTCTTGTTTTGCCCCGCCGGGGTGGTGCAGTGGTAAGACGCCCGACTACTGTGCCGGAGTTCCCGGGTTCGAACCCGACCACGGCGGCTGCGTTTCGATGGAGGCGAAACGAAGTGGCGTCCGTGTGCTGTGCGATGTCAGCGCACGTTAAAGATCCCCAGGTGGTCGAAATTACTCTGTAGCCCTCCACTACGGCTCCCCTTTCTCTCTTTCCACTTTCACTCCCACCTTCCTCCCTTCCCTTACGGCGCGGTTCGGGTGTCCACAGAGCAAGTGTGACAGTTACTGCGCCTTTCCCTTCCTGTGAACCAATTTAACTTTTATTTAACTCTCTTGTTCAGTAACGACGTAGTTACCCTCCTAATTGCCGAGCGAACGACTGCTTAAGCTATTGCACGCTGGTCACAGCCATAGCGCTCGATGAGCACAGCACCAACGCCGACGCTGCTAGCGTCAAGGTGAACATTGATGGAGGCAGAAGGGCAAAGGTGGTGTACAATAAGTCCCAATGTCAGAAGAAATTCCAGATGGTGAAAGGCAGAGTCACAACCACCTGCTAATTTTAACGGTGCACATTTGTGCAAAAGAACCGTGAGCGAGTAGACCATACCAGCAAATCTGGCCACAAAACGCCGAAAATGGGAACATAGTCCTAAAAAAACTGGGAAACTCCACTGATTTCGGCGCTGAGCGAAGACTGTCGCTTCCATCGTCAATACGTGGAAGCGGATGCCCATCTTTTTTGTTTACGGCATTCAGGTGACAATATTCTGTACGGAAGCGCCATGTATTGTCCTTAATTATAATGTGGATTATTTGAACCGCCCAAGGACTTGAAGATTCCTGGATGACGCCACGTTGGAGGATGTCGTGAACTTGTTTGTCAAAAAGCTGACGTTCATTTGGTGACACACGGTAAGGCTTCTGTCTGATCAGGTGAGAGGTTTCAATATCAATCGAATGATTAATTTGGGAAGCTGGAATCGGCGGCGGAGGATCCCTGGCATAGTCGAAAACGGAAACATGTTTGTAAAGAAAGTGAGTCAAAATTGGGCAGTCCTTTCTTCCTAAAGATTTGTATATCATTGCGGCGATTGGAGACTTTCCAAACGGTTGTGTTTTCTCTCAAACAGCACAGCCACTTACTGCCGCCACAGAAATAGACACAAAAGCTTCCTCTAAAGGAGAAAATTTCATCCCATCAAGTAACACGGCTTGCTCGTCTAAATCGTTCAGAGTCCACAGCAAGGTGCACCTCCGGGCACTGCAAATATGCAACTGGGCGCCAAGACGCTCGTTTTTGCGCAGGTAAGAGTTGTATCTTCCACTATCGACGTCGAAATCGCTGGACAAATGTGTAGATGAAACAACTTGGATGAACTCACCAAGCATCGCAGATACAACTGTATCTTCAGATGCAAAACACGCTCCAAAACTGAGCGACGAGGCTTCTACAAGACCTGTCATCAACGGAGTATTCAGTGAAATCTAAACTCCGGCAGTGTAAATTTCCGCCACACCATCACAAAAAGTTTATACCTATGATTACTTTATGTGTGAAATGCGAAAACACTGTGAATTTAGTTTGAAACGCTTGGCCACTAATCACAACGTTCGAGCAGCACAACAGTCAGAGGCACAAATAATTATGTTCCGAAACCACGGAATACCACATGTGCTTCACGCTGAACAATACTTTCCCTCCAAAATTATTCTTGAATGCTAAAATAATCACACACCTGTTCCAGTGTCATTTAGCGCTGTAGTGTGGATGCGCTGTAATGTGTCGTCAATGAATATTTCAAGTTTGTTGTTTAACATAAATACAGGCAGATATATTGGGAGCGTTGATACCTCGACGACCTCAGCTCCAATTTCCGCGCCTCTGGTGCCGGAGGGGAAAAACGTCGCCGAGGATGCGGTGAGCATCGCTGTCTCTATGTTGCCGGCGCCAGGCGCTGGTCAGCAGCAGGTATATATTTCCCATCTGTGCCAGGCGGTAGGTATTGAAAGATGATGTAGACGTCGGCGGATAAATTTCAGTGTTCAGGCGATCGGAAGTGTTGGGCAACGGGCGATGGTCTTGTGGCAGCAGGCCCCGTCGACGGCACTACCAGGACATGTGTCCAGCCTTCCCACAGCTGTAACACAAAGCTTGCGGGCGCCACCGGTCAAAGTAAAAGGTTGTGCAGACTTGTTCTTGATGGTAATTGTTGTCGGACCTACGTTGCTGACAAACCACAACCCTGTGTAGGCGGTTCTTGTTCTCATCCGTTGCTGGGAAGAGATTAAGTCTTCGTATGTCTGCGGTCTTCAAAGCGTGGCCCATTTTGAGCCGGAGTAAGAAAGTTGATGAGACCGCGGGTTTTGCATGCAGCGCACAACAGTCATCCCGGCCCCACGCAGAATCTTTGCTACATTGCAGTGCTTCTCGAACGATGCGGTTTATCAGATCTGCCATCGACTACCAGCACTTACTCCAGTGCTCGCGATGTATATGACGTTAGCCAGTCGCCCATATTTAGGTGAGTTGCTACGTACCTTCAAGGTTTATAAGTGCGGCAGTGCCTGATGTGGTCAGCAGTGGAGGTTAAAGTATTTTGCTAATAAGGAACCTGTATACTTTTTAAATGATCCCTTTGAGCTAGTCTTCCTCAGAATATCCGTGGGATTGTAGGTTTGTACAACTTCACAATGTCTTCCATATATATGGTTCATTTCTCGCCAGGTACATGGGCGCGCTGCAGCAACGTTCTCTCCGTATTTTTTCTCGCGGATCCGTCGCTAAAACACTCCTTGATTTCTGCTCTGAATCGATTCTAGCTGGTGAGTGCTCATTATTATCAAACTAAAGTGGCACAGTGCCTTACAACAGGAACACTACACTCACGTGTTTCACGGTCGCATCCCAACGATTGTACCGGCTCACCTGTAGGTAGTAGATTAGCCACTCATCGACGTCTTTGTCAGATTTTTTCCCAAAGTAGCGTGGCTGGCGATAATGCTGCTAGTTGCCCACTGCAGGTGTTGCTTGGCCGGTGTCACCGTTCTGACAAATATTGAATGTTATGGGCTGTAAACCTGCGAGTCGGCGGCTTAGTCAAAGACCACGGGGAGCCGTGTTGGCTACCCAGCATGCTCCACCACAACTGCTACGTACTCATTAGGTTACAATATTATAAATTTGTGAAAATAAATTATTATGGTATTGGGTTTTGACTATCTGCGAAGTGAAAATCAACCACAATGCAGCTTCGTTCAAATCTCGCCTTGCCGCGCGTAATCCCATTAGTTTGCTCGCGCCTCACTTGCCGCTTGTTGGAGTCAACGTGAGGCAATAAATTTAGAGAAAACTCGTCATTAAATAAACGGTGAAAATTATCCTACTGAGCCTTCGAAGCAAAACGTCTCCTTGTAGAATGCAGGACGCAGCGGCTCAAGGACTGGAAGATGCTTTCACATGCAAAACATTCCAGATTTACATTAGGTAGCCGCACATTCAAGCCGGCCGTCAATGGTGACTTCAGATGGCAGTGATGGAAACTTTGTTTTGCGAATTCGGCAATGAGCTTCGTGTGCGTTCCTAAATGGCTGCTAAAACAACCTTCTTACAGCCAAAATGAAACATTTCTTCCTCTACATTATTTAGGTGTTTACAAGAAGCAATATATAATTTACCTCTCACGTGAAACTAACTTGATGAACGGTACGTGAACTCAGCTCTGCCCACTGGCGCTTCTGCGATTTATCACCTCCCGTGAGGACAGCTGCATAACATTTGACACAAGAGTACAATTGCACTTCCATCTGGACATGTGGAGATTCTTTATAGGAAGGAAAAGCACTACTCATCCACTCACATACGTGTACTGTGTTAAAGGTAGTACTGCAGCGCACAAGGCGAGGCGCTGGCAAAAGCAGAAGCGATGGTGTTACTAAAATTTTCTTATCCTTGGGCGGGAGCACTTAAGCTGCACCGTGTCTTACTGATAGCATTTAGCATGACGAAGGCACGCATACAGATCGCCGTTCTCCAAAACGGCAGGTAGGAAGACCGCACCTTGTCAGGTAATGGAGATAATTTTGGGACCGGGGAACTTAAGGAACTAACTTCAAGGTACTTGATTAAAAACATGTTTATTTTTATTCGTTGAAACAATATAGATAGCTGAGGTTGAACTGAAGTTTGTGCTGTTCTACGCAGTCGCGAATTCTATAATTAAGCTTGATCCACCGCATGTTGCAACCTAACGAATTCCCTGCTTACGACCTGCTGCACTCTATTTTTCTGCAGCTCCATTCTCCTAAACGCCGTGGAAGTGAATCGCTGCACGAAATATTAGGGCCGACAAACTGAGTTGCAGAATGCAAGAGGAAAAGCGCTGGAAACAGGCCGCTCTTCTCGGAAGTGGATGTTTGCAGCTGCTCGGCGCCCACTTCCTGAGGAAGATTTGTGTAATGATGCTCCCAACAACAAGATGTAAGCAGAAAGCCGGAACACACCTGGCACATGCGGAACACAACTTCGGGGTGGGAAAGGAGATTTGTAAGCGGCACGCAGAGTTTTTTGTTGTCAGTAGTCGGAAATGGAGCCGCTCGAATGCGCAGAGCGCAGCGCCTCAAGCCTCGCAGTGTGCCCCAGCTTAGAAATGCCTGGAATCCGGTTTTCCGCAGTGTTTTTTCAATTCGTTAAGTAGCCGAGTGTTTAAACTTAAGGCATTCTGTACACTGAAAAGCGTGCTACCGGCACAGGGGTGCGATAAACGGTTTGTTTAGAAGAAAGCAGCGTGACGTAACTTCTTTAAAAAAATTCTTAAAGCTCATTGAATGCTATAGGAGGACTACACCAAGCTTGCCTTTGCGAACGTCATGCGCCAGAGTGAATGAAACTTAGACAAATTGTGTATTGTGCGGACAATTATCTCACGTAAACACGGTTAGGACTATCGTAGTGAAAAGGGATCATGGCAACACAATGTCAGACGGTTTAGTCTTTGTAAGCTTAAAATCTATTATGGATACCTGCTTGTTGCAGAGGTCTGCAGATGTTGCATCATCATCATCATCAGCCTGACTATACCCACTGCAGGGCGAAGGCCTCTCCCATATTTCTCCACTTAACCCGGTTCTGTGCTAGTTGCATCCACTTGTCCCCTGCGAACTTCTTAATCTCATCCGCCCACCTAGCAGATGTTGCATAGTTTCTGCAAAACGAGGTTTCTAATTGCTCCGCCTTTTCAGTCGACATTCGAGATTGTTTTATTCAATACCACATGCTGATTTCTTGGCCTCTGTTAGAGATTGTATTGAAGGCTGAAAGCGAGAAGAGGTGAGGGGAGGGGGGGAGCTGGCGTGGCCCCCCAGAACATAGCTGGCATTTCAACAGATATGCTTAAAGTTTTAAGAGCGCTACTAGTATTTTACCTTTATCCTACGTGAAAACAGGTGTTACCCACAACGGAAAGGAATTTGATTACAAGCTTGAGGGGCGAGTTGGCGCTGCATAGTTCTGGTGCTCGAGTACGTTGCGCCGCAGTTCTGGGAAAGGAATTTGCATTGTTTTATGTGTAGCACTCATTCTATGTGCCATCTTTCAACCTTTTATTGGCTGCTCGTTGGATTAATCTTTTTGTGACTGTTGCGCATTGTAATATCTTGGGTTTGTTGATAACTTTTTATTCCTTTTAAGGTTGGGTACGTTTAGATCTTTATCTCGATGTTTTACAGCTTTTAACTACTTTTTTACCAATTTGGATGAGGGTTGGCGTTTATATATGAAATCACTGATAATCAAGAGTTGCGGTTCTCAGGCCTGACACTTATATTCTGTGGCAACTACATTTGCTGCAAGTGCTCCCTTCGTGCCAACAAGGAGTTGTAAAGATATGACTCATCACACTCTAAGGTGGTGAAAAGAATCATTGCATCTCTCTACCTGAACTCTGCTCTCCAAACCTCGTGTCCTCATAGATGCTAGACAGCCTCAAAAATCAAGTTTCCTGTCTCCTGACGGTAGAATTGCTAATAGACCAGTTATATACGCAGTTGCTGCAACCCTTCTGCAAAAATAGAAGGGCGCCCAAGAAAAAAGGCCTTATCTCTCGTCTTCTAAGCCAGTGGGGATCCCATGTGAGCATCAGGCCTTACACAACTTCAAAAAGGTGGCCAATAGGCACCAAGCACCTTTGGTGGTTTCATCCCTAACAAGTTCTTAAAGCTTCGCCCCGCATTCCTGACGTTATGTTGTTATGATCTCTGATTGGAAGTGCTACACAGGAGTGGTATAAAGAACAAAGCTTTCAAGCGGGACTTCGTATGTAGGCCAAACAGGCAGCTTCATCTGTGATAGGCTACAGGGACACGTATAAATATAGAGCATAACGCCAAAACTGCGAATCTCATGCGGAATGTTTCTAAGTGAGTCAGCACGTTTGGGTTAAGGTTTGAGGACAGCAAGAGGCAAGAGCACCAACGTAAAAGTTCGGATGGCCCTAGAGGCATTCTATATAAAATATTTATATCTGATTGCAGTGCTAGTGAAACTTCTTCGCGGATTTCTCATGCTTAACATGGTTTTCTTAACTTGTTGTATCATAATAATTCGCGGTTGGTTAATGTGTGTGCTTGCTGCAACCGGCTTTTTTTGCGAGTGCTTAGATTTTCCTTTATATTCCATCTGTCACTACCCAATAAAGAGTTGCTACTAGCACCTATATTTCGATTCTTATGCCGCTATTCTGTCTTTATCAAAGTTTTTGCAGCAACTTCATCTACAAAGTTTTAAAAATTGATAGTTGAATACAGCCTAATTTATTTTAGACTTCCTTCGGCTAAACACTCTTGAAGGTCACTTCATCCGACTGGAAATGGGTTTTCTCATCGTGACTTCTTTCGCAATGCTGGTAGCTTTATGGAACAAGACATAATTTCTATCATGTAAAGTGCGCGGCACACGTTTGAAGCATGTTCGCCTCTGTGGTTCTGAATTGCGGAGGTAAGGGTCAAAATGAATGAAGCACCCTAAATCGGAAACAAATGGGAGGGTACTTGACCGCTTTATAGTAACACTGTGCAGTTGATAGGTACCTTCAGCACGAACCGCCAAGTTAAGACAACTGAAAAAATCAATACATTCGGAAGGAGAAGGGTCGTCTGGTCGCGCTGTATTTTTGGTTACAAGGCCACCATATGCGTTCGAAACGACGACGTTTATTTGAACGCTACCTGTTGCAAAATGGCTGTCTACGTTGTAAAATAATATGTCTGCTGAAATACCCGTGAAACTGCAACTTGTGCGTTAGTACAAATCAAAAGGAGTTTCGTCTGCCTTCCCTATGTTCAGATAACGTTTGCTTTGTAAACGCTATTCAGCAATGAGACCTCTTCCTTGCATATGGGGCTATTTATGTAAAATCGCGATTTCGCGTTACGCCCGTGTCCAAGTCTTGAGCGAGGCGAATATAATTTATAAATATGTGGTTCAAATGTAGTTGCAGTAGTTCGAATAATATAGTGTTTATGGGTGGCTTTTTACACCCTTCCTAATTAGGGCATTGATGAGAAGGCAGTGTAAGGGATAGGCTGCATTCCTTGAGAGTATTTGTGTTCTCTCGATATGTGAATATCAGGTGCAACCTTCTGACACTGGAGGTTGCCATGGGCAGCCAGGTGGCTGCGGCTGTAGCCACTGGGCGTTCGGCTGACTACCTTTGCTAAATCTTTTGACTTCTGGGCTGTATCCTTGCCTGTGGTCTCCGCCTCCTCAAGTCCCCTCTTTGATACATTTCCTGGAGTCTTTCTCTATAAGAGATCTAATAGGGTGCGATGGGCGCTGTCTGGTTAGGCATTATTTAAAACCAGACCTGCGCATAAAAAGACGGGACAAGAGAAGAAAAACACAATGCTCTGCGCTCGTCCCGTGTTCTTCTTTTCTTATATATTCCTTTTCTGCATAGCTGTTATGTTTTTTAACAACTCTGCAAGAGGTTTTCCTGTCAGCTCCGTTATCGCGCCGCAGATATATAGGTAGACGAGCGTATTAAATCGAAGCGCTGCTAGGTGACCCAAAGTGATGAATGTCACGCCTACTACTCCGCACAAAGGAAAGAGAAAAGGAGATGAAGTAGGGTTGCTATGGATGACAATCAGATAAGAAGATGCATGAAAATATATAAATGAAGACAGGTTCAGTCGCATCACAGCTATGAGTTGATGCCAGTGTCCCTACTGTATGCAGCTTAAAGTTCACCAAAATAGCTTAGGCCTATGATCGCTCGGACGAAAACAAGCCATAGCGTAATTTTATCAACAGTGCCATACGAAGCAGATTCATTTCAGTGCGAAGTTTGACGCATAAAATGTTAACGATAAGCGATTATCACCGGTTTTGCACTCAGAGCAATGAAGTACATCCGCAGATGTCATCCAGTGCTGAATTCTCCTGCGCTTGTAACCCAACTGCAAAGACCTCCGGCTTGTAGAATCCGCTGGTAGGACACAAAAATTAGTCTCGGAATTAAGAGTGATTGTTACCCACCCCTCTCGTGCTGCGAAAAATTCGGGTCCTTACGTTCCTTCTTCTATAGATGGCAACTAAAGTGGTTTTAGCATTGTTCTGAATTGAAGTAGGTGAAAGAGTGCAGGCTATAATGACTAGTGCGTACCAACTTTAGTTTACTCGTTTCAGTGAAACGAATCACCAGTGTTTCGAAGCAATTGACACCGATTAAAGCGTTCCAGGTACCAGATCAGTGAAAAACAATAAAGCTGCTGTATTCTGACAGAGTGTCAGTCTACACTTGTGATTTCGACGTGGTGCCGTGCATGTATATATTGAAGGCAGTGGCCTTCGATATATACTTCCACTGCCTTCGCCCCGGAAAGGGGGAGGGTCCGCGAGGCGCAACCCGTGCGACGGACAACCACAGACCAAATTGGGTGAACCGCTTTTACTTTGGGCAAACACAAGGAGAATAACAAAGTCGCTACTTTTGCGATAAACAAAAACAAGGAAAACCACGACAGTGTGAAGTTAACAATCTTCGCCAAACAGAAAAGTTGAAAGAAACAACAGCACAATCAGGCACTCACGCCGAACGTCCAGAATCAGCGTCCAAACACGGCAACGACGAAAAAACGCTCCGTCCACGTATGCCTCGCCAAACGCTGTCCACGCCGGACGAAGCAAAAAAGCCCTGCCCCCCTGTCGCGCGGCATTCTTATCGGGAAACCACTATCCCGGCTTCCAACGCGCGGACTTGCTCTCACACGCATGTGCTGCCGCCACTGCTGTTGGCGCGCGTTGTAAGTGATTGCGTTGCCGCTGCCGAGGACCAAATGCCCGACAATATATATATATATATATATATATATATATATATATATATATATATATATATATATATATATATATATATTGTAACCCGCGCTAACCGTGTCAGTTCTGGAGGGAGAAGAAGACGAAGTTCTGCGGAGTGCGCGTGGTTCTGGGACGCCGCTGCTTTTGCCTGGTGAAGCGCCTGCTCTCTGCCTCCTGTGCCTCAACCCCGTCCTTTGACCCTGTCCTTCTGGACTGCCGTCCGGGTAGTGATAGAACCCGTGACATTCTGGTGGAGGTGCGGGGTAAATGCAGCACAGCCCCTCAAAACCCGCTACTCTGAGTTCGCCCCCAAGTCTCAGCCGCCGCCCCTTCGACGAGGAGGCCGAGATACGTGCCAGCCGGCGACTTCAAGGACTTGCTCCTGAATTTGGTCTGTTGCCGAACTCCGGCTCACCACAACTTACAATGGCCCGGAGTACCACGACCCAATGTCAACAGACGGACTCGTTTCTCGCACCGTCCGTGGTGTACCTGCCGATGGCTCCTCGAGCGGCTACCACGTTCCATGGCGATGCCTCCGAAGATGTGGAGGATTGGCTGGAGCAGTACGAACGTGTGGCCCGCCACAATGGCTGGAATGCCGAAAACTGTCTTCAGAATTTGTATTTCTGCCTGGACAGTACGGCTCGGCACTGGTTCGAAAACCACGAGGCCTCCCTTACATCCTGGGACACCTGTAAGGAAGAGCTGCGACGGACGTTCGCCAATCAGTATCGGCGACAGCGAGCAGAAGACCTTCTGCAAACACGAGTACAACGACCCGACGAAACTGTAACGAGTTTTGTTCAAGACGTCCTACGACTTAGCTCCCGTGCCGACCCCCGTGCCACCGAGGAAAAAAAGGTGCGTGCACTCATGCGGGGCGTCAAGAGTGACATTTTCGGCGGGCTTATTCGTGATCCGCCGACTACAGTGGCACAATTTGTAAATGAGGCGACGAACATCGAGCGAGCCTTGGTTACGCGAGCGGACCATTATCGTCGCCTTGCTGGAGGTCCCAGCGTTTCGAACCTTTCAGCTGCTCGTTTCCCTGTTGGTTCCCTCGACACCGCAAGCCTACGCGAGATCATCCGCGAAGTTGTACGCGAGGAAATACGGCAGCTGCTTCCACCTGCTGATGGTACTGCATCCTGCACCCTCACTGATGCTGTCCGCGAAGAAGTACAGCGTGCCCTTTATCCACAGTGCTCCGTTGCTTCTTCACCTACTCAGCCCCCTACTCAGCCCATTGAGACTTACGCGTCCGTTGCTAGTCGCCCGCCGCCGCAGCAGCCACCACCGCCGCCTGCTCGTCGACAGTACTTGCCTGCACAACCCCGTACCCCTGTGTACGATCTTCGTCCGCAGCAGCAATGGATGAGCAAGGCTGACGTGTGGAGGACAACCGACCAACGCCCACTATGCTTCCACTGCGGAGAAGCAGGCCACGTCTACCGTCGCTGCCCTTACCGCGAGCTTGGTCTTCGCGGTTTCCAGCGGAATGCTCCCCGCCCGGAGTTCGGCGAGCAACCCCGCGACATCGCGGATTATCTGCGCCGTTCACCACCACCCGACCGGTCTTCACGTCGCGACCTTCGCTCGACACCGTCCCGCCGATACGATTCTCCCCTTCGCAGCAATCGACGGCAAAGCCTGTCCCCTCATCGGGAAAACTAAGCCCGGCGACGTCTGGAGGTGACGTTGCCGAACCCGTTCCTGTTAAAGAGCCTCCACGTTTTTCGCCCCGCTCCCCCACGCGACCCGACGATCAACCCGACGACCTTCCCGACGAACTTCGCGCCGAACTTCTCGCCGAACTTCCCGCCGAGCTTCCCGCCGAGCTTTCCGACGAGCTTTCTGACGAACTTCACGACGAACTCCCCGACGGAGCTTCCGACGACCGTCGCGCCACAGTGTACAATAACCTCGATGTTGTGATCGACGGATACGACGTGACGGCACTCGTTGACACTGGTGCAGACTATTCTGTTATGAGTGGGGAGCTATGCCGCCGACTTCACAAGGTAACGACGCAGTGGGATGGCCCCGATATCAGAACAGCTGGAGGCCACCTCGTGACACCAATCGGCAGATGCACTGCTCGTATTGAGATTAACGGTCTCAGGTGCCCGGTTACCTTTGTTGTACTATCGAAATGTTCCAGAGACATTATTCTCGGAATGGATTTTTTGAGTGATTGCAGCGCTGTAATCGACTTTACCGACCACCGCCTCACGCTTCGTCAACCTCGATATACCTCGGCGCAAACAAAGCCCCAAGTTTGCACGGCACGCGTCTTGGCGGAGCACGTAACCGTACCGCCCCAGTCTAGCGTATTTCTCCCTGTCACGTCCGACCACGTTGCTTCTGGCGAAGTTCTGCTGGAAGGAAGTGCTCAGCTGCTTCTTGAACGGGGTCTTGGTGTTGCTCGAGGTATCGCGCAGCTGGATACTGGCTGCGTACACGTCCTAGTCACCAACTTTTGTGGCACCCCACAGCGCCTTACGAAAGGCACGGCTCTCGGTACCATGGAGAGCATTACCGCCCCTATACAAGTTGTTGCCCTGTCCGAAGGTGCTTTCTCCTCCTCTTCGCAGCAGAACGATGCACCTTTGGGTGTAAGCATTGCACCTAATCTCTCTGTGAGCGAGAGGGCCAAATTGATAGCGCTGCTTGCAGAATTCCAAGACTGCTTCTCTACGTCATCCGGAGTTCGCCAGACGACCATTGCCAAACACAGAATAATTACCGATGACGCTGCTCACCCTGTTCGTCAGTCGCCTTACCGAGTTTCTTTCAAAGAACGTGAAGTTATTCAGAACCAAGTGCAAGAAATGCTGGCCGACGATATAATCCAACCCTCGCACAGCCCATGGGCAGCTCCAGTGGTACTAGTAAAGAAAAAGGATGGTACTCTTCGATTCTGTGTTGACTATCGCCGTCTCAACAACGTCACCAAGAAGGATGTTTATCCCCTTCCTCGCATTGATGACGCACTTGATCATCTACGACATGCCCGTTACTTTTCATCCATAGATCTGAAAAGTGGTTACTGGCAAATCGAAGTTGATGAGCGCGACCGAGAGAAGACTGCTTTTATCACCCCGGATGGTCTATATGAGTTTAAAGTGATGCCGTTCGGCCTCTGTACCGCCCCAGCAACCTTTCAGCGCGTTATGGACACCGTCTTGGCCGGACTGAAGTGGCAAACTTGTCTGGTCTACCTTGACGATGTTGTAATCTTCTCAAGCACGTTCCCCGATCATCTTCTTCGCCTGAGAGCAGTACTGCAAGCTATAAGAAGCGCAGGCCTCACTCTGAAGCCAACAAAGTGCAAGTTTGCCTACGATGAATTAAAATTTCTTGGCCACGTCGTCAGTAGCGCGGGTGTTCGTCCAGATCCCGATAAAACAGCCGCCGTCGCCTCCTTTCCTACACCATCAGACAAGAACGCCGTACGGAGGTTTCTGGGCCTCTGTGCTTACTATAGGCGCTTTGTTCCCAATTTTTCTCATGTCGCTGCACCGCTTACTCATCTCACGAAAGAGAACGTCGCCTTCCAGTGGTCGGATGAACAGCAGCGTGCATTCGACCGCCTTAAACAAAGTTTACAGACCTCCCCTGTACTCGGGCATTTTGACCAGGACGCCGAGACTGAAGTTCATACAGACGCCAGCAACAAGGGCCTCGGAGCCGTGCTCATTCAAAAACAGAACGGGACCGAGCGTGTAATCGCTTACGCAAGTCGAACATTATCGAAGGCGGAGACTAACTACTCGACCACTGAAAAAGAATGCCTCGCGGTAGTTTGGGCGATTAATAAGTTCAGACCCTACTTGTACGGACGCCCATTTCAGGTGGTTACCGACCATCACTCTCTGTGTTGGCTCAGCACTCTGAGAGACCCTTCAGGGCGACTTGCAAGGTGGGCACTTCGGTTGCAAGAATTCGATGCTACAATAGTTTATAAGTCCGGTCGCAGGCACACAGATGCTGACTGCCTCTCCAGAGCCCCTATAGAATCAGTATCTGACGGTCAAGACGACGAGTATGAAGATGCTTTTATAGGTACCATAAGCACGGTCGATATGGCAGCGCGGCAGCGACACGACACTGAACTCCGTGAAGTAATCGCCCATCTGCAAGGTCAAGAAGGCACCATTCCACGCGTCTTCTTGCGCGTTCTGCCCGCATTACGTCTTCGCAACAATGTGCTATACAAAAAGAGCTTCGCAGCGAGTGCGAGGTCTTGGCTACTGGTTATTCCGGCTGACCTGCGTAATGAAATTATGGACGCCTGTCATGACGACCCAACTTCCGGGCATTTGGGATACAGCCGAACACTCGCACGAATTCGTTCCAAGTATTACTGGCCTCAACTTGCTAAGACTGTTCGTCACTATACCAGGACCTGCCGCGAATGTCAAAGACGTAAGACTCCGCCCTTACAACCCGCAGGACATCTTCACCCCATTCCGCCGCCTATGACTCCGTTCCAGCAGGTAGGCATGGACCTGCTCGGACCTTTTCCTACGTCCAACTCGGGACACCGCTGGATTGCTGTTGCTACGGATTACCTCACACGGTATGCCGAATCGCGAGCTTTACCTTCTGCAACAGCGGCTGATGTAGCGAAGTTTTTCGTCGAGTCCATCGTCCTCCGTCACGGTGCTCCCGAAGTCTTGATCACAGATCGCGGTGCCGCGTTCGTGTCCCAGCTAATGGCAGAGATCTTGCGTTTAAGCAACACGCACCACCGCAAAACTACCGCATATCACCCCCAAACGAATGGGCTCACAGAGCGCCTTAATAAGACTATGGCCGACATGATATCTATGTATGTGGATGTCGAGCACCGTACATGGGACGATATTCTTCCCTACATAACTTTCGCTTATAACACCGCAACTCAGGAAACAACCGGGTTTTCGCCGTTCCGCCTGGTGCATGGCCGAGAGGTGATTACCATGCTTGACGCCATGCTTCCCCATGAGCCGGAGGCCTACTCTTACGACGATGTCCAACTGGTAACCCAGCACGCAGAAGAAGCCCGACAGTTGGCACGACTACGCATCCAAAACCGCCAGCACGTCGATGCACGCAGGTACAACCTCCGGCATCGTGAAGTTAATTTTGCACCTGGTGATAAAGTGTGGGTGTGGACTCCCGTTCGCCGTCGCGGTCTCAGCGAGAAGCTGCTAAAACGTTACTTTGGCCCATACGAGGTCGTTCGCCGTATAAGCGACGTGAATTACGAGGTGATTCCGATTGTTCCGAGCACATCTCGTCGGCCCCCTCATCCTGAAGTGGTGCATGTGGTTCGCCTCAAAACTTACTGTGAACGCTAGAACCACGTATTCTGACTCTGAGCTCTGCTCGATTTAACGTTTCAGTAACGCTGGAGCGCGCATCGGGACGATGCGCCTTTCAGGGGGAGGAGTAGTGTAACCCGCGCTAACCGTGTCAGTTCTGGAGGGAGAAGAAGACGAAGTTCTGCGGAGTGCGCGTGGTTCTGGGACGCCGCTGCTTTTGCCTGGTGAAGCGCCTGCTCTCTGCCTCCTGTGCCTCAACGCCGTCCTTTGACCCTGTCCTTCTGGACTGCCGTCCGGGTAGTGATAGAACCCGTGACAATATTCTGTAGAATGCTTCTCCCAACTAAACCGCGGTATCCTGGCAGCTCAAACTTGGCACAGATATGGCATTTTGTCGTTAGTAGTATTTAATAGCAAATTTATTGGGGTACTTGCCTTATTTGTTCAGAAAAGTCGGATGTTCCCATTGCATGCGGCGGCGGCGATGCAAGGCGAACCACAGTCCGAGCGATGGCATCGCCGCCGCCGCCGCACAAAATGGGAGTATCCGACTTCTGATCGAATCAGGCAATTGTACCCCAAACAATCTTGGTATTAAAATATACAAACGACAAAATGCTATTTTTGTTCGAAATGGGAGCTGCGAGGATACCGCGGTTTAGTTGGGAGAAGCATTCTTCAGCGCGCCAGTAATTGTGCGACGCGCGGTAGCACATTCACTGAGCTCGGGAAATAGCTATGATTGACGTGCACTCCATTGCTTGAGTTGGTCCAAGGAGCAATCTGCACGAATAAAAAAGCCTTCAGCGCAAACGGCAACTTAGTACGGGCGCCCGAATTACTGCAGAGAAAACGACCCGCAGGCTAAAACATCACCATTGGTTCTAACCGAGTGCTCATTCAGATGGCACACGGCATATTTCGACGTCTTATTCAGAGTGTACGTTTATGGCCTGGACGATAATCCAGCATTGTTCCTCAAATGTGGAAACACGTTTACTCCTCAGTGAGTACCTTGTGGAACGCGTGCATATAATAACAGCCGTATTGCTAAAGCTCAAAGTAGGAAACAAAAAAATTGCTTTGGATTGTCTGCGGTTAAACCCGGATGCAAGCGGAGGCAGCTCTTGCCTGGCTACGCCTTTGGTCGAACTTCAATATTAGCTTTAAAAATATGGTTCACATTTAAGCTCCGCCTTCAAGGGTACGCCCTGATAGCATAGGCTAGCCGCCGCTATAAAAAGCCCCACCGCTTGAACTAATCCGTATGAACGTGACTATGTACATACACTGGTAACGTGAATTCAAATGTCATGCCAGGCTGATTATAATGTCACCCTCCCGCATGAAAGGAGAGGCCTAAGCTGGGGCTCTTTCATGCACCCACCGACACTGACGCTGAAGCCTCGAGCTGGCTGGCGTACTGAAGCTTCCGCTTCAAAAGAGCAAGATGAGGAAAATGTGTCTACCGACAGCGAAAACCATGGTTCGAAGTCTTATGCGCTTGCGCTACCGACAGCGGGAACTACAAACAGACACGAGAGAACATAAGAATACAAAATAGACACTTTTCCGACATCGTGAAAAATAGTGCTATGTATATATTCGTTTACCGACCGAGAGCTGTCATTCTCGAACTGTAAGTACTTATATAGAAAGAAAGTATAAAAATAACGCGACAGGGAAGCCAGTGTTTTACGGCAATACGCAGCAGCGCGCACTGGCACGATCATGAAGAGAGTTTTTATTATGGTCTTCAGCGCATACTCCTTTTCACAGAACAGCATTTCATTGCAGCCAAACGTCTATATACCATCTCGCAAGATGTTTCAAGCACTACGAAATGCAATGAGGTCCTGGTCCATTCAAGATTAGCTTCACACTGATTAGCTTCACAAGGAAGAGTAGAATGCTGGTTCGACGAGCAGCCAGAGAAGCGAAGCGTGCATGCGTACTCGCGTTCATGAGTTTTGTTTGCAAGAGTGAGCTCGCAGAATTTAGGTAGATTAACAGGAATGCGTGCGCAGTCCTCTTCTTTTTGCCTGCGAAATTGCATACCGCCAGCATCATCGCTCCTCCCTCAGAGTTCGTATCCCTGATTTTTCCGGTTCGAAAGCCCAGTCAGGTTGCCTGATATGTGGATCGATATGGATGGAAGGATTAGAACACGGTCTCAGGAGGACGGAAAAAAAAAGCGCGAATATCCATCCCATGTGACATGCTATGTGGGATGCCGCTACACCACAGCAGGAAGAGCATTACCAGATCGATAAGGATGAAGACCAAGAAGGTGTTTTCGGAGCGACAAGTTTGTGCGTTCTCTATATTATATTTTTCTGCGCACAGTATTCCTCTGCAGAACCGAAACGTATTGCCGCCAGCCCAAAAGTGTATTTCAATCTTATTTGCATAAAAGGAATAAATCACATAAAAAACGAATTACAATTTTTAAAAACAAGGAATTTCTGACACATCTCCCCTTTTTCTGCACTGTCTTTTGTTTTTATTTCCAATAATATTTTAACATTTTAAGGCTGCGTTTCGGAATCCCACTGAAAAGTCTGTAGAGATTGTTGCAGGTCCCATGATAATAATATGCAGACAAACACATTTCTTTTACCGCATCGCAGAATTACGAAAAATGTGAAAAGTCATTATGTTAGAGATTATTCACCTCTGCGCGATCCACATGAAAAATGCTTTTTTTGTTCAGTAATGAGAAAAAAGAAACCTGCAAGTTTCAGGTCTCTCTAACCTCAACAATTCAAGCACATATATATTTTTTTACTTCTACTGTTGTTCGCATTCGCAATTCGGTATTGATTAAAAATGTCAAAAGTTCTTGATATCCAAGATTTAAAATCTCCTGCTTTTATAATTTTATTTCTCTTACGCCAGGGAAACAAAGTGGCAAAAAAGGATGTGCATTTAATGCGAAGTCGTTGAAAGTTGAGGTACGCGTTGTGCTTGTTAGGGGGGTAATATTTCACAGGTATTATGAAAAGATCTTCCCTGTCTAGCATCTTTCACGGCTCGTTTGAAAATGGCCCACTGAGAATGTGGCAGAAATGCGAAGACTCTAAAACCATTCTGGGGGTAAGTGGTAATCATGTTGCTAAGAGGCACAATGCGTTAAAATCGTTATCACGAAGATATCGCGAGACTGGGTAGCTGGTTATAAAAATTTCTTCAGTATCTATGCCTACTTCAGTGACAGTACAATAATTATTGAAAATTGGCAGCTCAGTGCAAAAGAGAAACATTCAAGCAGCGTTGAAATTAAGCTATTTATTTAGCGGTGAAGTAGAGACATCGGCACACACTTAGGTGAAGCTTATAGTGTGAAGTTAAGTACACATGTATTATGCGAAAGCATTTCACTGCGTAGATCACAGCAGATTGTGGCAAGCTCTCCAAGAGATGGGAGTTCCAATTCACCTCATCTGTCTCCTCAGGAACCTGTATGAAGGGCAAGAGGCCACAGTCAGAACTGGGCATGGTCTTACTGATTGGTTTCCGATCGAGAAAGGAGTGAGGCAAGGCTGCATACTGTCGCCCTGCCTACTTAACCTATATGCAGAGTGCATCATGAGGAAGGCCGGTCTGGACGAGTCTTCAGCTGGAGTGAAGATTGCTGGAAAACGTATCAACAACCTTAGATATGCGGATGATACCACTTTAATGGCAGAAAGTGAAGTGGAGCTCAAGAGACTTCTGATGCGCGTACAAGAAGAGAGTGAGAAGTTTGGGCTTAAACTGAACATCAAAAAGACAAAGATCATGGCGTCTTGCCCTATGAAGTCCTGGAGCATCAATGGACAAGAAGTGGAAGCTGTGACAGATTTTCTGTTCTTGGGCTCCAAGATTACCTCGGAAGGAGACTGCAGCCATGAAATTAGGAGACGCCTGCTTCTGGGAAAGAGAGCAATGGTTAGCCTTGACCACCTAGTAAAGAGCAGAGACATTAGTCTGCCAACCAAGATCCGTATAACTCGTGCTATGGTCTTTCCAGTTTAGATGTATGGATGCGAGAGTTTTACTGTGAAAAAGGCTGACCGCCGAAGAATTGACGCGTTTTAATTGTGGTGCTGGCGAAGACTCTCGAGAGTTCCTTGGACTGCCAGAAGATCGAATCAGTCGATATTGTCGACCATAACTCCTGAATGCTCATTGCAGGGTCAAATTTTAAAGTTAAAGCTCAGCTACTTTGGTCATCTGATGAGAAGAGAGGAGTCGCTGGAGAAAGGTTTGATGTTGGGAAAGGTTGAGGGTCGCCGGAGAAGGGGTAGGCAGCGAACGCGATGGTTAGATGGCATCCTCGAGGCACTGCAGATGAAGTTATGCGATGTTAGGAAGATAGTGAGAGACCGGAAAGCGTGGCGTGACACGAAGAGTCGGACACGACTGAACGACTGAACTGTACTGAAGTACACATGTATCCATTTCGTACATTATTCCCTTGGTATATGTTATATGTGCCCACGGTAACTGTTATTTTGAATATATATCTTTATTCTGATCCCAGTGATAGCATTACTTGAAGTTATTGCCACAGCAGTCTAAACAACAGAAATGTGGAAATTGTCTTCAAACAATACTAATTTGACACGGTCTATAGAGTGAAATAAATGAATCCTCACTGGCTACTTTAGATTACTAGATGTGGGCTACATTGCAAATGGATAACAAACATTCCTCGTAATGGGTGGCTCAATATAAAACAAATCAGAAGAGCGTGTGCTCGCCCTCTTTGGGAGGTGCTGCGGTGTACAGCCGGCTATAATCAGCGGGAAAAACAAATTGTGAGTAAACATGGCTGGCATGGAGCATATGCCTAGTGCCGTGAACTGTCACCGGGTTCCGGTGGCAACCGGGCAATCGTGCTATCTTTCATACTAAGCCACTTTGTACAACAGCACCTAAAAGACATTATCACCATGACGGCATCGCCGAGGCAAAAATCTTATCGAGCGGCTACCGCGGCTTCGTTATTTGCTGGTATGCGTTACAGTTTTAGTATCGGCGTATTGGTATACATATTGCCGAGCTTCGCTGTGTGCCGCTGCGGAAACACTTCACTTTATACTTTATCTCCTTCACTAGCGACTGTACTTATACTTTAGCATATTCTACTTTAAGGATTACTCGTTTAGATTGCGCTAACCCTTCCCGGCTATAACCCTAGCCCTCGACCGCAGATCTTGTAATTTCTTTTAAAATGCGGGAAGCCTAACGTATATTTTCGGCAGCACAGGGGCCTTACCGGTATTTGACCCAGGATGGCGATGTGAACTTTCTGCAGCACTGCTGAACCTCTTATCATTTTTAAGGTCATTTTGATTCCTTCAGCAGCATTTTATCAATGAAGGAGCTTTGTACAATATAATTACTTATATAAGTTGTATAATTAATTAAAGGGTACGGGGTAGAAAGCTGCACAGACTCGGACGTACCCGTACGCCACAACCCGCTCTATACCTACGTTGGCTTCGGCCTTAAACGCACTGCTTCAGCAGGCCTCGGTTTTTTCCGACCATCTCAAAAGAATAACTAGTGTCTTGTTTGCAGAAACAGGGCACCTGATGAAAGCTGAGGGAAAAAAAGTTGCCTTCGTTTCTTTTTATACCTCTTGACTTAGATTATAGATGGTCATCAGCTGAGATGCTGAAACGCCTCCTCTCCAGCTAGTGCTTCTGCTGTCTGTCAGGCGTACACAACAGCCCATTTACAATTGTGGCGTCGCCCAGAAATCTGTAACTAGAAAAGAGTATAGTAAAGTCGTCCTCTTGCGAAAACACTAACCGAGGTACTCTGCTACTTTGTTCATTTCCCTTGCTACTCGAAAAATCGATGTGATTGAAAGGTAGCACAGAAATATAATTAGTATTCTTTGCTGAATCACAATGAGTGCACCCTTCCCTTCATCGCTTGTACATTGGAGTTGATTATTTAGTGTCGTTTATACCGCATTATCAGAGGAAGTCCTGAGGCGCATGCACTAAACAGTTGAACCATACACAAAAAAGTTTTATACAACTTTTGTCAAATTTTGAGGAGCAACCGCGTAAAATTGCTTTCGCCGCGTCTAACGCGCAAAACGAAACAGGCCGTCTAACACAATCCGGACTGTCGGAAGCGGCCGTCAGCGATCACGATCTTTCTAGAGAAATCTTGCTCTGGAAAGTATAGTGAAGTGTGTTATTGTAACCGCGAGAGTAATGAAGCCTCTGTTTGTTATGAAATGCCCTTCGAAATCTAAATTTATATCACATGTCACTTAGAAGCTACGCAGCTGCAGAAGTTCTGATTTATTATTTTATTTGTTCCATTCACATGCCGCATTAAAATCATCCCACCCATATTAGTATACCATGGTAGCATACCACACGGCATGCACCCGTGGTGCATGCCATGTGGGACTGCTGTGCTCGAATATGTGAAATTTATACCCCCTATGTTTGTCATATGGAAAACATGCCATGGTAGTTGGCCATATATGTGCTTTCAGAATAATTAAAAGTGATAGTGTCAGAGTACTTCGTTATGTATAGTGCTCAATAGTATGCATGCTGACAAACATGCGATATCATATAAGCAATAATATTAAGACAGCTTTTGGCGTCAGAAAGCTTACCGCTCTAGAAACATTCGTCTATGTATCTCTTGATCAAGAAAACAAAGCGTTAAACAGTCGGTTCTGCGTAGCTTTTATTATTGATAAAAACTGATTTTTAGCGACTATGCGACCTCAATTTATGGCTGCACTTTTCTCGATAGTTGTCAATGTTCTAATCATTACTGGTACTAAAATCGTGATAATATGGCCACCCAGCAAGCAGCGCCTCATATTTTGGTCATTTGCGACAATATTATATATCAGTAGTCGTTAGCTTTTATAAAGATTGTCCTTAGATTGCTTTGTTTTCAGAAAAAGTGCGTAGTTTCCTTATTTGCCTACAAATGACACCCGCCTTCTTACACAAACGTAGTAAACAGGTTTTTATGTTAAGCCTGAGAAGCTTCGAATAGAACCTAAGTCTCCTCAGCAGTGGGCGTGCATCAACAGTGAAATCAACAAAGTTCCACACAACAATCTGAAGCCGCCTCAGTGTGGCACAGGTGAGAAGGCAAAGTCGCTCTTAAGCATAATGATGAGGGGTCCACTATCGCAAAATGCTCGTAATTTTTGAGCACAACCATCTGCTTCAATCGTTCATCCATTCGAAGTATTCCTGCAACGCTGGGTGCGAATGTTTGTAAAAATTTCTAAAACAACTGTGGTGAAGGTGCTAGTGAAACTATACAATGGATATGTTCGCGCTCGCCGTTACCATAGGAATAATAGTGCCAAATTGCTGGAAAACAAAATTATAATGGGCTAACGGTTTTTCTGAGGATCGATACTGTGCAAATAGCATGTGTCATTTTGAGTGCCATATTACGGCTTAGGCAAATTAGTACGCAATGTCAGATATTGATCCAACCTTTCCAGTACTTTTTGTCTCTGCAAATAAGCATTGCAATCTTTGTTAAGCTTTCGTTGGCTGCATGTTTGTTTCGTGTACTTCAATCGCCCAAGGGCATGGAAGCTGTATAGTATACTACTATAGCTTGCATTGAAATGTACGTTCCGCTTTCTGCGCAGAAAGGGGAGTTTTCCTCGTTTTTCGAAACCGTTTAGTTATGACTGTGAAATTTCAGTACTAGGCGTTTTGCAATCAATGCTGCGAAAAAATTCTTTTTCATCATATCTGCAATTTCCGAATTGAGTAACGTCTATATGTAAGCAGATGAATTCGCACAACTTTATAAAGTAACCAGATGAACGGTCAGCATTTCTTTGAAGTGGTGCATTGAGCCTCTCAGCTACTCATGAGCAGGATACAATTTTAAAACGGCTGCAAATATCCACAGCATATTTATAAGCGAACAAAGTTTACCGCATCCTTTTCTTCTCCGAAGATATTCACGTCCTTGCGTTTAAAGCCTTAATCCGAAGTCTGTATGTGCGTTTCAACTTTCGAGGGAACTTAAGAGCCTCATTATCAACTGCTCTTGCATGTTTGATATATATAGAACGTATTTACAGTATTACAAACATGACTTCCATAGTGATTTCAAGAAAGTCGTTCAGCAGCTTCTGCTTTTCAACATTCGGTGACTCTGCAAGTAACAGCAGGGCTTTGCAGCGCTGAGAACATCAATGAGCACCGACGCTAAGCGCCTGCAAATTATTTACCATGATGAAGATACGCTGCAGCTATTGCGTCACTGTAAACTTTCGTCCCAGCTGGTGGCACAAAAGACCGCTTTGGGTGCAGCTCCCTCTGTCCACGCGCACACACCTTTGAAAGCAGCACTTTTGAAAGCATTCAAACTTAGGGTCGAAAGTCGCCCCTCAAATCAACTGCTCCGTTGTCTCAAGCTGTCAGCGCGGTCCTTAGGGCACGCCGGCTCTGAAAGCGTTGTGCTCAGCTCATGTTTACTTTCCACGAATTCTTTTGGAAGCGTTCACGTCTTCTGCGTCCTTACGTACGTAGTAAAGTGCGCAACTGTCTTTTGTTTGTTTTAAATTTATTCCTTGTAGAGTGCGAACATATAACTTCTTTAAGTGTGTTTGCGTTCAGCTTTTGCGTTCGAGAACCGCTGCAGCTCTCCGGTTGAGAGCTCTCCTGAGAGGCCTGGCGTGCGTCACGGGTTCTTTTGTCGCGTTTCATTGAAAGGCCAAAAAAGGGCAGCGCACTTGATTAGAAAGGACGAACTTCATTACCTTACCCACACGAACGAGTGAAGGAATGTTTTTGTGCTCGCTCTATTCCTTTCATTGGTGTTTGAAGTTTCCCTTATAAAGGCAGTAAAGGCCTGAAAATGTGGACGCCCCGCTTCCATCGTCACGCAATGTGGTGATTTGTATTTATAATATATATTCTACTTATTATTAGTCGTTTTTCACGGTATGTGCCTATACAGGCCTATTTTATTGCCTTCCTTGAAGAAAAATATATTGTTTCAACACTAATACGTGAGCGCATAGCGACCAAGGAAAAGAACTGTTCAGACTAAAGCGAAGATTTCCATTTACAGTGTAGGAAACATATACATTTTTACTAAAAACTGATCAATCTACGATCCGGCAAACGAGTGGATTCTCTAAATTAGGCGCTCAGCTTCGGCGCTTGTCCTCGCTCCGAGAGTCGGCATATGATGGTATATATATTTAAAATAAATATTCCCAATGAAATGCAGAATAAAATTGCATCTATCTTGTTAGTGTTCATTACGACGGTTGGAAATATACACAAATTGAGCCAAGTAGATACACTGTTTTCTTCTAATGTTTTTTTTTTTTTCGTACACCTTTGTTTCTCCATCTTCTTATTTTTTGAACACTGCTAACTGGCATTCCTCATTGGCAAAGTTGGAACCCGTGGTTTTGAAGCTGAGTGACGTGGATCAAGTGATGCTTCAATTTCGTCGTGGTCTGTTTGTCCCGGAACAGTAGAGGAGCCTGACACAATGTGACAGCTTGGAAATAGAACATTGGGAAGAAGTACTGCTTGTGAGCCAACCTGGGCTAGGTTTTTATGCCATGGATTGGGTCAAGCAAGCAGGGAAGTGTACTGAAGCTCGTGACACATATTTCGAGCTGAAACAGTGCGTCGGCAGGGAACGCTTACACTGAAAAGAGGTTTCTTTTTTTTTCAGATTAGGCGAAACAGTCTGAAAGCGGAGATAACTATACAAGTACCTAGATTACGTTGTGTTGCAATCAATATAACGGAATGCATGTAAATAGAGCTGAAACTATGAGACACAGTTGGATTTTATCTGCCCGCTTCACAACATACGCTCTGTGCAGAAATCCGTGTTCCTCGTATTAGATTTTACTTCATATCCATAGTCTCTCGTAAAGCATAAATGCTTAGGCTTCTGCGCCGAATTCAAACTGAAAAGATCAAACGTATGTCGAACAAAGGCTCATTCTGTTCTGTTCGTTTAAGGTTTTTCAGATATTTTAGTGCATATACCGAGACAAATGTACTTATGCAGACCATAGTTTAAAATATGGGCGAACTAAACGCAAAGAACTATTTACCTGCACTTACCTGGAGGCGGAACGTGTGTAGATCGAAGTCAAACGTGATTTATAGTAAATATCTAATTTCATATTAGCTGGCACATCGCGGCCACACGTCTGATTTGGCAGTGAGCGCCATGGCATTAAACATGTAAGTCTACTCAAGGCCGAGGTCATATACTCGTGTTACAATCGATTTATCCTAGAGGTCTCGCACATCAGGTGACCTAAACCTTGTTCCCATTCTACCTTTGTGGGTAGACGAAAGCCCTCGGAGTAAAACCGCGTACCTCCTATCCGATGTGGACGCTCACACAACTAGGTCATCGCAACAGTACCCAGTTGCTCCTTCAAAAAAAAACAACAACAACAAACAAAGTGATTCCTGTCTCATGAGCATATATATTGTCAACCAGTGTTCACGACAGTCCTCAGGTTGGAATCTACAGGTGTTCATTATGCACTCTGCAAATTGAATTCATTTTGCCTTCTAGTATCGAGCACTGTTGTTGGATGGTGGAGCCGCGGCTTTGAAAACTCCGTGGGAAGCGACCGGGGCATTGGCTGGCGTACGCCCGAAACTGGCGACGTGAGACTGCCATTGGCTAGGCGGTGCTAACCATTGACTACATGAAAGTTCAAAATTCTAGGCAAGAAGGAGCACTGTGTCATTGAAAAGTGTTCATAATGAGGTAGGAACTCATGCGATGAATCCTGCCTAGAATCAGGCGTGTAATCCGTGCATGTCTTCCGACAGGTTTGGTTCATTTATCTTTCCACTGTCGCAGACAGCTGTGGCATCCCTTGGATATCCCATGATAAGCATTATCCTACCAACAAGTAAGCATCCTTTAGTCAAGGTGCTAATTCTGATGCTTTCTTGACGACTGTTTTCAAAAGCGTTTCCTTTCTATGACGTTTCAAAATTTTGTTTTCATGGTTTCATCTCCACCAAGATTCGAAAGCTGATTGCGAAAGCTCTCAATTCACTCTCCAGAATGTCTTCCATGCGATTAGATGCCCAGAACCCATATAGTTTGCACACGTGACTCCCGCAAATGTCTTGTTTATTTTCTATAAACACTGTGAAAACGTATCCATCTCTATGTTTTTATTTGTCCGCTTCCTTTGCGTACTGCTTATGTCAGCTGGCGCTTAGTGTGGGCGAAACAATGCACTTGCTGAGTAATAAAGTTTGTACATTGTCATTGTCTCATCTTCCTTGTGGAGGCAGAGAAACTGGGCGAACACCACCATCGGCCGAAACCCGTGAAAAGGAGACAGGCATCAGCACTGCTGTTTGTCTCTTAACTTTGAGAGGCTCCATCTCTTCTTAGCAGTTTCTCAGTGCTGGCACTGACAGCTCAAATACAGACGTCTGCCTGGCTGTGAATGAAAACATCTTTTTTCTTTCACAAATGTGCAGCATGCCTTTGAAAGTGTAAGCATGGATGTTATTCGTGAGCTCCACCACCCAGTCAATGCTGCTGAAGAATCGTCGCTCTATTGTCGTTCGCAAAATCTCACCGAGCCTACGTAGGCTATTGAGTGCCTCTAACAATGGGCTTGTCCTTGGCGCCTGTGCCTAATGAAATAGCTTTCGTGTTACTTTTGTGCACTTCGGCTCCCTTACAATGCCATCGCTGCTCTCCAACTGCCTTCATCCGCTTGCTTCGAGTGGCAGCCCTTGCTCATGGAAACGAAATGATTTCAGCTTTCGTCGAAGGCGCGTGCCTGTTCTTTATTTGAAATGGTAAGCGTATAGCAAGAAAAATCCGTTCCCATTTATTTTAAGTGCAGTATATAGCCATCCGTAGTAAATGAATCATATAAAGCACTTCTTTCCGGGATAGCGAAAACGAAGGACACCTATCGGCGCGTTGCAGCTTGCTGGTGAGTCAAATAATGAGCCAGTAAATGGGTACATTGTAACATGAAAACGCCGTTCGCCGCAGCACTGATCCTGCGTGATGTTAAATCATAGATTGAACACAGTACGCTCACAAAATCTTCATTTTGCACAGCGCACTATAAATGTTCACTTTCGTAAATAACTAGGAGAATATTATTAGAGCACATTTGCGCAAGTCCTGGGAGGTTACGATCAGCAGCTTACCCATATTGCGCAAAAGACAAGTGCATGACATTTGCATCTTGCCGGGAGGAACCTATGGGGCTGAACAGTGGAGGTTAACGAAGAGGGTTCTACAAAAGTTGAGGACAATGTATATAGCTATAAAATGAAAAATAATAGCCGGTTTAAAGCTCAAAAATAGAAAGCGCGCAGAGTGGGTCAGATAAATGACTAGAGTCAATGACATTCTGGTCGAAATCAGGAAGGAATGGTCTGGGGAGGCCATGTAGGGCGAAGCGAGAAGACGCCATGACAGCTAAAGGTAACCTACAGAATTCCAAGGGAATGAAGGCGTAGCAGTGAACGGTAAAAAATTAGGTCCATGGGGCGGTTTAAGAAATTCTCAAGGGTCAACTGGAGGCAGCTAGTATAAAACCAGGATAATTTGAAGATTATAGTACGGACTTCGTACTGCAGGGGGAATAGTCCGGCTGATGATGATTTTGATGACTATACATGTTACGACGACGATGATGATGATGCCTATACATGTTACAATACTACCTCCGTATTATGCAAAGAACTATTTTCTGTAAGTAATATCACGATATTGAAGATGAAAGTAGTTTTGACACCAAAGTGCGTTATAGCCGGTAAGAGGTGGATATGCTCGATCTTTTACTGTGTGTGTCTTCTGCCTGAAATCCACAGTTTTTCGAGCAAATGCTTTTAATTACACTTCAGGTTTAGGATAAGAAAAAAGCCTGCCAAATAATTTCGGTAAGTGATCAAGCTTAAAAGCAAATAAAATTTTGATACACAACGAACCTTTAAGAACACACACCGACAATTTATGTTTGCGGGCTAGGTTTGTAACAAGCTCTCGCTACTTGTGAGCATTCCACGCAATCACTGTTTTTCTACTCGGCCGCCGACAACCCGATGAAGGATTTCCATCTTCTCTCACATCCTTTCCTCATACCGGGAATTCATCTACCGGGTGAGTGATGCCTTCACTGGAGATACTTCTGCAGGCAAGCAGGCGCTGAGGAAATGTAAACATTTTCTCCTGAGAAACTTGCCGTTTTTTATGTCGGTCTTTTAAACTCACATGTTTGCTTTCACAGTTTGAACGTTACCTCCGAGATTGATCTCTAAACTGGTTCCGCCATGCGGACGCACAAATTTACATCTGTAAGAGTGATGTGCATCTTTCTTGAAGTTTCGGCATCGTCTCATCATACCGGAAAGGGCGTGAATTATATCACAGTCTGTAACGAATTGCACTAAAGTAAGCAGTTCCTTTTTTTTTTCAGTGGCTAGCGCATTATTTTTTTACCGGGCTTCATGAGATATTGTTTCTCATCTGAGCTTCCAGAACTTCAAGTTCGTAAGATGAAGGCAAATGCCGCAAATTTGAATTTGCTCGGAAGGGAGAGGACGCTTTGCCACATTACATGAATCCTGCTACTGAAGTAAATTTGGCAAAGTTGAGCGTCACTAGCAAAACACAAATTCCCCCAGACATTTAACAATTATTGTTCAGTTTTCGCCTGTTACAAAAGGCCCCAATTGGTGTTTTCGTAAAATTTCGTCGTGAATAACTTGCAAAGAGAGCGTATATGTTAAACATTAACGTACGTTTTGTTAGCTTTGGACCCGAGAATGATCTGATACATCTTAAAATTGATAGCAAAATAAATTACCTCGCATGGCCTATCTTCATACTCATTGAGACGAATCTCGAATCTACATCGTGGCAGTTGACCTTGAACAGCTATCGTGACCACGCGGTCACGTTGGGCAGTATCTGGAAGACCTTCCAGCTAGTCGACTCCGGTTTCAACAGTTGCTGTCCGCGCGGTGATATCAGAAACAGATTCTTCGAGAATGTTTTGGGTAGCTTTCACATCATTAAGTGCCGATATTACCTCTGCATGTTGTGATTGCATTGTATAGGCACGAAGGTTATGGCGGTAATATTAAGCTTTTGGTGCTGTCACCGTTATTCACCGGAAGGCCGGGATGAGTTAAATATCTGTCGACATGAAAATCAACACTGCTACAATCACGCATTCAATAACCAGTAATGACAAAACTTGTGGACATGGCATTAGCAGCCAGGACCTATTGCTTCTGCAAAGTAAATAAGAGCGCCAAACCTGATTAACTTAAAAATAAAGCTGCTGCCTTGCTTCTCTCCCATGCACACTGGCATGAGCGCTAGAGAACAAATGAGGTGGTGTTGTTCTGACAGAGCACTGGTGTTACTTCAACGATAGGGGGCGCCGAGACCAGAACTGAGTCAGTAAGGAAGTAAGGAAACGTTGTTAAAAGCTTTGGAAACAGTCTTAGCGAATCAGCAAATTCCGGACAGCTGGTGGCAGAGTAAAATGAATTTGATTTATAAAGGGAAAGGAGAAAGGATGCACATAAAATCCTACAGGCCGATTACCATAACATCTGTAATGTACAGGTTAGCCATGCAGGCGGTGAAATTAAAGGTGCAAGCATGGGTTGAAAGTAACAAGATACTCGGAGAACTTCAGAAC
Source organism: Amblyomma maculatum (assembly GCF_055883805.1). NCBI lineage: Eukaryota > Metazoa > Arthropoda > Arachnida > Ixodida > Ixodidae > Amblyomma > Amblyomma maculatum. The sequence continues at coordinate 143,526,489 of NC_139346.1, read as the reverse complement.
GGCTTTAGAAATGGTAGGCGCTTAGATGATTGCCTGTTCGTGCTTACCCAATGCCTCGAAATATCTAGAGTGGAAAATAGACCTTTGTATTTGGCCTTCCTGGGACAACGTAAGCAGGGAACTCCTGTGGAACATATTAAAAGAAGGTGTCGGTTATGAGATAATAGAGTTCCTACAGGAAATATACCGGGATAACAAAGTAGAAATTACGTGGGAAGGGATAAGAAGTACGGAGGATGTCAAAGTATGCAAAGGATTAAGACAAGGCTGTCCTGTATCACCGGTGCTGTTCATGCTTTATATGATAAACCTGGAACGGAGGATACAAGACAGTAACCTAGGTTTTAACCTTTCATACAGATTAGGTGGAAAGGCGGTAGAGCAGCGCCTCCCCGGTTTGATGTATGCAGCCGATATTGTGCTGCTAGCTGAGAGTCTGGAAGAGTTGCAAACTCTAGTTAAGTATTGCGGAGACGAAGGGGACGCTCGAGGCTTCAGTTTCAGCGCAGTTAAGTCGGGTCTGATGATTTTCAACGGCTCATCTGATCAGAGTCTTAAAATTCAAGGCCTTGAAATACCTAGAGTATCAGAATATAAATATTTGGGGGTATGGGTAAACGAAGGATTGGCATACATTGGAAAGCATGAGCAATCACTTAAGGCCAAAGGGCGAAGGAATGCCGGGATAATGAAGCATAAGGCATTGTGGGGATACAATAGGTGTGAGGTATTGAGGGGTATTTGGAAAGGAATTATGGTGCCCGGACTTACTTTCGAAAATGCGGTTTTGTGCCTAAGATCAGAGGTACAGTCGACATTAGAAACAAATCAGAGATCCGTTGGACGATTAGCACTAGGTGCCCACGGCAAAACTACAAATGAGGCGGTACAGGGAGATATGGGCTGGGCATCTTTCGAAGTACGGGAAGCTCAGAGTAAAATATTATATGAGGAACGCCTGAGGAAATTGGACAGTAACAGATGGGCAGCTAAGGTATTTAAATACCTGTACCTAAAGAGCGTTGACTCACAATGGAGGAAAAGAACTAGGAAACTAACTAGTAAGTATGCTAGTAACAAGGACGGAGAAATAAAAAGCATTAAGCAACAGGTGAAAAACACAGAAGGTAAAAATTGGATAAATTCGATGGAAAAGAAACAGAGTGTGGAATTATACCGAAAGTGGAAAATGCAGATCAGGAAGGAAGATTTCTTTGATAACTCAAGAGGCAGTGCCCTACTTTTTGAAGCTAGATCAGGGTGCCTTAGAACACGCAGCTACAAAAAGAAGTTTAGCAATGGAGATGACGCATGTGCTGTATGTGGAAACTCCAGTGAAACAATTGACCATATTATACTCGAATGCAATGGTATCCATCCGGAAGTTGATGCAGGCGCAATCACTGTTCCTGAAGCTCTGGGGTTTAGAGATAACAGTGGCCGGGTGAATAAACCGACGGTGGAAACTAGCAAAAAACGGCTGGAAGATTGGTAGCTTAAAAGCAGAGAAGTGACATAATGTTAGTAATGTAGGAGCAAAATTTAATAAATAGAATGATGGTTTAGTTAACAATTTTAAATCAATAATTGAGATATATGGAGAAAAATGAGCATGATAGCTACTGCTACCACCCCGTTTCAAAGGGGACGCTCCTATATTCCATCCATCCATCCATCCAGTCATTCGTAGCCTACTATGGGAGAGTCAGAATTTTCGCCGATGGTTGGCGTGTTAACGTTTCCAAGGGCGTTTGCAGGAAAGCAGCATATCGCGAGGAGATAACGGCAGGCAACTGCGTAAAGAACGGATTAAGCAGCGTCTGTATCCTTGCTCACTGTGCACATTAGCATGCGGCCTCTATCAGAGAGGCTTCGGTCGAAGTTGACAACGAACCACTGTGCGCCTACAGGGATGGAATCTTATGAATCGATGTACGTTCCAAAAGAGGGCAGGTGCTACTTTACTCTATGAATCCGCCCATCAATGTGCCATTTCTAGGTCTTGCAACGCGCTCTACAATTTTTACAAATGTTTTTCTTGCCTATACTATATGGGCCATAAGTTACAATTCAAAAAATGCTAATAGCCCTAAAATGAAAATGAAATGTAAATTAAAGTATTTAGCTATTAAGCGAACAAATTCAATGATTGTACCTCTTATCTGGTCTCCGCCGCAGCCGGAAATACTGACAGCGATCAAAGAAATCAAAGCCGTTAACCTTTATAAAAAAATTTCATCTTATAGTCAACACCCAGAAATATTCCATTGTTGCACACTGGGAAGAGAAGAAATACGTGCATGTAAGGCGAGCTAAATTTCGTGAATGCAACACGTTTTCCAGCTTTTTTCAACGGCGGAAATAAAGTCTGGAACATAGTCTCGCTACAAGGTTATATCAATGTGTAATAGTGCTTAGAAAAATGTATATCTGAAACACAAATCTGCTCTTTTGAAGAGATTATTGTTGGTGATGCCTTCCTCTTGTGTCTTAACCTTAGTAAGGAAGCACATGTGATGTATAGTGATGTATATGGCCATTTACCTGGTAAAATAAAATCCGAATTTTCAGACTCCATGGTTCACAGTCCTAAGAGCAATCTACTCTCCTCGAAAGTACAGAAGACGAATGTACGGTCGCATGAATTGAAAGCTAAAGTAGCTTTTGAGGCAGTATTCACCTTAATTTGTTAGGTTTGGTAACCTCATAGTGTGCGAGCTTATTGCAGAATTACCCAACTCGAGTTACCCAAGTGGATGGAAAAATATTAAACGAAAATTGGTCATGCACGACTTCAATATATCATTTATCTAGCTCTAGTTTCGACATCTCTCATGCAGTGAATGTTTGCTAGTACTCCACAGCAACAAATATTTTCCCCCTAAGGGTCCCAACAGAGATATTTTATTGGCAGTGTAAAAGTTTGAAGTGTTTATTGCGTGTTATTTTCAGAAAACAGTTCAGTTTAGGTGACGGCCATTTCCCATTAGTCCAATCAAGCGACCATCTTTTTTTTTTCTAGTTGTTACCTGATCGTCCAGTGAAGATTCATTTTAGTTCAAAACAAGAACACAAAGGCTTGCATCATTTTCTATAAGGAATAATTAAACGAACTTTTTCAATAAAGGATCATAGGGGATGCCACAATTACAGTTGAATTTGTGAAATTTTACATTGTGCTATGAATGCAGCTTGGATACTTTTTATGTAGTCATTTAGTTGATCCGCTTGTTCAAATTGTTGCAGACTGTGAGCTTTTACGTCGAGATAGATGAATACAGCACCTGTTTGCTTAGCTTCATTGACCGACTGCACGGAATCATGCGCGTGCACAACTATCGAACATTTTGCAGCAAACATAGAGTAAACCCATTTTCCACACTGTTAGCAGCTGTTGCCCTTATGAAAAGCATGGTTTATGTTTATGTTTTATGCGATCCAGTACAGTGCATGATTTTGACATGAATATCACAAGCAGGTAAATTTCTATGTGATCTTTATTCATGTCTTACATGTACTTTATGCTTTATTCAGGAATTACTGTGCTTTATGCTTTACTAACCAGGCCTGGTTAGTAAAGCATAAAAATACTTCGGATATTGTTGCGCATAGCGTTTCAAAAATGCGCACTATCTAGTGACGAAGCACTGCAGAAATGGTGAATTTTTTTATTTCAGTACACAAATTAGTGCTCGCACTGAGCGCAGTACATTACTGCGCCGGCGCAAAATATTTTCCGCAGATGGTGCGGAATGTATATGTTTGTCTGGAAGGTTTAATTCAGACGAAGACATTAAAACGCTTTAATTAAAATTGGTAACTGTAAAAAAAAATTGTGCCTACATCAACACGCTGCTTACGACGTAGTCTTTGCGATGCTGCTCAGTTGGTCTTCGATTACTAGACTACAAGTCCTAAAAAGTAAGCTTAATGAAATCGGAGGTCGAGCAATCACTACAGGTTATGCTCAGTAACGTGGAGATGAACGTTGTTGTTGTTCTTCTCTAATTTGATGTCACATATCTTGAACTTCAACAATACGACTTTTCATTATTGTTTCACGCTTGCTGTACGAAGTGTGCGCGTAACTAATTATGTTAGCGTGTCTTTTCCCGGGCGAAAGGTTTATCCTCGTAACGCGTTTGTTCAACCATAAAAAACGCTTTTAGTTGTCCTCCTCTTTAAATTTCGGGAGTCACCAAGAATCGGAATGGTAACTCTAGAGGCCTGAACTACGAAGGCGAATATCGGGCTGCAGCCAGTAGTAGCATAGTGATATGCTCAGCATACCTGGCAACCTTATGCTTTTTGCTCTTTACTGGCTCTTTCCAGTAATTCGCAGTGATTGAAATTGCATATGGAAGCACACGTACATAATTGCAGGTTTTGGTTTTTTTCGATTACACACTTCACAACGTTCTCTTCTCGCGAGCGATTTGAAGGATTTCGTTTAAATAGAGGATAAAAACAACACAAAAATTTCCTTTTAAAGAAACTGTACAGGGACGCAAGAAAAGTGCTAACACCCCTGTCTCTAGGAAAAGCTGAAAAGCTACCAGGTTTTCCGGACAGCATCGATCATTTAAGATTACACGCGGGAACATGCCGATATGCAGAACAATATACTTTGCCCAGCCAGAAATGAGTCTCTCAGAAGCAAAGCAGAACACAAAATACCGAAATTTATTCAAATTATAGTGGATCGGAAGGCATTCGGACAGAGCACTTCAGGAAATTTTTTTAATTTCTCCTCATGTCACCCGTCTTTCTCGGCTGGTTTCCCCATACTACTCGTCTATAACATAGGCCGTTCTCGAATTCTGCTATCTGCCTTTACGGTGATGCTGCATGTTTTTAAGCCCTTTTAAAATATATCTTTGTGCAGCTGATGTGAACACATCTTTAATCATGCTTGTGCTCCAGATTACAAAAGTGTCCTTCAGATAAGCTGTGCTTATATTCGCAAGCGGCGTATCCTTCAATGACTTCAGGAAGTAATATTGAAGACAAATTTAACCAGATTTTATAAGCAAAAACTTTGTGTTCTTAACTTTTCTTACCCATCAGTATTACGTTTAGGGCAGGTTATGGAAAGTTAAGACCTGAACCGCTTTTGTAGGTACTTTAATGGTTGTCGTTAAATCGTGCAAAGCTAGAAAGAATTCTTTGAGTTGCTGTGACAGACAATGCAACGTTTTATTGTATTCTTCGCGTCAATGCTAACAGTCAAAGAAAGCGAAAAAATGAAGCAGAAAAATGCGAAATCACTGGAATTTGAAGTGAATTTTACGAGCAAAAAAAAAAAAAAGCGGTAAAATGAATTTCGAGTGCGTGTAAAATATTGGCTAGCTACAAAGTAAAAAAAAAAATAGCGCTAGCTTTTAACCCAGCTGTTTACCAGCAAATTGCGAGCAGTGAATTGCAAACATGATTTCTTTACTCTTACGACTTTCCCATGCTTCATTAGTCATTACAGCCGCTGTCATGAGAGGAATGCAGACAACGGTGTCACCAGAAATATTTTTCTGTGGATGTTATACACCTTCAGCCGAAAAAGAAACTGGCAAAAAGGTAGGCCCAAAAAATGGCGGGAGATGCAGCGCTCAGAAAGTATCGGGGGAAGGTAAAAAAGCAGTCTGGATAAAAATGACAGGGCTAAGTATGAATGAATTGCTTCAAAATATGCGAGTGAGAAAGTTTTCATTACTGGGGCTAAATATGATGAAGTTTTCTTTTCGCGGATATTTCAGCGAGCCTAAAGTTGCGGAGAAATATCAGGTGATTTATAGTGCGCAAGCCCATACAGGTTAATTAGGCTATCAGTCCTACGCCTGATATTGCTGCTGCGGAGTATACTTGACTGCAGACTGCTAACTCCTAGAATATGAGAAGTATTAGGGCCACGGCAACCAAGTTTTCTCCTAATACTGATTAATATAGTGTGCTAGTGACGAAAATAAATTAAGTGGCAACATAAGTGAACATTACATCAAAAGGTATAATATGGAGCACATGGTTGAAGTAATCTTTCTAAGCAGTGTCCAAGGGTAGCATACGAGAAAAGTAAACATTATGTTTAGAAGACCGACGCCTTTAGGCGCTATAAGCAGCACTGCGCTTCAGGGGCGCAGACGGGCGGGATGGAGAAAAGGAGGACGGGGGACGGGGGGGGGGGGGGGGGGGGTAGAGCGCGGGTGATTTTCGGTCGGTATATAAGCCCTTCTCCGCCATACCTGTGTGGAAACTTCAAACATATTTTGAGTATACCTCCTGAAAGTAACGTTTTTACATTTTGCATGAATTCACTATAACAAGATATATATCAGGACGTTCCTATATATCTTGTGTTTTGCTATGATTTTCTAAGAAGCGCCTGATTTGTTTTTATTGCCAGCTTAATAACTCACAGGACAAATCTCAGCAGCGAACCTTTCCTGTTATTCGGATTTGAAGACCTATAATTTTACTGCCAATATTAAACTACCTTAGAGTAGTTCATATTTGCCTCATATTCTTTAAAATCTCACCCGATTGTTTTTATTTTAATTTTATTGGCGAGGACTAAACATAGAAGCTAAGTTTTCCTGCGCATAGCAGGCTTATGCCCATTGATTGTTCTGCTAATGAAATACTCTTAGAGTATTCCAAATATTTCTCACAAATATTTTCAAAACGCCACACATTGCTGAACTAATGTCGTCTTACTACATGATAGAAGCACATAAAAGATAAAAGCAAATGTAAGCCTCACATCAGAAACTTAGATTGCTCTCATCAGCATGTGAACAATAATGTCTTACAATGCCGCACACTTGCCTCACAACTTAAAAATGTCTCGGTAGCTAGGACTCGTCACCAATACCTTTTTTGGGAAGACGATCGGAGGCTACGCAGGTAGGACACGCTCTGTCCTTACGCAGCGGAATAAAGTCACAGAAAGCAGTGCTTTTATTAGACTTTAGACAAACTTCCAACATTTGTTCTTTACAGCATATTGCTATACAAATGCCTTCTTTATAGTTTTCAAACTCAGTAGAAAACATTTTTTCATTACAGCGTGCTGGCTTGGCAGGTGTTAATACAAGAAGCTTCCATGGGAAACATGCTATTGGAAAGACAAAGTGGAAAATCGAGCGGGTAAGACTGGGTATTCTATTATTGGAAAATAAAAATAATATATTCCCATAAAGGGCGAGCCTGTTCATCCTAAATCCTCGCTCCGGTTGCAATTATTAGCGTACATCGAACAAAGCAAAAATATAGGGAACCCTATGTTCCGCTTTAAGGTTAAGGTTAAGACGCGACTGCCTAATATCTGTCGTCTGAGGTTCCCCTTGCGGATGCTCGTTCACATAAATTCGTTTGTCTGCTCGCGTAGTCAATAATTGCTTAACGTTTGCCTCTATAAACTTGCACACTTATTAGCAATACAGTTGTAGGCCCTCAGATTATCTGATGTAGGCCATCTGATGTATATACAGCCCTGATTTATTCAAGACGCACGTGAAGGCCTGCGTGAATACTGAATAGCTAGCTTCATTCCGAATGCATGGGTCCAGGTGGAGGGGATTACCACCTCCAAAGACGTATAAGCTATATTAACTAGCACCTGAAAAGTCTTGACGCCTTGTATTCACACACTCTCACCACCAGTAGCTGCCTAGTCATGTCACCAGCAGACTGCGTACCATCTGAATGAGGCATGATTGTGTTTTATTTCGGTCAATGTATCTTCTGGAGAAGGGGACCTCTACATCTATCGCTTTAAGTTCTGCTAGGCATAGGAAGGAACAGTCAGCGTTTCCATGGTTCTCTTGAGTTTTTGAAAAGATTTGGTGCGGAGTTGTCAAAATTTCAACAAAGTGTGATAGAATGTCGGTGGACCTACACAAAAGCTTCATGTTGAAGTGCGCTCCTGGAGTAAACATTGAGCCACGCACTGGGTGGCTGAGCGCCCTATCACGAGCCCGAACTATTCGACAGAATTCCACGTTTACTGAAGCTTCATCATCGTAGCCTTGTTGTAACTAGTATGTCGCGTTTGTTAAAATAATATGCACTAAAGTCTGATGGGTGAAACGTTGCTAACTAATTGACAAACGTACATACCTTCGAAACGAAAAAACGGTGCTCACTACTTGCGGTACGAAAGGTTTTATACAACAGTACCCATGGACACATGAAATAATGCTGCAGAACGTTGACTTCTATGCTCGTTTCAAGCGCTAAGAGGGTGATTAAAGTAAAGGTTTTTTAACTACTCTCAATCGTTATATAGTTGCTATCTAATTTCACAAAACTTTCACCAGGCAGAACGAAATGTGGAAACAAAGCAATATTTCCATTTTTTGGAATTTGACATGTCAATAATTTCTAGTAGGATATGTGTAATTATCATAGTGATGAGCGAGAACATGCTATTTTTTACTAGCAGTCATGCACGGCGCTAAAGCAGTGCTTCGTTAAGAAAGTTAATTTGTTTGTACGATTTGATTTTGAGGCTTTGTTGCGCACTTTGCAAGTTTGTTAGAATTCAAACCTTCCGATCACGCACTGCCGCTTACTAAGGGAGATTAGATAGTTTCTTAACCTGTGTATGAGCAATCTTCTGACACTGATTTGTCAGTACTCTTTTTTTAAACAAATTCGGAGCCAAGCAAAATCGCAGTGAAGCCATCTGGTTTCCCACTTGGACAGCTTCACTTTGTTAAAAACGGCGCCCTCTAAACATTTCAGTTTTGTGCACTTGAGGTTTGATGATATCCCTTCCGAAAGGAGAACGTTTAGCAACAGAAATTCCAAGAGGAATGGTGATTGTGTATGGCAATGCGTGCCCCTCCTATGCTGCTGTGATCAAAGTGCTTAAACTCAGCAATGGGGAACCGCAACAAGGTGTAAGTTCTAAAGAGTCCAGCACATGAAACGATCTGGATTATTGAATATAAACTTCGATTAACTGGCCTCACTAATAACTACTGAATCAACCGGCGCGGAATTGCAAAAGCATTTAATTCACATTGCTACGCACAACCATCGTTGCTATTTTGATCGCCATGACAAGATTACAATTATGAAGCTTTTTAAGCAGCATCAACGATGCCAGGTATATTCATGTGGGAGTTTTTAGACGTCTAGTATAGCCATCTCGAAAATTTTGTTCTCAAGCTTTGTGTCTAGAGGTGAGACGAGGATTTACTAGTGGGCTGGGAAACAGAACAGAAACACATGCTATGGAATAATTTTGTATTTTCATATCTATAAAAGCTATTAAAACCTCAACTTTCAATAAAACATAGTACGAGAGACAGCAGCCACATATACAAGAAGTGCATAGGCGATGTATGGTGTGGAGCTATGCGAATAAATATTGTAGTCGGTAAAAAAAAGAGGGGAAACAGATTCAGACGCTGCCGGGAGGGGTACAAACCAGGATCTCAGAATCAATTGCTTGCTTTCTTCTGTATTTATATTCCGTGTAACCTTTCGCTGAGAATGTTCCACAGCGCCCCAGGCGTCAATGGAAGTCAGCATCCCGTGTTACTGCCGGTGTCATGTGGGCCATGGCTGTGATATAACGGAGAAGCTGAGAACAGTATGATAATTGCCTTAGCTACCATGACGAAATCTGCCAGATTCGAGGTCCTCATTAAGCTCATCTGAAAACAAATACAGTCAAGCTGAGGTCCTTGTTATGGAAAGTAAGAACAGTCTCAGACTCATAACAGATAATAGTGAAAGTTTTGTGGATAAGTTTGGAATATAGATATAGTCATCGTGATGAATAGAAAGTACGAGTAAAGTAAACCCATGTTTTTCACCAGAAATTTCTTCGTGGCATGTGGTTGTTTTTCTTTTTCTTTTTTTCGGATTATCCCCGTGACTACATTAGTATTTCAGATGCTCGGCTACTGTGCCGGAGTACCTGGGTTTTAACCTGACTGCCGGCGGCAGCGTTTCGATGGAGGCGAAACGGAGAGGTGTCCGCGTGCTGTGCGTTGTCGTGGCACGTTAAAGAACATCAAGTGGTCGATGTTTTCGGAATCCTGCCCTGCGACGTCTCTCATAGCATGAGTAGCTTTGCGACGCTGAACCCTACAAACAAAACCAAACATAATATTGCACGTTAGCCAACACGGAAAACCCGTGCGCTCTTCTTGTGTGTGGTTTTTAGTTTCCTCTGCACGTATCTTATAAAAAGCGACTGAGTTTTCCCAATGTTCTTCAGGGAAAAGTTCGAAAAAGAAAGTTATGGGGTAGATTTTTGTGTCTGAAAAAGAGACCTTGCTTATCCATATTCATGAAGAGAGCAGGACAATATTATACCAACGCTCTCTGAAAACTGCATAATTTCGTCTTAATCTCAATAGTTATTCTTCGCGAGTGCAAGAAAGCCCTGGTTAGAACAAGTCTCGATCGTCTTGCCGAGGTCGGTATTCGAGAGTATGGCTTCTTAAAGGTGAGCCAGGCGCCCCCTGTTTTGAGACTGGACCTTCGCAACTTTCTTGTTTATTTCCTACAAAATACCGAGGTCCTATGATATGAACTAATTTCAATTTACCACAGAGAAGTGCTTTGATAAACAGAAAGAAAACGTTTTATGCGTTTAAATACTTCCAGTAAACTGGTAGAAGTGCATTAGTGATAGGGATGATTATGTTTAAAAATATAACTTTTTAAAAGCCTGCAAGCTCCTGGTAGGCTAATTATAAACCCCTGGGTTCGCTTCCCGCATACAAGTGAAATAAATGCTTGTTTTCCGTAGCTGAGGCCCTCGGTTGCAGGCTGCCAAGGGATGGCTCTTGATATTATTAATAAAATTTGCTAACTGCAGGTGGAACAGAAACAAGACTCAGTACCATTCTAGATATCATCAGGCCTTCATGTGATATAATTTATAAAATATATTACATGTGATAACGACCGGGAAGCCATATCTATATATGCAAGCGTAAGGGCCAATGTGCAACGAGTTGGCGCAATAATGTAACGATTTTCTACCAAATTATATTGCAACCTTGTATAAAAAGTTCCTTAAAACGTCGAGCACAATGAAAGAAAAAGAACAATGCTAACAATATCGTTATATTAGGGGGCGTTCAAATACTTGGAAAATACTTGATATGTTGTTTTATAGTTTCTGCATTCGAGATGTTGCGCACAACGCATATTTCTACCGAATGAAACAGTGTTATGTCCAAGATATTTAGCAATTCCAGTTATTCACCTATGGATTAGGCAGCTTGCAAAGCGACGTCTACGCCGCTGGTGGCGGAGTTAAGTACATCCGGCAGTGGAGCCGACCGGGTCGTCGTCTCGCCGGGTTTCGGTAAAATGGCGCCTAGCCCCAAAGTAAACGCCCCAGAAAAAATGACCCGAAAAAATGTCCCCGAAGAAAAGGTTTCATTCGCGAAGGAGAAAAAAAAATGTTCCCAAAAGACGCACTGAAACAGAGTTTAAGTCAAGCTTCGCGTAGCCTGGTGCTCGGCTTAGCAGTGTTTTTTGCTTTTACAATCACCAGTTTTTGCTGACTTTTCCTTCCATTTTCTTTTATGGTCGCAACTTAAACCTAGTTTCCAGCATTTCTTTTTTCAATTCCACACAACGTAGCTTTTCAATGAGCTATAAGGCGCAGATGGCGTTTCTTAGTGGTGTGCTGCAATATTTTATTGTACACCGCTTTCGCGCGTCGGATTCCAAATGGCCCAACTGCTAAACATTATACTGATGGGGGAGCTGAGAACACAATAATGATGATAGCAGAAACTTATTGGCCCAAGACCGGTCTCTGTATGGACCATTCTGTGCTTCAACGACATCACTAGTTGAAGCGTTTCGTAGAATTATGTATCATAACAAGACCTGCACTGCACTGTCTTGATTTGATCTGGTACTCCATGTACCACCTCTTGAACTGTTTACTATGCTGCAGATTCTTGACAACTTTTGCGGGGTTCAGAATACGACACGACATTGTCAAGAACGTGCGGCATGGTCAATAGCTCCCCTCATGTAGTAAATACCTGCGGAATTAAGCACATCTAGCAATTTGTGAACTGTAGTGGTCTATGCAAATTCGCTGTAATTTCACCGCACATTCCTATTGAAGCGGATGTGCCAGGAGGTAGACAGGTAAGTATTTGAGTCATTTTGCCTCGATAAAACTGGGCACAAATGCGTGAGCACCCCTTTATTAGCCCTCACGAAAAAAGAGATTATCTGCCAAAAAGCACGTGTCCTAAATTTTGTGTGTTGTTTTATACAAGGTGGGGGGAGGGGGGAGGTTCATACAAGAATTTCATCAGCATATGGCTAATGAAAGTTCATGTTTTATTGTACGTAGAAAATCATCCTCTGTTGAAGTTTCGTGTGCTGTCCCATCGGTTGCGTTCTGTTCCTGTTCCTTGTCTTTTACATCCTAGTTGTTCTGTTGCAGTCACCTAATCAAACGTATCATCTAGCGCAGCCATCTTCTTTGATCTATGGTAGAAAAGCCGCTCCCAGAAAACAGACAACAAGCACAGAATAAAGAACGCCGCAGGACTGCGAAACTCTGTGTTTATGGGGAAACATTTTTTGCTCAAAAGTGGAACTGAAAAACTTTTCTAAAACGTAGTTGAGTTCTATGTAGGATTGTGTAGCATTTAGCCCGCTGCACAAGACTATATTGCTTAGTAAAGAAAGAAATGATCTTAAACGGTATTTTTGTTTAGAAGAAAACGAGCACCATCGCATCAGTGTTCCGAACAAACGCAGCTGTTGCTCGCGACTGGCCGGGACCATCATGACGTCATTCTCGGTACTTCCGGCAGGCGCTGGCGGTGTTGCTGTGTGCGCGTAGCTTCAGGCGACTTCGCGGCTCAGTATTATCGATTATTCGAGCACCGTAAAGCAGCTTGAACGCAAGCTGTGAAACAGCAAGGCAAAAAAACCTTGCACCTTGACGCTACTATAGGTGCTCCAAAAAACAGCGCAATCACCGACGTTGTCGGGTGTGTCGACTACAAAGTTGTCACAATTGTGCGAGTCCGAAATCGGCAACCGAGTGTGGAAAATGCTCGAGCTGGCCCGCTTTAACAGCGTGACCTTTTCATAATGAATCACGCTTCAATAGCAAAAATACAATAGGCACTGAATCCCTGTCCGCAGTGCGTTTTACACAACCATGGAGTATCGCCCGATGGCGCGGCGATGTATTGAAACGGCAGCCGTCCTGTCTATGCAGCATCGTTTATCGGTGTGTTGTTAAACAGAACGCCGAAAATGGCCCGGTTAAAGCCGCATCATGAAATCTGTCAAGCGCCGGTAGTCAGCGCGGAGGCTGGGCACTACCCCCTGGTCGTGGCTAGGCCTATATTGTTTCGTATCGACGACACTGCGAACGGCGCTTTCGGATTGAGCAGCGCTGCAGCAAACGGCCTACAAATACAACTAATAGAACTACTAATCGCGCGACTGGTCGACCGGCATCCCACGATTGTCGTCATATACGCCTGTTCCCCGCTGTTTCGGCGTCTTCCCACCGGAACGCTCCCGTCAGCGTCGCGGGCGTGATCGCTACGCATTTTTAACAAGAGATTGAGACTTTTCTTGCTGACGGAATTCAAGAAAGCTAGAAAAACATGATTGTCGTTGACCCTTCTATCCAATTAATGCATTTTATGTAAATTGAAACTCATTTCAGTTTACCTTTAAGGTATTTGTCACGGCAGTGCATTATTTTTCTTATAGTTTTCCATCGATTCATTGTCTGCGTTTACTCCAACCTCTTGGAGAGAGATTTGTATGATGCGAGGCAGTTGAAAAAAATCAACTGACTCGAAAATACATGCTTTATAGTTTGTACTGTTATTCATCGTTAGTTACCTACCTGCTGACGGTACATACAATTGTATTCCTCAACAACTGCTCAAGGGCAGAACGAGAGAAGATGGGCACAGAGCAAGGGTTAAGAGGGAGCCTTATTTCGCAAGCAGTGTCAACGTTTCCACAAGTGGACCTGCCTTCGTCAGGGCGCACGTGAAGGCAGATACACTTGCCGAACGTTTTTCGACATGGGGACTGAGGCTGCTTCTCAATCCTTGATCACCCCCTTCAATCCTTCTACCCTTCTTCTTTTCGATAACTGCTTTGTTATTGCTAACGTTGACATTAAGCCTTGTCAAACACCGAGTAACAAAATTGGATTCTTTGCTTTGACATCTTGCACTTTATGCTTACAAACGCAGCCTCTTGTGCATTCTCTACAGTAGACTAAGTAAAAATAGCAAATGTCGCGACTGAGGGGGCTCTTGTGGCCACGATTGTGAAGTAAAAACCTCCAATTGTTCCCGTCGTCCTTGCCATCCCTGCCCGGCAGCTCTAATGGCAAACTTCTGGCTGCAGGAATCATTAGCGTACAACCTTTTGTGTACGACCGCATCGTGGATCACGCTCTCAGGGTCTTCTTGGAGAGATGAAAGCGTGGGCAGCATACCGATCGCTTCCGGGTTTTATGAAGCGCAGCGCTTTTGGGAGCCCATACTTCTGCTTCCTAATGGATGCAATACCATTTTTTTTTTTGCCGTGCTGAAGTTGGCGGCTATTTTTCTTTTCTTCATTTCCGTGCGCACCTGGCCTCCAGTAAAGGGGAGACGGCGACGTGGACGATAAAAAAGCGAATATTCCTTCTTGATCGTCAGCGTATCGCGCTCCCTAGGTGTGCCAAAGGTAAAGGAAGGAAATAGTCTGTTTGCGAAATGAGTAATTAAAATTGACCGCGCAACCATTCAGTGCAGATTAACACATCAAAAATTGTGCAGAATATAATGAGCACCGATGCAGAAAGCTTTCAGATTATCCAAAAGTGTTGTTCAGTTTAAATATGTCAGAAGTAGTGCAGACACTGCATAATCCAGGCATCAAGAGTGAAATCTCAAAAGTGTTCCGGGGAGATTTCTGGCGGGTATTTTCATGCTTACCTTGGCAATAAGCTATATTTTCATTCGAGCCTTTTAACTATTTATTTATTTTGTGTGCATGTGGACACCTGGTTTTGCTTGAAAGATGCTACAGCGTGAGAAACTGTGTAAAATGTAAAAACAAGCTGACGTTTCATGAGAAAAGATCCGGTTTTTTGAAAACAAATTACAAATAAAGGATCATTTTTCTAGAGCAGGCGGAAACACCAAACATATTCCAACATAGCGGCTAAAGCACTGCAGAACTGCTCATGGAGGGCACCTCATGAGCCGTTTAATGGGATCCCAGATCTAAAGTTTTGCGGTTGTACTAATCATCACCCCGCCTGCGTCCCTACTAAGAGTGCTGCAGCACGCTCGATTTTCTCTTTTGCAGTATCTTGAAAGGCCCCCGCGTTCTGCAGCTTTCCTTTTACAGAGTGTACTGGCACCTCCTTGCTTTTGAGGGTCGTCTTCCCAACTTATTCGGCTCCTGCATATCATTGACGCCATCAACGAGTATTTTTCCGGACCAGGCTGTTCTGCTCTCTGCAGAAGGAGGCCAGTCTCTGCTTCAGGCCAGCCCTGGCCTCCACTTGTATCCACCGATCAAAATTGTATTCCCGCGTGCAGCCCAATCCTGAAGTGTCAACAAAGTGAGTGCAGAGCCCCTATATCCTTTCCAATGACAAGGAAACAGAGAGCTTGAAATGATTACGAGCCATCGCCTTGCCACAAGTACCCATACCCACGGACGTGGAGTGACATTCTGCTCCTGTTTCAGGACTCTGGTTCAGCCGAATACTTTCCATCCTCCGCTACTTGAATCTCATCAAGCAGAAAAGGCATCGAATTGAAAAGCGTACGAGGTAACCAAAAGGTCATATTTAGACTGGTACCTAACAGCGCTAAACATGCGGCGTAACACCCAGATCTCCACGCCTTCGCAATGAAATCCGTAAATTACCAGTGTGCGATTATTTTAGTAGGTTGTGAGATTAAAAGGGAATAGCATAGCAAAGCATACTGATATTCGATGCTAAGGATGCGGATATGAGCGCAGACTGAGAATGCGCTACCCAGACGACCGCTGAATAATTTTTTTAAAACGTTAACCTGTGCTCCTCAACATTTATTATAATGTATACCCTGTTGGAATAATGTGATTCCATGTAAGCAGAATGAGAAGAGATAAAAAATGACGCTGCGTCGATCGATGGAAAAAGCTTTTTCGTGAGCAACGGAATATGTCGACGGAACAAGGTAAGCCTCCTTTTCTCTGGACAAAGACAAGTCCACTTGTCGAAACGTTGGCTCTACCTGCGAACTGAGGCGCACCCCTTTTACACTTGTTCAGTGCTCCTTCATACCGTGTAAGCCACCTTCTTCCTACCGTTCTACCTAGGTCGGTGTTAAATAGCATATGATAGCAGTGGCATGCATATATTCAGAAATTCATACATGAAGAATTCCACCTATTAGAAGAATAGATCATTGAGCACAAGGGCCCTGTTTAGGGATAGTGGTAGCCGTTGCAGCGAGGCACCTCAGGCGAAATCAACAACGTGCCGAAGGCAACAAAGATGGAACTGCTCTTAACTGCTGGAAACAACGTGGAGGCACTCGCGCAGGCTTCATTTGCGTACAGAAGCATGGGATGGTCAATAGGAATGCGATTTAGCATTTAACACAGAGAAATCGGAACTAATTCAGTGGCGTAATAGTTCGTGTATTGTAATTCGAATATATGAGCACTGTAGAAAAGACGCTAATGCATTCTACTCTTAAGGTTAACCGAAACGACCTCGATGTTTCTGAAATACTAGCTAGAGGAGGAGGAGGAAGAACATTTATTTCCGCCGAATATGGTGCAGCAGCCACCTACGAGTCCGCACGCAGGCGTCCGGGGAGGCAGTCTGTCACACCGCGGCCAGAGGACACCCGGCCTCGTCTAGGAGAAGAGGTCTTCAGCCTCGGCCGCCAGGCGGACGGCGAATCGCTGTGTTTTTTCGTCGGAGCTTCTTAGCGTGGTCTCCCATTCATCGCTAGTTTTAATCGCGTTGCGCCCTGGGGCACGAACGCATCTCCATATTATATGATCTAATGTTGCCACGTGGCCGCAAAATTTACAAATTTCGGTTTCTGCACCGTCCCTCTTCCGCCCTCTGGCACCCGTCCAACTCCTCCACAGGGGCGAAAAGAAATTTCGAGCTTGGAGTCTTCTCCAGTCATACGATTCCTTTTTACTCAGGGATCTAACCGGTGGCGGATATATCCTCCGGTCTTTCTTCAAGTTGTCCGTTACATCCCTAAAGGTACCTATACATTCTTTGGTTTTAGATGTTGTGGAGGCGTCCGCAGCACCCCGAGGTAGCGAGGAGCGGGCGAGCATGTGGGCAGCCTCGTTGCCGGCGAGACCGGCGTGTGCTGGGGTCCAGATTATGGTCACGCTTTCGGCGAGAGACGACTCGTTCAGAAGTTTTGCAGCACGATTGCTGACTCTACCCTTGCTAAAATTTCTAACCGCCGCTTTGCTATCGCTGATGACGTGTTTCACGCCTGGTCGTGCAATGGCAATGGCTAATGCAATCTCCTCCGCCTCTACCGGCGGTAGATCTCGATTTCTTTCTATTCCTATGGCGATCCCAGTGTCCAATAGGGCGACCGAGGTTACGTCGCCTTCTTTCCCGATCGCGGCATCGGTGTAGGCGACCGATCCCGGCGGGAGTTTGTCCAATTTGTTAGCGAGGTGCTTAGCTCTGCTTTTTCTCCTCCCCTCGTCGTGTACGGGGTGCATGTTCTTCGGTATGGGCGAGACGTATAGATGCTTTCTGATTTCTCGATCTATGCTTTCTCTGACACTTTTGCCTTCCCCGGGCGCTAGTAGGTTTACCCAATCGAGGATTTGCCTACCCGCCGCCGTTCCTGCGAGTCGCTCTCTCTGGGACAGCCTGACCGCCGCAGCCAGCTCTTTCCACTCATTATGCAACCCCATTTTTTCTAGAATGTCGTTAGAAGTAGTTATGGGGAGTCCTAGAGCGCACTTCGTGCATCTCCTAATTATGGTGTTTAATTTGTGTTCTTCGGTCTTGTTGATATTTAGGAATGGAGTCGCGTAGCACATTCTGCTCGTGACAAAAGCTTGTACGAGTCTGAGTCTACTAGCCTCCGTGAGACCACTCCTTCTGTTGGACGTCTTCTTAAATACTCTGACTACGAGCTCCGCCTGATCTTTTAATTTCTTCATCAGGCTTTTGTTACTACCCCTGCGGTTGATAATCATACCTAATATTCTAATTTCATCTACTTTCCGGACTTCGTTTCCGTTGACTTTAATTTTGATATCTGGAGTTATCTTCCCACTACTGCTGGTCATTACCAGAAGCTCCGATTTTTCTGGCGAACAGCATAGACCTACGTCCTCTGCGTGATAGCTGATTATATTTGCTGCCTCTTGGAGCCTGGATGTGATGTACGAGTCGTTCCCTTCGCACATCCAGACGGTCACATCGTCCGCGTAGATGCTTAGTTTTAAGTCATCGAGATGGCCAAGCTTACTGGGGAGCTTCCTCATTACGATGTTAAAAAGGAAAGGTGAGAGCACAGCCCCCTGCGGAGTGCCTCTGTTACCCAGCGGGAACTCCTCCGAACATAAGCCCTGAAAGCTGATGATCGCCGTCCTGTCTCGCAGGAATGATCTAATATAGTTGTAGGTTCTTTCGCCTACTCTAAGCTCAGCGAGCCCGTCGAGAATGGCGTCGTGACTGACGTTGTCAAAAGCTTTCTTAAGGTCTAAGCCTAGAATAGCTTTCGTATTTTTTTTCCTGAAGTCTCTGACAACATCGTTATGTAGTCTGAGCATGGTATCTTGCGTACAAAGGCCGGCCTGAATCCGACCAATTCAGCCGGCCACGCATCATTCTCTTCGGTGTATTTGGTTAGCCTCCTCTGAATAACTTTCTCAAGTAGTTTGCCTACGCAGGATGTTAGCGATATTGGGCGGATATTCTCCAAGCCCGGTGGTTTTCCCTGCTTGTGGATTAGGGTGATCTTAGCCCTCTTCCACTCTTGGGGTACTTGACCACTCTCCCACACCTGATTTAAATATTTGGTTAGGGCATTGATCGATTCGTCGTCCAGATTTGCGAGCATCTTGTTATTAACGAGGTCCGGCCCGGGGGCCGAGCGTCCTTTTAGGCCGTGCAGCTCCGCTCTGACTTCTGCCACTGTTATGGACGCGTCAAGCTCGCTGTTCGCCGGTCCGTTGTAATCTCTGTAATGCGCTGTGGCGGGGGGAGCTACGTACATGGACTTGAGCTTGTCAATGAGGTGTTTGTCCGTACCCTTAAAGTTATACCTCGCCTTGACCTGTTCTATATTGGCGACCGTTATGGACTTAGTCGGGTCTATCAGGAACCTGAGCAGTTGCCACGTCTTGGCCCCATTCATGGTGCCCTCCATCTCGTCGCATTTGTTATCCCAACGTTGCGACTCGAGTTTCCGGGCGTATTTTTCTATTTCGACGTTGTGTCTGGCTATCTCTCTCCTGAGATTGCGGTTCCACTTTTGCCTTTTGAGCTTCTTCGTTAGCTCTTCTTTCTTTTTGAACATGCCGAATAACCTGCTATCCATCGCCTCTGGCAGAGCTTCGCCTTTAATTTCTTCGGTGGCCTCGTTGACATGGGTAATTAATTGGGTGGCCCAATTTTGAATGCACTCTATATCTCCAATTTCTTCCCGTTCTCTGATCTGTCTGAATTTATCCCAATCCACTTGGGTTTCCGTCCGACACACAGCGCGCTTAACGCTCGCTTTCCTACTTAGTTCTACCTCTAGCACGTGGTGGTCGCTACCTAGATCCTGATGCTTGTTCGTCCACTTGACTATGCCAGTTCTATGGCAGAGAGACAAGTCCGGGTTTGTGTCCGCTGACACACTGTTGCCCACCCTCGTCGGGCATCTAATGTCGTTAGCGATGTAGAGGTTTGACTCAGTGATATCTTCCAACAGCGTTTGACCCTTCGGGCTGCTGGTCGTGTAACCCCATTCTCGATGTCTGGCATTAAAATCGCCGGCTATTATTAGTGGGTTCTTACCTGCCAGGCTAATCGCTCTCTTAAATATCGGGCCAAACCTCGCCTTCGTGCACTTCGGGGAGCTGTACACATTGAGTAGAAATATGCTGCCTCTGTTCTTTTTACCGGTCAGGATTTCCACAAAGACCGTTTCGGTCTCCCTGTTACCTACTTCGTGCTGGACGACGGCGACGTTGTTTTTGACGTACGTCACGACCTGTGTTTTACTTCCCTTCCCGCTATCGTAGCTTTTGTACCCCGAAAGCTTCCATACACCTCGCGTTTCCTGCAGAGCCATTGCCAAAGGCTGTGTGTTCTGGCTAGCTACGTACTGTTGCAAGAGCCATCGCTTCATTGACAACGACCGGCAATTCCATTGCCAAATTTTAGACGTTTTGGGATCCATTATGATTTTGATATTGTATACCCGATGCGTTGCAAAGGGCTTGAAGCATCTTTTCTAGCACTCCAAATCTCGCCTCAAGTTTCTTATTCAGGTTCAATTCGAAGTCTATGATTTCATCCTTGACTAATTTTCTAAAAGCCACGTGCTTTCTGGCTTGTCCACTTACACTAGTGTCGTCCGATTTACGTTTCGCAGGTCTAGCCTGATCGATATTCATTTCATCTGAGTCGTCACTGTCCCTGCCACAATTGCTCTCGCTCGCCCCACCGGGTCCCCGTATGACGGGCGGCCTGAGCATCGGAGGTGCCGGTGCAGGTGTAGCTTTTGCCTCTTTTAACTCTTTAATTACCTCGACTAGAGATTTGAGGGTTTCTTTAATCTCTTTGATGTCTTCTTTAATGATTCTGATTTCTTTGCTATGCTCGGCTTGAGTCTGTTGTAATTCCGAAAGTTCCAAGTTTTTTTCTTTGGAGACCCCGCTAGCGAAGCTGACCGACTTACCGCCTGCGTTAACTTCTTCATTCGTCTTTGCTTGTCCGGCCGGCGTCTCCCCGGGCTTCGGCCAGTGGTTCTTGTCTTCCTTGGGTGGCGGTGGTTGTGGCGGCCCCCTGTTCTTGCTCTTGGATCTGGGCTCATCTCTGGTGACGGATGCGCTGGAGTCTCTCGCACGGCCCGTTGTGCCCGCGGCGTCTCCTCTTCCTCTCGATCTGCCCCGGGTTTTCGTTGGCTCTTGCTGCTTGTTTTGAGCCTGGGTGGCTTCTTTCTCTGCTTGTCGGACTTTGAGAATGTGCGGGGTCCGGTACATGCTTCTGCAGCGGTTGTGCCCCAGGGGGTGGCATCCGCCGCACAGTAGGCATTGCGGCTCGCAGTTTTGTTCGTGCCCCTCCGGTGGATTAAGCATTCTGCACCCTCGGCATCGAGGGCTGGTGGGGTCCGGGCAGACGTCCGACCGATGTCCTAGGTTGCCGCATGCGTAGCACACATCGAATTTCTTTTTGTACAGGTTGCACCGGTATAGCAATCCGTTGAACCACACCTCTCGCGGGACTTCTTGGTCTTCGAAAATGATGAGCACGGTTTTAGACTTTTTCCCGAGCCTCCTCGCTCCAATGTAGCCAGGGTTATCTCTGAGTCCCTGCCGAATTTCCTCCTCCGTGACGTCCAGCGGAACGTCGTATATGACGCCCTTGCCGCCCTCCGGCATGGCCGCGTGAGCAGCTGCGTCTATCTCAACTGGCCCGATTTTTATGGTCGTAATTTGCTCGTACCGCTTTGCCCTGCCGAGCTCCGGGGTCATAATTAGTAGGGACTGATTCTTCGGGTTGGCGATGAATCTGTCTTCCCCGTTCAGGTTGAGGCCTGCAGCCGTAACCAGGACCTGGCGCAGCTTCGGTCCCGCTTTCCTTGTCAGCTGATCGGCGCCGCCGTGCGGTCGCAGCACTACGCGGAACATTTCCTTCGGTATTTTCGATCTGACCGTGCCTACGGATCTCTCGGCGAGTGACCTTCCTATCGCTTTTTGCCGCGATTTGGCGGCCTCGGTCCCTTCGCTCCCCTTCACGGGTGCCTCCTTCTTCGCTTGGGACGCTGCGTCGCATTCCTTCACATACCTGCCTCCTTGTCGGCGGAACCATGAATTTTCTTCTAAGGCCTCAACCGCCTCCATATTTCCGTCCTTACTAGTGTCAGAGTTCGGCTGGTAGCTCTGATTTTCCTCGCTCTGCCAGTCCATGCCGTCCACGCTCCGAGGGTCTTCCCTCGAGGGCGGCTAGGCCGGACGCTAGGCTCGGACGCTAGGCTTAACTTGGCGGCGTTGTTGCTCCGAACTTCAAAGTATCGTAAAGACCAAATTGGTGGTCCCACCTTTTAGAGAGTTGGTTCCACTTGATCCTCGGGACTTCCGAAAATCGGTCCGAAGTGAGATGTTGCTGGGTGCACCCAAAAGCCGCCGAAAAAGGCCATTAACAGCAGAGCTCGACGTGGCAGCGTCTTCACTCCTCGGCGCCCCCTGGCCTACTACCTAGAACATTAAAAAGCTATACCGAGGCTTGTGGCGAGAAGGTATATTATCTGTTGCGATCGCCGCTAGTGAATAACAACTCTTTTCTGAGCAAGCCTCAATCTCTGAAATCCTGCGTTAGAATTTGACACAGTATAGGTCTCTACATTTTGTGATTACCAGCTTTAAAGTTGTTAATTCTTCTGGCTCAGACACAATATCCTATTGCTATGAGTGAACTGCTTTAGAATTGATATAGCACTTTCTTTATTACTGCGGGACTTCTTTATAATCCTAATAACTGGTATATGTAAACTTGGACTGCTTTGTTGCCACTTAGAAATAGTTACGAGGTAAATATGATTCAGGCTGCACACCTCAATCGCCATAAGGGCTGAAATAGAGGCATATGCTGTAACGACATCAGTTACACCAAAGTGGGACAACATTCTAAGGGTAGGAAGAAATCTGCAGTTAGCTAATGTCCACTCAGCTTGGAATGTAATTAAAAGGCACCGATGCGAACTACATACGGCGAGCTACCATCTGTTGAAAATCGGGGCTCTTTGCAAGACGTGCACTTTAAATTCGTTGATGCCCCATGTGTGAACAAAGGCTTTGGCCGGGTTCCCAGTGACTACTGCAGTCGCATGCAAGTACTGCCGAACTGTCGGCAGATGCTTTGAGACGCAGCACTGCGTTGTGGTCCCAAAGAATGGATGCATACATCTATTTGAACCCATTAAGGAATCGGAGGGCGATGAAAATGGAGTCTTGAGCGCCGTCATCTTCCTCCCTTTCAGCAGGCTGGAAACCATTGGGATTCAGCGGTATCCGGGGCCAGATGGATTACTTTCATTTGAACTGCTTTGTTCTGGCTGATTATGAAAGTCTCCAAGGACTCCATATTCCTGTCCAGTTCGTTGTATCTAGGACAGGTCCACATCATGTGTATACTGTGGTTCATTTCAATAGAACCTTTACATCGCGGATCATGTATCTTCCGATGCTACCTGCTTAGTGCGAGTGGGTTGGTAAAAGGAAATCCCCTGATTGCAACTTTGTCCACATAACCGCTTCTTTTCTGCTCAGATTTTTACCTGCTAGAGCAGTGTCTGTTATTCTAAACTATAAATATTTAGAATATTGTGATATCTGTTCAGCTCCTTGTTCTATAGGGGCTCTCTGCTTGACGAGACCGCACTTATATCCCGGTGTGGGAGTCCACGGCCCTATGCGTGCGCTGTCTCGATTCTTCGCAGGCCCTCATGGGCCGAAGTCCAGACTAGGTTAATTAGCTCCGCCGGTGTCGGTCCGGGAGCCAGAACTTTAATTGCTTTGGGAGATACCCTGCCTGCGTTGTAGTTTCGGACAGCCGATTGGGAATTCGTTACAATCACCCTTATGTTCTGTTGTGCTGGGGCCAGCGCAATGGCCCCCTACTCAGGCACTCTTGCGTCCCGCTGTCGAAGGGTGCGACACAACACTCGATCCCCGTCCTCCCTTGTTACTATGGCTACAAATCTCGCTCTGCTTTCATTCTACGCCGCGTTCGTTGAAACCACGTCCTGCCTGTTTGCTAGTTTTTTTTTTTTCTGTCGAGCTTTCGCTCTGTCTTTTCTTCTACAATCAGTGTGTACTGGGTGTATGCTCCTTCGGAGTGGTGGCATTCTTATTTTCTTCCTTATGTCTGGTAGGATATCCGCAGTGAGAAAGAGCCTTGCTCAAGGTGCGAAGCTGCGCTTTTCTTTTATTTTGAGCCCCTATCGGCTGCGTAGGAGCCGTTTCTGTTTCGCTACTCTGGTAGCCTCAATGAGCTCGTATAGTGTGTTTGAAATTCCCAGGTTGAAAACATTCTGGGTTGATGGGTATGGAAGAAGGCCCAGGCGGGTTTTCACACCCTTCCTGATTAGGATTTCTGTCTTGTTTTTTTATGCTTTGGCTGGCTGACTGTATGTACGTACGGGGCCACGGCCGTGATTCTACTCATTAAGAATGAATGAATTAGTCTCAATAGGTTAGTCTCTTTCATTCCTGCATGTTTGTGTATTACTCTGTTAATTAGCGTACTCTCCTGGCCTACACTCAATTTGAGTTTTTGTATCGTTTCGATGTTCGTACTGTTTTATCGTATCCGAAGACCCAGCACTTTAATCGTTTTTGCCGAGGATATTTTGTCCCCGTTTACCGTTAACGCTATCCCTCTCGTGTTCCTGGAGCTTTCTTCGTCTATTGTGGGGGCCTAGGAAGAGCGCTTTCCATTTGTCGGCAGAGCATTTCAGTCATATTTGGTTTAGGTACGACTCAATATCCTCAAAGCTGCTTGGAGGGTGTTTTCGATGTGCACATCACTGCCTCTATTAGGCCAGAGAGTGAGGTACTCCGCGTATATTGTATGATTTAGTCATTCTATACATGCCAATTTCTTCGGTAGGCCAATCATTGCAGTGTTTAAGGTTGGTGATAGGACCATGCCTTAAGGAGTATTTTTGTTGCGCAATTATCCTCAGCCTGACTATACTCACTGCAGGGCGAAGGCCTCTCCCATATTCCTCCAATGAACCCGGTTCTGTGCTTGCTGCATCCACTTGACCCCTGCGAACTTCTTAACCTAATCTGCCCCCCTAACTCTCTGCCGCCCCCTGCTACGCTTTCCTTCCCTTGGAATCCAGTTTATTGCCCTAAGCGACCATCGGTAGCCCTTTCTTCGCGCTACATGTCCTGCCCATGCCCATTTCTTCTTCTTGATTTCCACTAGAATGTCAGTGACTTGAGGTATTGCTCTAATCCACTCTGCACGTTTCCTATCTCTGAACGTTGTCCCCTTCCATATTTCTTTCCAGAGCCCTCTGCTTAGTCCTCAACTTAAGCAGAACTCTCTTTGTTAGCTTGCACGTTTTAGCCGCATAGTCAAGTACAGGCAAGATGCAACTATTGTATGCTTTCCTCTAGAGAGATACCGGTAAGCTGCTAGTCACAATCTGGGAGTATTTGCCAAATGCGCTTCATTCCAGTCTTTTCTCCTTGTTATTTCCTTTTCATGGTCCGGATCTGCGGTTACTACCTGTCCTAAGTAGACATATTCGCCTACTACTTCCAGTGCTTCGCTACCTAACGCAAACTGCTGTTCCTTCCCTAGGCTATTGAATATTACGTTAGTCTTCTGCATATTAATTTTCAAGCCTACCTTTCTACTTTTTTTGTCTATTAGCAGGCGGAATTGTTTACTTAGGACATGCAGTAAACGCAGATCCGGACCATGAAAAGGAAGTAACAAGGAGAATAAGATTAGGAGTGAACGTATTTGACAAGCAATCGCAGATTATAAATAGCAGGTTACCGGTATCGCTCAAGAGGAAAGCATAGAACAGTTGCATCGTACCTGTACTCAGATATGCGGCTGAACCGTGCAGGCTAATAAAGAAGGTTGTACCTAAATTGACGACAATGCAGAGTGCTGTAGATCGAAAAATTGTAGCGGCAACATTAAGAGATAGGAAACGTGCAGAGTGGGTCAGATAAACAGCTCACGTTACTGACATTCTAGCGGAAATCAAGAAAAACGAAATGGGCATGGGCATGACATGGGCAGGAAATGTAGTCAGAAGAGAAAATAACCGATATTCGCTTATGGTAACAAACTGGATTCCAAGGGAAGGAAAGCGTAGTAGAGGGTGGGAGAAAGTTAGGTGAACGGATGAGGTTAAGAAGTTCGCAGGGGTCAAATGGATGCCACTAGTACAGGACCGGGTTAATTGGAAGCATATGGGACAGGCCTTCACTCTGCAGTTGATATAGTCAGGCTGATGATGTTGACTATGGCCACTCTCATAGCCTTAGTCGTTTTGAGATGTTAAAACCCCATAAACAACAAAAACCACTTCAACAGCGAATGCGGACAATTTCTGCCTTCGACGCCAACGTGCTGCCTTAGTTTCTTCGAGCCCTATTCATCCCAATGAAGTGTTTCTTTCTTGCAACACTAGTCGGTAGTAGTCTCACTGTTTCTCGTCAATAGCATTGCCCCTATCACAAAAAATGCTTATTGATAGCTTAGAGATAGAACAGAGTACTGCTACATTAATAAAAAAAGATTGTAAAGCCATTGTTGGACCCTTCAGGTGGAGAGAAAGCAGCCATAAATCTCTTTCGTAGTGTGGTGCACAATGTTCTCAGCAAAGGACCGTTTCGGGATTATTGCTTCCCTCATTAAACCGGTATTCCTTGCCTTTGTAGAAGTAGAAATTGTATGAACTCGCGCACTATCCGGATCTGTGTAGTGATGTTTAGCTTCCGCAGCACAGCGATGGGTGCAAGCCATCTTGAGTGTGGACTGACAGAATAAAAGCATCTGATTTTTTGGCCTATAGGAGCAGACCCGCGCTCAATGGAATGCGCGAAATACACTTCATTTTGTATGGGGCACCACAAACAATACTCACAGATTCAGAACAAAACCTCGGGATAAACAGAACGACTGCGCATAATGACTGCTGAGTTTTGTTGTTAGCCTGTCCGGCAGATCGTTAAGTGGGTCCTTGCCCTGCGCGCTAAGCTTCGACGTTTCATTTTTGCTTTGATTGTTTTTTCAAAAGATTTAACGTACTTGGTAGCCTCATTTCCTGGGTGCGGTGTTTTTTTTATTATATATTTTATATCGCGTGCAGGAAGCACCTAATTGAACAGGAAGGAAAGTAGGTGATTACTACTCTCCCCAATTGGTGTTGGATGAGGAAATGATTGCTTTTGATGGGACAAATGTGACTCCCTCTCTTACGCTCTTCATACTCCATGTCATTGGTTCACTCTGTTTTGCGCCCATAGACACGCCGCCTACTTGTAATAAATTCAGAAAATGCTGAGGCGCACAACTGTAAAGCAACACAAGAAAATAATCAGAAGCAGGTCCCTGCAAGAAGCGGCATGTCGATGATGGTAGGAGGATGGCGTGGGAGAGGTACACGAGGCCGCGCAAGCGCGAGTGTGAGATTGGCAGAAGAAGAGTTGTTCTAAATACAGGGTCTGCTTGATAATTATGAAGGGAATGTTTTGAGCTCGATGCATGGGCTCGAAACAATCCGTGTCCTTACTGTGAAACACCTAAAGTTCAAAGTAAGCTGCACATGCGGAGGATGCAACAGAGCTTAAGTCGATATCGGAATGGCGGAGAGGACTCGAGCACAATCGTCTTAACCATTATCTGCCAAGAGCCGTAGTCTACTGCCTTTTGCAGTTCGTGAGCATGACGAGAAGCTTACGGTTTTTGTTATCGTTTATAGCGAAAGCTTTTAATTATTTCGTGAGACCATTTTGTCTGCATTCCACCCTGCGATCAATCATCACATATCATATGCCTTAAAGTGTGCTTTAAAATTAGAAAAAAAAAATTTTACTGATACCTACTCGAGTTATTAAAACATAGCCAAAACCACAAAAACTTAAAACCTTACTAATTTCACCTCCAAAATACCGTTAGGCTTCCAGTTACAACGCACTTACTGCGCGTTTGAGGGCAATACTAACTATAGATAAAGAAAGAAAATGCAATAACAAGCACGTCACTGGTTTTAAAAATTGGTCTCTCTATCTAAAAGAGCCGGAGGTTCATTTGCACACGTGTCGAGCAACATATTTAGTGAAGAAATATAACTTCCGAAATTTCTGAATTGTAGTTTCTCCACTTTCGACAATAGTGACCTTGTTTAGTGGGGGTGTGAACGCTGCATTCGCAGTAGTGCTTCGCAAGATGTCCGCCATTGCCATGATTCTTTAATTTGTGCATCTGTTATCTCACGTTCTCTTCAGCACACAGGCGTAAGTACGGGTCACAATTACGTGACAGACCACTTCGCCTTGATAAACCTTGGTCTTCGTAGTCTATGTGGAGCATATCTGACACGGAATCAATCAGTCTGGGAGGGCTCGATTTCCTCAACCCTCGCATCGGAATGGGAAGACCCTCTTATTGAAAAGAGAGGCCCGAGTTGCACCTCTTGCCCCATCAGCCATGTCATGTGGTCGCGGGATGTCGCCCAACCTTGGCCATCACTGCCTAGTTAAGTTAGTTGCCTGCATACATCCTGCGAGAATTGTGGCTCTAAGTGTTCGTTCAAAAAAGCGCCGCCAAAGTCTTGGCCAGCGGGGGCTTTAATTTTTTGAAGGTAAATGTCCTCTGTGTGGGGGTGCAAGCCTGACCCGGGTGCCCCCTCTTCAGGCACTGGCCGGCCCGACCACATGCCTGAGGTAACTTCATTTTTATGGCTGGCCAGCACGGCGGGCGAATTCGGTCGAGGACTCTATTCGGGTCAGCCCGAGTCCGTGCCCCCGTGCAGTGCTTTATTAAAACATGCAGATGGTTCAGGCTTTCCCCACGTAATCATTCCTCATTCCAAACGTTGGGCAGCAACATTTTCGCAGTTTTATTTGCACTGAATTCACTGTTTGTCTTATTTACCTACGCATCTGTCATGTCCTTTATTCATTTTGGATTTTTCTGCAGTGTTTTACAAACTTCTCTGATTTCGCTTCACGCGCGCTATGAAAAAAATAGTGAAGGTAAAGGTACATTATTTCTACTGTTCATCAGCTTGTGTGCGTAAGTAATGTCTTTATGGTTGCCAGTGCTGACATGCGTATGCCTTGTGCAAACTTCTGCATAAACCGGCAGTGGTACCATTTTCTATGATTTTCCTTTTGATCTGCTCCCCTGATCACGCTCCCGCGATCGATCTGCCTCATGGCGTGAGGTGCTTAAACAACCATGGATGTAACAAAGCTGACCGTGATGCTGGCGCTGATTGCCCCTAAGCTAGGTAACCCAAGGCAAGTACCAAGTTGAGAAACTAGAACCTTAAGGGCTTGGTTCTGTTTTTTCTTCCACGCTCAAACCGCTAAGCTAGACGCTCTTAGGCGGCTGTGACGCTGACTCAGTTCAGCCTTGTTATCCAGAACGAGAGGGGAATGCCATGGGCTTTGCAGCTTTGCGTCTAACCGGATGCTAAATAAGTGCTTTAGTTGTCCATTTTCCATACGAGCTTTTTTGCTATTATTATGGACTATCCATATTCTATTTGTCTGTAATTCAATCTCTTTTCCTGATTGCATATAAAGCCTAGCCCTTAACTACGCCGACACTTTTCGGAAAAGTACATTGCGGGAAAGAACACCTTCGGATAATAACTAAAATAATGAGAAACGGATAGCATCAAGGGGGGCAGACAAGGTTATTATGTTCTATCATTGCATGTGTTAAGATAATATAATCTGATTTTCATTTGATTGCAGCTCCCGGAAATTCTTAGGATATTACGAGACAAACAAATATTCCCGATTCAGTCCTGTTAATTGCTTATAATTCTTCAACCTGAAGATGTATAGTACTCCAGTAAAGAGCAGAGACATTAGTCTGCCAACCAAGATCCGTATAACTCGTGCTATGGTCTTTCCAGTTGTGATGTGTGGATGCGAGAGTTGGACTGTGAAAAAGGCTGACCACCGAAGAATTGACGCGTTTGAATTGTGGTGCTGGCGAAGACTCTTGAGAGTTCCTTGGACTGCCAGAAGATCAAATCAGTCAATATTGTCGACCATAAACCCTGACTGCTCATTGGAGGGTCAAATTCTAAAGTTAAAGCTCAGCTACTTTGGTCCTCTGATGAGAAGAGAGGAGTCGCTGGAGAAAGATTTGATGTTGGGAAAGGTTGAGGGTCGCCGGAGAAGGGGTAGGCAGCGAACGCGATGGTTAGATGGCATCCTCGAGGCACTGCAGATGAAGTTATGTGATGTTAGGAAGATAGTGTGAGACCGGAAAGCGTGACGTGACATGGTCCTTAGGGTCACGAAGAGTCGGACACGATTGAACGACTGAACTGAACTGACTCCAGAAATATATATTGGTTGCGTTTTCTCGTTCTCTATTTTTAAACTTCGTCGCAACGGGTTAGAACCGTCTATTTGTAACAGTAGCGAGGGACTCCTGAGTGATATCTATTTTCCTAATCCCTGTACTGCCCGATGAGCATGTTTCGGGAAGGGTAGTAACATTACCCGCTGACTGCTAAACAATTCAATGCAATTACATTTATTTTGATAAATAAAACAGGACGATGCGTGTCTTTCTTTTTCTTTATCACAAACATGGTATAATGCATAGAATAGGTTGCATATTTTCCATATGCCGAATTACTCTATGTGCAGGCGCGAGCCCGATTCGGGATAGCCAATTTAAACTCGAGTCCGGCCTCGTGGTACATCTCCAGGCACCGGCCGGCCCGGCCACGGGCTCGATTAAACAGCTCACTTTCTTGGCCGGCCAGGCAGGCGGGCGAGTATGTTCCAGGCTTCAATTCAGGCCAGTCTGAGCCCGTGCTGTGCTATGTAAGAACGGTTATGGTTCACGTTTTCCGCACGCTATCTATTCTCATTCCACACCCTGAGAAGCAATATATTTGGGCGCTTATTTGCGCCGAATTCGTAGTTTGTCCTGTTGATGCAAGCATTTGTATAGATTTCGATATAATATGTAATTTCCTACACGCATTTTGTGCGCGTTTGGCATTTAACTTCGCATGCGCATTAAAAAAAAACAAAGGTAATGCTATCTACGTTGGTTTTACTTTTGATTGTGTATCGTGTATGAGCAAGTAATCTATATTTCCCAGGGCTATCATGTGTAAATCTCGGGGGTGAATATTAAAAAATTCCCCCGTAAAGATATATCCCAAGTAGCACAAAGTGGGCTATGACGTGGGGGCCCGCGTTGGGCCCGTGAGGGCAGCCCATACGGGCCCCATGCGGGATTTGCAACACGTACCCAGAGGGGCCCCGCGTGGGCTGCCCAATTCCGCCGCGATCAGTCCCAAACTGTATCCGTGTGGGCAGCCCAAATGGGGCCGCCCGCATTCAGCCCAGATAGACGAATGTGGGCAGCACACCAGAACCATTAATAGGTCCCACGTTTGTGCAGGCAGTGACATCCCATTGATCAAGGTTTTAATTTTTAAGTAGATTAATCCCTCAAATACCTGAATTGTACAGGCGCGGGATTTGCGAAAGCCAGTCCGTTTCGGGCTGACCCACGTGCTGCCCTCATGGGTTGGATCGGGCATTTTCAGGGCTGCCCAAGTTCCAATAATCAAGTGTACATTAAGTACAATTTTTTTGCTTGTATGCTACACTCAGTAACATGAGAGAAATTTGTTCCCAACACTACAATAATGTTGGTCTAAATATTTATTTCGGTGCTGCGTGCAGAATGGTAATGCCGTAGGAAACATTTGGAGGTCGTTCAGTACATACTCGTAAAGCGGAACAGTTACTGTTGCATATTTTCTGCTGATACTGCATAATTAATGTAGTTTGTAGAGTAAACATAGATATAGCCCAGGCTTTTCCTACACAGAGCCCAAATTTTATTTGCATCGGCCCTAAAATTTCCCAAGCGGGACCCTTGAGGGCCAGATGTGGGAATATGTAATCAGTTAGCCCTTTCCGCGCCTATATGATGCCCAGGTGGAAAAAGCAGGGGCCAGCCCAATTTGGGCTTGCGCGCTTGATCCCTAAAGGCGGCCCTCATGGGTGTTATTGTGGTTACCCAAGCCCAACTTGCCCATACGGGCCCCAGGTGGGCCACGTATTGTGTGCTACTTGGGATCCGAGACACATTCCGTAGTAAATTATAGGAAAATGAACAAACAAAAATGAATCGAAGTTTATCACCACTTCCCTCTTTTTACTGCGTTTACCTTCAATGCCATTCTTTACCCTGGCAAGCCAACGGGCCCTGATAGGCAACTTAATACTAGAAATAAACCAACACTTGTATAATTTGCTTTTATCCTGCTTTAGAAAAGCTCCCCTTCTGGGATCGAACTCCCGCGTGGCGTGTGGTGCTTAAAGTACTATGGAGGGTACAGGGCTAATCGTGATACTGACGGTAATAGCCGCTAAGCTACGAATCACCGCCATCATCAATCAGCCGGATGATACCCACTGCAGGGCAAAGGTCTCTCTCAAATTTCTCCAATTATATCGGTGCTGTGCCAGCTTCAACCACTTGACCCCTGCTAACTCAACCTCATCCGTCCACGTCACTTTCTGCCGCCCCCTGTTACCTTTTCCTTCTCTTGTAACGCAATTCGTCGAGCTGTTGGGTGTCTGTATAAGATTAAGAACCTCGTTCCACTTTGGCTGAAAAAAATGTTGTATTATACCCTCTTCTACTCTCGACTGTCTTACTGCGCACTCGTCTGGGGAACTACGACAGCCCAAAATTATAAGAATTTAATTTTATTGCAGAAGAAAATACTGAGAATATTTGAAAACTTTTATGGCAAGCCCCATCTTCTCCCAACGCATCCGCTTTTTTCACAACATTTAATAATCAAAGCAAACCAGGTCTACTACTACAAGCTCATACAGTACATTAACAATAATAAGTTATATAAAGCTTCTGATTCAAACCCAAGTTCACAGTATTCTTTTCGCCGAGTACTCAGAAGGACACCTGTCACAAGAACAAACTACGGCCGGCAACATACAGACTACCAGATACCGTTTCTGTTGAATCGTGTAGATACGCTCGTAAACTTTAACAAACCTGTCACCAAAAAGTTTCTTAAAGCCCTATTACTCAAGCATGACATCGCAATTGCATAGTTTAATTTTTTGTTTTGTGTTTTTTTCTATCAGAGGTTACATGTGCTTTTCTTTATTATTTCGCAAGTGTTCTATACTGTATCACTAAGTTCAACAAACGGTTTTATTGATATCGTCTACAGCGGTATGTTTCATCTGTTTCATTAATTGCAGTTGGTTTATTGCATAGCAATCCGCAATAAAATGCCAATCTTTTGTATTTCTTTTTTTCCTATCCATAGTTATTTGGAGTGACTCAGTTTCATGCAATCAAATTTCTGTATTTGCGCGTTGTGTTTATGATTCGAAGTGCTCTTTTGTATGTTTTGTATACGTTTTTCAAACTGCATGCTGAACGTCATCCGGAGCGGAAGCCTTTGTCAGGCTCTGTAGCCTTTAGCTTTCGCTCCGGCTTTCTGTAATAGAAAGGAACAAATAAAGAAAGAAAAAAAAAAGAAAAATTTGTTGCCCTAAGCGACCATCAGTTAACCTCTATTCGCACTACATGCTCTGCTCAAGTCAATTTCTGCTTGACACCCACTAGAATGTCATTAATTCGAGTTATTTTTCTCACCCACTATGTACGTTTTTTATCCCTTAAGGCCACACATATCAATTTTCGTTCCAAATGCTCTGCGTTGTCCTCAACTTACGTGGAACCCATTTCGTTAGTCTCCTCCTTTCAGCCCCATAAGTGAGTAAAGGTTAGATGCAAGTCTTATTTACTTTCCTCTTGAGCGATACCGGTAATCTACTAGTCATAATCTAGGAGTACTTGACAATGCCCTCCAACGCAGTCTTATTCTCTTAGTTATATTTGCTTTCATGGTCCGTATCGGAGGTTACTACCTGCCTGAGTAAACATAATCGCCTACCACTTCCAGTGCTTCGATACATATTGCAAACGGCTGTTCCTTCCCGAGACTATTCAACATTGCCTTAGTTTTCTGCATATCAATTTTCAGACTTTCTGCTTTTCCAATCTAGTTCATAAATCAATCTTTGCATCTCCTGACTTGGCAAGGCAATGCCGTCATCGAATCGCCTATTACTGAGGTATTCCCTAACCACTCTTATCCGTGGTTAGACCACATAATTGCCCCACTGAGTAAAATGTTTTTTTTTTTGTTATCCGTTAATGCTATGCGTAAAACCTGGTTATATTCCGACTAGGCAAGGTACCTTTAGGCAAGTACCAAGTAGAAATCCTTGAATATTAAGTGGCCGGTTCGGCGGTTTCGTTCTCGTTCCAGACGCTAAGTCAGACACCCCTTAGGCGGCTGTTAACGCTGACTCAGTTCAGCCTTGTTATCCAGAACGGGAGAGGAATGCAGTACGCTACGTAGCTTTGCGTTTAACTAACGCAAAAAATGCTTTATTCGCCCATTTCTCATACGAGCTTCTTTACGATCACCATTGACAATCTGTATTCTATTTTCCGGCAATTTGGTCTCATTCACTACTTTCATATAAAGTCCAGCCACCCAGCGGCTTCAGGAAAGGTAAGTGGCGGAAAAGAACAGCCTCGAAGAATAATAGATAAAAAGAATAAAAACGGATGCTATCGAGGGGTGCAGACAAAGTTATTTTCTCGTACTGTTTCTGTTAAAATATTTTAATTCGGAATTTTATTTCACTGCGCAGTTAGGCAAATCATTAGCATTTTACGAGAAGAACAAATATTGTAGTTTTGTAATTGGACCTAATTCTTCAAATTGAAGCACGTAGGCCTATATATATATATATATATATATATATATATATATATATATATATATATATATATATATATATATATATATATATATATATATATATATATATATAAATTTTGTTGCAGAAATTCAAAATCCGAACTGCAGGACCAAGCCTCTCCCATTTTGGCCCAATTTACCCGGTCCTGTGCTAGATATATCTACTTTACTCGTGTGAACATATTAAACTGGTCCAGCTTCTAGTTTTCTGCCGTCCCCTGCTGCACTACCCTTCTATTGTATTCCAATCGGTTGCTCTTAGGCACAATCGATTGTACTCTCACCGCACTACATGCCCTGCTATCGCCATTTTTTCTTCTAGCTTTCGACCTGGATATTAGTTACTCGAGTTATTTCTCTGAACCACTCTACACGCTTCTTATCTCTCAACGTTACACATACTATTTTCTGTTCGCAGCTTTCTGCGTTATCCTAAACGAGCAGAGCCCTTTCGTTAGCCTCCACGTTTCAGTCACATATGTAACTCTTATATACTTCTCTCTTGCTTCTAATTTCTTTTGCCCATCACATTTTGAGGAGACCACAGCAAGCAATAGGTCACTTTGGAGTTTAGAAACCACCTAATCTACTCACCACATAAAGAAACATAAGGACGCAAGGCCATGTGTGCGAACATTATGCCCAGCTAGTGATGCAGAAAAGTTAATTTAAGAAGTCAGCATGCTGCTAGTTAAGTAGCCATATTACACCCGTATAAAATAAGCTTTCCGTGTATATACCTTTCTATTTCTGAAACAATTAATGGTAAAGCTTTCACGAATAAATAACTCACTCCAGCAGCATCTCTGCGGCAACAACTCTAAAAGTTGAAAACTATCTGCCTTGAGTTTCGCCCAGCTGTGGTGGTGCAGTGGTTAGGGCTCTCGACTGCAGTGCCCAAAGATGCGGGATGGAATAACGGCTGCGGCGGCCGCTTTTCGATGGAGGCTGGAAGCAAGGCGCTCGTGTGCTGTGCAATGTCAGTTTACGCAAAAGAACTTCCGGAGGTTTAAATTTCCGAAGCCCTCCAATACAACTCTCACAGCCGGAGTCGCTTTAGGACGTTAAGTCTCGTAAACAAAGGAAAAAATTGATTTTCTCCTCTTTGCATTGGGCCTAAGTCATTCAGGAGAATTGGTTGCGTATAGTACACATTCACGTATCTTCATTTTTTTGATAAGAAACATTTTGAGCTGAACGAAAATATTTCTTTGGGACTGCTGGTGGCAACTTTCCTTCGGTGCCATTACTGCGTTCAGCACTCTAAGATTTCAATTAAAAAAAAAAACAATAAAAATCCGGGTGCAAAATAAACACAAATAAGACTGACAACCTGCGGATGCGATAGAAATTATTCAATTCCGAGACGCATCTACGAGAGTGGAGTATATAGTCCAAAAGACAGAAAAATAATTTTGCGCAAATCCCAACTTCCGAATGGAATAAAATAAGCATGAACAACTTTAAAAACTACAATATAATGCGAGCCCGAACGAAGCTTAAAGGCAGCACGACACCGCAGGATGCAAAAATGAGCATATGCAAAACAGATAAACCGTAGAAAAGCCATTTGAATTAAATATTTGCTCTGTTCATTTACTGCTGGCTGTATTGAAAGCACACATTCACTGCTGGTCCAATGAAGATGAGGTACTTAAAATCCTAATGTCCATGCAAACCAAACGTGAAAGATATGACAGCTCCGTCGCAGGTTCACTAGCAAATACTGTAATCATGAAGCACATCAATATTGTCGACGAGCCCTTGAATGATCCTGAATCTCGCACAGATTTTTACTACCAGATCCTTCGAGAACCCGGAAGAAATATTTCTATGACGCCAGTATGCAGAACCGCACAAATTTTGTGCTGTGAATCATGAACATAATATCATGAGATCAGGAAAATAAAAATGAATTCTATTCCAGGCGCAAGAACGTCGCAGAAATGTTTCGCAAGAAATAAAAATATTTGCAAGCACTGCCATGAAAAGATGTCGCGCCTATGACCCACGGGCACTGAGTGGGACAATGAATCTATGACGTATTCGTACTATTCATCCTTAATGTCAAACTACCTGGTTTTTGAAATGATTCGAAAGAACTTGAGAAAAAGCCGTTATACGTTCAGCTTGCATATAAAATATATCGTACTTCTTTCCTCGACCAGAAACACAAATTACATGTGCGTTATTTTTACTATTTGTGCATTAAGTTTCTTGTTTACGAACTGAGCTCTGTACCAGAAATGAACTATCAATGCCCATTTAGTTCATCTAATATCCTTGTTGATTGGGACGATATTGTTCCCGCATATGATTCAGTTGTACTGGTCATTTATGAGTGTCCAGCCAAGCACAAATTATGAAGCCGTTCGGAAAATATTATGCATAGTTAAGTCATTAGCCTTAGGAAATTGAAAACAATTTTTACCACAGTAAAAAGAGGGCATTCCTCCTGTTACGGCTGTTCTGTAAAGTTTGCAATCTAGGAGTTATTAGCTTCTATGCAGATAACGCTACGTGCCTAGAGTCTTTGTTTTATTTTCACGAGAATGAGTATACTCTGAAATTGCAACGTAACTAAAAAAGCGTACAATTGAAAGTACTTCACTTCCTGCTCAGCCAGTGGAAACAGTCGAAGCCAATTTTCAAACGCAGGTATGTAAGCTTAAGATACGTAGCAGCATACAGAAAGTGGGACTCATGCATCTCGTGCATCAGAATAGTTATTCTCTCCTTCGAGTAGCTTGTAGCGAATATTTCGATGCCTCCTCCCTTTCTCTGAATCTTATGCAGCAGCACCATGATAAGCACAGCGGTTTGATGCTCACCCCCCGCTTTGTTATTCGAATATACTTGTGCCTCCCTATTTGTGTCTTTATGGGAAAACATGGAAGAAAAACGGTAAACTTTAATCCGACGTTTCGGCCGGGATTCGGCCTTTTTTATATATATATATATATATATATATATATATATATATATATATATATATATATATATATATATATATATATATATATATATATATATATATATATATATATGTCCCTGTTTTCAAATAGCTTTCAAGGAATAGAAAAGTGGCCTAGCTTAGCATAGCTTTACAAATACATATAGGGAGCTGCAGAATTTGGTCTAAGTTCTTCTAGTTGCTGCAGATCACCCCCGCGCAAGTGTATTCAGCCATGAGGCCAAGAATTTGGACAAACTTGTAGTCTTGCATAATGCCTGCATCGCGTAGCTGCAGATGCCCGAAGCACCAACCATGCTGTTTCTGTTCACCCAACACAGAGGCCAGTCAATGATATCCGGTTTCCCACCGAAGAACTGACGATGGCAGCAACACTGATAAAACCTAGGAAAAAACATATTTTGTAACAACCTGCACTGGTCGGCTCCATGCCTGAGCGGTCGTTGCACCTGTTTTGTTCGACCGCATCCTTGGATGATTGGCCAGAGAACTGGAGATGATACTGTCCATCTGTCGGTGGGGTCACAGCTGGGACCAGGCGGCCAGGCTTTTGTGCCACTGACATCCCATCATCCTTTGGCTAAGTTAAGCATAAAGAAGCCCTGCTTGGATCACTTATGGTTTTTCGGCTGGTGGCCACGTATATAGGCATAGTGAGGTGTTACAAACCAGGGCAACAGAAAACATCATGGTTGCCAAAGTGAGAAAATTATGTCAGTCCCCAGTTTCTTGGAAGCGCTTTACGGCATGCTTCTTTCAACCTTTGATTTTCCAGAATTGAATACCTTGCCCGTTAGCTACTAATGTTTCAAAAGAAAGATTCTGAAGATCGGTGGGTAATTATTTGAACTGAAACCGATTCTCTCAATTTTTTTTTTCTTTTTGTATTTGGTTTTAAGCATGCTTTTATGCCAAGCCGTTAAAACATCTTCATCCTAAGCATTGAAAGGCCACACTGCATGGATGTAATCTTTGGCTCGCAGTTAGATACACTGTCAAGACTTTCACCATTGCAGCGAGCTCCCGTGACAGACAACTTTATCACCTTGAAAAATTACAAATGATATTTTTATTAATCAAACAAATGATATTTTTTTAATCAAATACCCCTAAGGCACACCAAGAGTGTCGCTTCGCACCTCCCGTCTTGTTGCAAGTAGTTTAAGTAAATAACTGAGAGCTGTCATCCAAACGCAATTCTTTCTTTCGATTCTTTAACGTGCTGCTCCATATATGCCCTGTTTCCCGATTTTTTTAGTTACTCTGTATCCCAACATGGCTGTTCCTGGAAATCTGTTCAAGTGGAATTATTAAAAGCATTAAATAGATGTAAATGTTCTCAATAAAGTGTTCTCAATATCTGGTGTTTTATTTCGCTTCATATCTTTGCTAAAGGCGAGAAAGTTTATCTGTGAACGTTTATTTTATTTAACACACATATTTTATTGTTGCGTTCTGAAATTTCAGCCATCAATTTGGTGCTTTTGGCGATGTCTTCTTCGCAGATATTCAATAAAAGTTTGGTGGCGCCCAGTTGGTTCATGCATTTCAAAGGTGACTGATGAACGCAAACAATAGACAATGAACGGAGAAGATGAAGAGCAGGCGCTGTGTGGACACGTTTGTGGTTCATGGTTCGTGGGATTTAACGTACTATATTGACTAAGGCTCTAACTGATGCTCAAGCAGAGAGGCAATTTAAACAAGCAAAGATTTCTTATACATTTAAGTCGCACAATGCACGGGTGCCTTTCGTCTCGTCTTCAGAGCAACGCAGCCGGAGCGACCGGGATCGATCCACGTCAACAGGATCTAAAGGTAGTGTGGTAGTAATACAGGGGGTGTCAGGGTTAGTGAAGGTCAGCAGTGGTAGTAGTTGTATTGTTAGTAGTAGCTGGCTGTATTAAGAATAGTATTTGCTAGAAGATGTAATGGTGATAGTTTACATAGTGCTAACAGCTGAGTTCACGTCGGTGGAGAGAAATCGTGGAGGTTGCGCAACAACTTCGTCGGCTCGTGGCAAGCACTTAGCAGACCCCAGTGCTCACACCAGCGTCAGATTGACTTAAATCTTACTCCGAGCCAGCGCTAACGTGAAAGCGGGCTCACATGCATTTTTGGCCCTTTTAGTGT
Source organism: Amblyomma maculatum (assembly GCF_055883805.1). Lineage (NCBI taxonomy): Eukaryota > Metazoa > Arthropoda > Arachnida > Ixodida > Ixodidae > Amblyomma > Amblyomma maculatum. The sequence goes on along the minus strand of NC_139346.1, from coordinate 143,486,577 downwards.
GACTGTTAGCGCGCCTGAGGTAAATTAGTTCGGGCACATTTCAGACATAGATATGCAAACCTACCTCACCGAACAAAATGATTATATTCATGTTTAATACTGCTCTGGCACCCTTAAATCCTCTGGGGACGTAGACGGATGCGGCGGTGTGTGCATACTTGTTTCTGATCTCGCGAAGCAGTAGGTTGCGCGAATATTACGGCGGATGATTTTTCAAGGAGTTTTCATATTCACTCCTTGACATTTGTGTAAAAGAGCTGCGAGCTCGCGAGAGGATACGCACGCGATTATGTGCTCTTGTATATTCCCTGCACAGAAAGGAGGCGAAGTAAAAAAAAAATAATATGGAGCTGCAGTTAAGTCTCCTTACGTCCGGAATTGTGGACGGTTTACTGGTTCCGTGCTCAGTTTGGCTCTTTCGGCGTTTCATTGCTTCTCCTACGTCTATGAATTTTCGTTAATTATTTTGTCGCTTTAGTTGTTTGTACAATATTTTATTTAATTTTCAATTTTGTGATGCTTACTTTATTTGTTTCTTCTTTAATTCTTGTTTTCGGTTTGTTGCCTATTCTTTTTTATTTTTTATCTTTTAGCAAGATTTAAAATGGGGACCCAATCGGTAAGGAAATGGGGTAAATGCGGGCGACATTGGGAACGCCCGGAACGCTGCGCTGAAAGTGCGAGGTGTTCGGATTTCTTACTAGGCATGCACTCACGCCCCGCTATTCCTATATCCCCCTAAAAGATATAATCCCCTTATCCTAAAATTCGCGATTTACTGCTGTGGTTGTCCTTTCCCCCAGCACTCTTCGATTTGTAAAAGCAAGAAAAGGAGGATTATGAACTTGTGCTCAAAAATCCGCGTAGAGTAGGGGCTTCGGCAGTCGGCTGGGAAACGAAATAATATGGTTCGAGCTCTGACGTGGACCCGATTTTCTTATTGTTCTTATTTTCTTCTTATCGACGTTATTTATAGAACTCGTCATTACACATCCTAATTATGACTGACATTTCACTACTCGTGCACACGCCTTTTAAGAAGCAAGAATAATTTCATATTACTAAACGTCAGGCATAGCAGTGCCACGGCTGAGAGGTTCCGCAAGTTAACACATTTTTCAAGAAATATGTCTTTGACGACTTGTTCGGGTTGTAAAGCCCCTTTTTGAAGACAACTGGCGTAGGTTATTGACAGATGTAAGAACAAAGGGCGTACGTGAACAATAAACCGTAAAAGAAGCGGCAGACTCCACTGCCGCACCCGGACGTCCGTGCGGCTCCTTTCATTCGGCGCTTCCTCGAATGCCGCATCGCACAGCACACAAAAGCAGACGCAGTACAGCTGGCATCAGCTGCGTTTCAAACTTGTTTATAGCAAAGAAAAGGCGCTGTGTCTGTCAGAATTCTCCGTGCACACCTTAACCATGCCGTATGGAAAAGGAGGAAGGTGGGAGCGAAAAAAAGAGACAGCGGTTTCGCAGTGAAGGGTGTCGGTCCAAGGCATGATAAAGGCGTTGGCCTCATCGCAGTTTAGTTGTCCAACGTGCCCCCTAGAATTTTTTCAGGTGAACCTAATCTGAATCAAACCTTACATATTCTTAAAAAAATTCCATGCCAAACATATCAGGGCTAAAACTGCCTTTTTTGGTACCATTACTTTCTGGAAAGGCACTGGACTTTCTTGGGAAATCAAAAAAAGCAATTACGGACGCAACCATAACCAGAAATATAGTGGGTGGAACAGCGCGAAAAGCAGAAACACACAAGAAGAGACGCACAGCAGACAAGCGCTGACTCGCAACTAATTTTTTTATTAGGAAGAGAGCGGATTCTTATACAAAAAATATGTCGCATGATGTTACAAAAAACGAAACCCTTGACCAGGCAAATTCCACGTGGCTGTTGAAGGAAGAAGATATCTCTTGAAGTTTTGCCTGGTCAAGGGTTTCGTTCTTTGTAACATCATGTGACATATTTTTTGTATAAGAATCCGCTCTCTTCCTAATAAAAAAATTAGTTGCGAGTCAGCGCTTGTCTGCTGTGCGTCTCTTCTTGTGTGTTTCTGCTTTTCGCGCTGTTCGACCTATTATGCAATTGTACCAACTCGCCCAACTGTCCATCCTACGTCATGACCAGAAAGTAAAGTTTTACGCCACTTTACTAACAACGAGGGCCTTCTTTAGGAGAAATTTGAAGTAACAAGAATATCTGCCAGAGTGATACGCTCTTAATTGATGAATATTTTCTTTGAGCCTAAACCGGGCCCGCCCATTTGGCGGGTCTGGTCGGGCTGGATGGGCCAGAATATTTCGTGCTATGGCCGGGCCTAGGTTTGTATCGGTGTATCGGAGAAACAGGGCCATGCTCGTTCGGATTAAGGGCAAGGCAGCCGTCTCGAGCCAAGCCCGGGCCAATAATTACGGCCTGTGCAGCTCTCTAAAGAAGGGGGGCCGTGTCACCTTTCCATATATCTTAGGTGGTTCCATATAGAGTGTATACCCGTCATGTACTATGTCAACTGCGCAGCGTTGCTCATTTCATTCGAGTGAAGATAGTAATCAGTTTTGAAAACAGCTACGCCCCTCCTCCCCCCCCCCCCCCCCAAAAAAAATCAGGAACACAAAGACAGAGAAGGACACCATGTGCACATGTGATGTCCTACTCTATCTTGTATTGTTTCCTTTGCGCCTTAGTGGTGTTCAAATCATGAACCAACTCACCCCGCAGGCCAATATTCCAATAATAATGCAGTATTCCCTTTAAACACATTTTCTTCTTTTAATCGCCAAACTGAGAAATTGTTGTCATTCTGTGTCGAGGATCGGATGTGTCAGTATTGATATTTTTTCTATGACGCTATCCCGAAATATGTTTACTTCACATTTTTCAGTACCGAATTGAAATTACACGTCCCTTTCTTTCTGTCGCAAGTTTTCTGAGAAAGTGCTTGGTTCATTCTTGATATACACAAATTTATCGCATAACTGGCGCGCTATAAATCTTGATGATATTAGGGTATTTCAAGTCCATATCGACTATGTGCTATATAAACCATGCTGGAATCTCGTCTAGGATATGCGCTCCCTCCATAGCTCTTGATATTGCCACATTCATTTAGTCCTCCTTCCCTGGCACGATATTGTTAATCCATTGTTTTACAAGCAATGCATATGCATACCTTTGTTACCCTTCTGGTGGTCAGTGTCGTTGTTTCTCCGTGAAACTTAAATCAAGCCTAATTGCAGCAGCTACTAGACGGTGCCTCGACGTAGCCTTTGAAGCTTACATTTCTTTACGATTGCATCATTACCGATGTCTCGCTATGTCTTTCAGCAATTATGCGTAACAAATTGAATTAACAGATTATGAACCTACAGATGGGGTTCCGTTGTTTTGAAAAATGCGTTGTTCATCGGCTTCCTCTTCGAAAGTAAGCGAAACAACCACTGAAATTCCCAGAATCTCCGATTCCTGATTTGTGATTCTTGAGGGTGGGTTGGCGATATGCAGCACAAAGGTAGTGATTTTCGTATAAACATAAAAAGCATGCTGAATACACTAACCGTGTCGCCGCAGGTTTGTTCATAAGTGTGATAGGAGCAGGGAACTAAAGGAAGCAATGTGCAAAAAAATAAAAAGAGATGGCTGCATCGTCACGCTGAGCGATCAGACTGTTCGTTCTGAAGCACAGAATTGTACAAGTCCCAGTTATTGCGAGCCAGACTTACGGTTCCAGCTCGAAGAGAAGGTCATGCTTGCAATATTGTTGCCGTCTCTCTCTATTGGCGCAGAGAAGAAAAAACAAAACGAGTACTAGTATGAAAGAAGAGAGAAGGGACGTCACTACCAGTGCCAAAAATCAGAAGCCGCCATCCCGACCGCTAATGAGGATGCGCTTGGATCCGCTGCTAATTATCTGTCATTAGCTGGTCTCGGCGCAGCGAAAGTAGCTACGGTTACGGGGCAGGCTGCACCACGTAGCTCAACAAATATCCTATCTCATCTGTGTTCGCGGTCTGAGCTTTCTTTCTATCTTATGTCCTGTACTTTAAAATATGTTAGAGGTACTGAAAATAAAATGAGACTCCTCCTTCAAACGGATACAGGTGGTGCTTAACCCGTAAAAAGAAATTATAGCTCGGAAAAGCTTTTGCAAAGCCTTTATGCGCGAGGCTGCTCGATTCATTCAGTCTCATCGATCGTAGTCAGCAGGGGGATACTACTGACACTTTTTTGAAAATTCGATGCGTGAGTGCACGTGTGCCTCCCCAAATTATCAAAAATAAACATTTCTTTGCACTCCGAAATAAATGTTTCGAGTACGTGTTGAAAAACTTTGAGCACATGCTTTTTTGGGAGTTTTAATTCAGATAGAAAGTAATCTTTCTTAACATTCCCAAGCAAGAAGTATATTCATGGATTCAAATACAAAACTGCAAAATTAATTTTGGAGGGAAAAGAAACCAAACGCTGATATAACAGTGTAGCTATGCTAACGGAGCTTAAGCTCCGGTAACTACACTTACCCAGGATGAACTTTCGTAAATGCTACTACATAGAGACAGATATTACCGCCATTTGTTTCATAAATATGGCATATAAGACCACGGCAACCTGTCGACCGACACAATCCCCGAGGGCTTAACGCCTAACTTTTCTGGCCAGTTGAAAAAGATGTATTATGTATGTATAGGAGATGATGTATGAAATACATTTCGTCCCTATCCGCAGTGATACCTTCTTTTATGTAAGACATTAGGTTGACAAAAAGCGGAGTAATAGAGCTCCTTTAAAAAAAAATGAAAGAAAAGGCGGTATAATATGGCTAAAGACGCGAAGAGTGTTTTTGTGGCCAAGTAAATAATGAGTATATCAGGTGTCGAATTCACAACTTGAAATTTAAACATTAGGTAACAATCAAAAGCAAGGTACTACCTATGATTGCTAGGTAACAAATCCCAAGTAGCACAAAGTGGGCTATGAAGTGGGGGCCCGCGTTGGGCCCGTGAGGGCAGCCCATACGGGCCCCGTGCGGGATTTGCAACACGTACCCAGAGGGGCCCCGCGTGGGCTGCCCAATTTTGCCGCGATCGGTCCCAATCTGTATCCGTGTGGGCAGCCCAAATAGGGCTGCCCGCATTCAGCCCAGGTAGACGAATGTGGGCAGCACATCAGAATCATTAATGGGTCCCACATTTGTGCAGGCAATGTCATCCCATTGATCAAGGTTTTAATTTTAAGTCGATTAATCCCTCCAATACCTGAATTATATATACGCGGGATTTGCGAAAGCCAGTCCGTTTTGAGCTAGCCCACGTGCTGCCCTGATGGGTTGAATCTGGCATTTCCGGGGCTGCCCAAATTCCAGTAATCATCAATCGCGAAACATTATGCGCTATTTTTTTGCTTGTATGCGACACTCAGTAACATGAGAGAAATTTATTCCCAACACTACAATAATGTGGGCTGGCCCACATCAACCCCAACATGTTGGTCTGAATATTTATTTCGGTGGTGCGTGTAGAATAGTAATGCCGCAGGAAACATTTGGAGGTCGTTCAGTGCATACTCGTAAAGCGGAACAGTTATACTGTTGCATATTTTCTGTCGACACTGCATAATTAACGTAGTTGTTAGAGTAAAAATAAATAGTCTTTATTCATAGCAGAGATATGCTTAGGAAAGTTATGTGAAACCTCCAGAAGAGGCAATTAGTAGCCGGTATAACATTATTTACATAAATAAAATGGTGCCTTAAAGATAGGGTGGAGACGTTTCAGAGCGGTAAGCCCGCCTACGGCCAATTTGGGGCCCACTGCGGCATTTCATGGGCCGCCCCAATTGGGCTGATCTTGATTTTACCGCATGGACTACGAATATATATTGCATTTTCCCGCAAGTACCCAAAGAAATACCCGTGTGGGCAGCGTGGCGGTGTGGTCGCTTTTCAGCCCGGCCGCAAACCATGCGGGACCTATTCGGTTTTTGCGTCGGCAGCCCCAATCGGACTAGCCCGTCTTCTATTTGCTTTAGGCCCACATTTGCATCGCGTCTGACCTAAATTACCCCGAAAGAGACCGATGCGGGCAGAAGTGGGAAGGAGCAATTGCCTGCCCCGCTACCGCCCACGCGGAAATTATCTAGGTTTTTGGTGGGCAAACCTATATGGGGCAGCCCAGGAAGTTTCTGCATGAATTCCAGATTTTCGTCTGACCTTCCCTTAAGAACCCCTCAAGGGTCCCATGTAGGCAATGTGCGGGCATACCCGTATTTAGCCCCGCCGCGGCCCATGCGGGACCTATTCGGCTTTTGAGTGGGCAGCCCCAATTAGATCAGCCCATGCGTTTCCTACACAAAGCCCAAATTGCATTTGCATCGGCCCTAAAATTTCCCAAACGGGACCCTGGAGGGCCAGATGTGGGAATATGTACTTAGTTAGCCCTTTCCACGCCTATATAATGCCCAAATGGAAAAAACAGGGGCAAGCCCAATTTGGGCTTGCCCGCTTGATCCCTAAAGCGGGCCCTCGTGGGTGTTATTGTGGTTGCCCAAGCCCAACTTGCCCATACGGGCCCCCGGTGGGCCATGTAATGTGTGCTACTTGGGATATATCAAACGGTGGTAGAGCGGACTAGTTGGTAATTCACACTTGGAAAAAACAGCGTACCCTTCAGACACAGACGAAGCAACATGAGACAACGCAGTGCTATGTTGTCTATCTTTCTCCGTCCATGTGTTCATAGTGCGTTTATTTTCTCAAATACATATATATGGTAAATCAATAGTATAAAATTAAGGCCATCAAAGAACTACAAGGTACGTTCATTCGTAAAATAGGTCAGGCTGCAAGATATTAAGCAAGGATATTAAGCAAGCAAGCAGAAAACAAGAATAAAAAAACGTGCATCCGCAGCTTATGGGTGAGCATGGCACGAAAGATGCGGTCCATTGGTAATTGCTTCTGATTTTGCTTCCATGCATCCGCAATCCGCACAAACGCACAGTCCGCAATCGCGAGGTGTTGTGTATTATTTTAATGTCGGCTCGTCTGCGTTCCTTGGAGTTGACCCGGTGTGTTGGCTTAGAGGGCACAGACTACAGAGCCGAAGGAGCCAGATTCAATCTTGCCAGCAGCAATCGCATTTCAATGGAGCCTAAACGTAAGATGTCTGTTATTTTTTTATTTCAGAGCATAGTAAAGAGGCCCAGGGAATCAGGGCTCTACGAACCTCACAACTAAGGCGTCTCTGTTAGCCTGAGTATTCCTTTCAAATTTTAAATAACAAAAAACAAATGAAAATTATTGATAGCGACAGGAAGTCGCTTTTATAATTTTTTTTTACATGTAGCAAAGAGATGTAGCTACAGATATTCTCGCACAACTCATTTGAACAGATTGTTTTGGGTATTACCTGCTGCCGTTCTAAAAAAGAAGTACTGTTCACAATGAAAGATTTTTTATTTGGCATAACAAGAGTGCTTTCTCACGCACCCAATCCTTCAGACATCGTAGAGCGTCACCATCTTTATCAGCCGGCCTCTACCCACTGCAGGGCGAAGGCCTCTCCCATTTTCCTCCAATTAGCCCGGTCCTGTTCTAGCTGTATCCATTTCAGCCCTGCGAATTTCTCACTCTCCTCCATCCACCTAATTTTCTGCCGACCTCTGCTACGCTAATCTTCTCTTGACATCTAACTGTTCACTCTTATAGACCTCCTCTCTTCGAACTATACATCTTCCTGCCGCGTATGTCAGTACCGACAAGATGCAACTGTTATACACCTTCCTCTTGAGTGATACTGGTAAGCTGCTTATCATAATGTGTGAGTACCTTGCAAATGCGCTCCAACCCAATCTTATTCTCCTAGTTATTTCCCTTTCGTGATCCAGATCTGCAGTCACTACCTGTCCTAAGTAGACATAATTGACTACCACTTACAACGCTACATAGTGTAAGCATTACTGAGCGCAAGGTGTCTAGGTCGATTCTTGGTACCACGTGGAAGCTGTAAATATCCTAACCTCTTGGGGCCTTCAAACGGCGGAGACAACTCGGGGCCAGACATACGTTTGGTTTGCCACTGATTGCGCGAGCATTACACCATGTTTCTGTTTTTGTCATTTTGTTCCCGTCTCTTGTTTTTGTAAGGATACGTGCCGTAAGAAAAAGTAAGGAAATATGTTAAGGCGGGATTTTGGCGGAATGTCAAGTGAATATCGGCGTCGCGTCTCTACAGAAGGAGTTGTGTTCAATAGCTTTACTTATTTTTTTATGAAAACCGAAATGCAATATAAAATTATTTCAATTTCTCCGAAGATGTCATTGTAATATAATTTCACTATTTTTTGGGAGCAGTATTTAGTTAAGGTACTCATTTATATTTCTGCGACTTTATTACAAGTATTTATTAATGTAATTTAGTAATGGTTTGAGCCATAACAAAACCGCTCCTCTGTTACTGTAGTGAGCGTAATAGGTGCTGCTAAAAAAATTATAATATTTATATGAAGCTCAAAGCGAAAGTAAGTTTGGTGGCATCATTTGCGTGTGCAGCCATGAGGCATTTCTGAAAGTTCTTGCATTTTACGGAACACCTTACTGATTGTAACACTCTGTTGCAAGGTGCAGCGAATTAACAGTTAAATCTCCTGCAACAGCCACAAACGGAATAGCCACATTTCGACAACACCAGAAAGTAGAAGCAAAAAGAAAACCCACAAGACGCGCTCTCCTGTCCTTCCCAAATTTCTCGCCACTGGCCTCTTTCTCTTTTGGCAGAAGCAACGTCATTTACGCGACACCTTCCATTTATCTTAGGCTCAGCATCTAAGCCTTCTTGTGTATGTGGCAGGTTGTGATATGGATACTGCGTTTGGCATCCGCCTGATCCCATCCTCTTGCCCCCATAAAAAGGCCGCTTAGAGCAAGACATCACGGTGTTTTTGCCTAGTGTTTTTTGTTCCTCGCCGCCTGCCCAAAAGACGTATGTACTTTTTATTTACTGGGTATGCGTGTATTTTTGTGGTACCTTTGCAAAGCCCCTGGCGATCGTGTCAAGATAGCCTTCTTTTGTTACCCGCATCTACTGGTGATAACCGAGATTTGGTTGCACAGCGGTGATTTGATGAAGAAATTTTGCCACGGAGATGTCCTATACCGACGTGATTGCGGCTCACGTGGTAGAGGCGTCCCAATGATTGCAAAGCAGCAAATAAAAGTAGAGTCCCTTGATCAAATCGATCAGCATGAATGTTTACTTTTGCTTCAAACAACGGCGTTGTTTCACTTTTATTTTTGTGCAGGGTATGGCGCACCTGATGCAGCGGACTCTTTTATGCCTATAGTCTTTTCGATCATCTACTACATTACCAAAATCGGCATTTAGTTCTTACCGGCGATTTTATTGTGCCTGCCATCGATTGGGATAAACAGTCGCATGGCCTGTGTACCCCATGTGATATTATCTGAGACCTGATGTTTTCATTAAATACTGAATAATTTGTTCGTGAATACACCAGAGATTTATCTGCTCGAGACATTCTTTGTTATTCAAACCTTTTTTGACAGAGTGGTTGAGGTTGAGACTCAAATATTGGCCCATCACTTATATACTTCAATTGTGATTCGTTTGTTTCTTCTGGATTGCATCAAGTTAGAATACAAGAGGTACTATGTACGTGCTGATAATAATGCAGTTATCAACGCCTTACAATCACTGTTAGCACTTGCAGCAATCACGCCCATAGTTTATGGCATCACTTTCAGAATGCATTAGAATACTGTACTGAACATTTTGTTCCGCTGACACAGGTACACATCAACCATGGAATTCCTTGGATAAGTCGAGAAATTCTTCAACTCAAGCGTAGAGCGAAACAATGCAGGAAAAAAATGCCTTCCTTACAACAGTTTCAAGTACCGAAACAGAAACTTGACTCTAAATAAAATTAGTGAAGTCTTATTATTTTAGAACGATGCTCCCCGAATACATTGAAAGTGATCCCAAAAAGTTTGGAATTTTCTAGGTCGCAAGACTGATTAGTTGAGTAAAGTTCGAAATAATAATGAAGTTCTGAGTGCACGACGAGAGCACAAGGCTTTAACATATACTTTCAAAGTGTGTTTCTGAAAGAGATGGTAACCACAGCTTGAATCCGATGTGAAGATCATGGTAACGTTCCAACTGTTTCTGTAAATTGAGTTCTCTCCATGCTGCGAAAGCTCGTCAATAAAAGGTGCGCCGGTACTGGCGGGCTTTTCAATGCCTTCCTGAAATGTTTTTGCAGCACAGTTATTTGTGTTCTTAACAAATATTTTTCAAGCTTCCCGTCGGTTCTGGTGATGTACCGGAATACAGGATAATGGCCCGCGTTGTACCTATCCATAAAAAAGGCGATAAGCTAACTGTTTCTATGTACCGAGAATTTCAATGACTTGTCGTTGTAAATTAATAGAACACATAGCTTCTCTCTATCTTGACTAATTTCTTGCTGAATATAACATTTTGTTGCAATATTGCTTCAGAAATGGCACGTAGACTTTGACGCAGTTACAATAGTTATTGAATTTTATCATGTTCTTGAGAAATCAGGGTAGGTCGATGTTCTATTTTAGGCTTTCGGAAGGCATTTCACACAGTTCCCCATAGTAAACTCACTTAAAATTTAGAAAGTATTGGCTGCCCTTCTTAACTCCTTAATTGGACTTTGGCTTATCGTTAACATAGGAAGCAATACGTAGAAGTTCATGGCTGCAAATCAAACGAGCTTCCAGGTACGGTAACTGTACCTCAAGGGAGTGTCATAAGTTCGCTGCTTTTCCTAATTTATATCACTCATCTGCTGGTTTTCATTTCCAGGAATGTCTCCTTAAAGCTTTTGGCCACTGCTATACTTTTGGAAAGCATAAATAAGCAAAACGATCCCTACCTTTTTCAAAATTCAGTGTTAGGGATTCACAAATGGTATGTAAATGGGATATGCAGTTGAACCTAGAAAAATTTTCTTTCGCGAATCTTGCGTAAAAATACAAATCACAGAATTTTACAGCGTGCCAAACTACGTACTTCGGACAGTTGAACAATATAAATAAGCACACACACACACGCACACACGCGCGCACACGCACACACGCGCGCACACGCACACACGCAGACAAAGGGAGAGACAAAAGTGAGCGCACAGACACCCGAAGCGAGGAGGAAGCAACGAGGGGCCCCATCCAAAGCGCTATCAGGCCAGTCCCCGTGCAGGCGTCAGCTCTCCCCTCGCGGGCGAAAACCACTGAGGTTTGGTAAACCGTCGCCCATTCATGAATATGTAGATCCAGCCTGAGACTGGAGGGGGGGGGGGGGGGGGGTAGGGGTCACACGCATGTCTGGCAGACACGGCTGGGGTAATAAAAGCGAGGACCATGGGTAGGGCACTCCGGATTGTATTTACATGGGCAGCAGTTCTCCCATCCTCCCCTATTTAGCACCGCGCTTTCAGTCTCGCAACCCTTGTGGTCCAATGGTTGCTACAGCTACTATTCATCGTCCTTTAGAGAAAACAGCGGTTCCTTCAGATTTACGTATTTCTGGCTCCTGTAAGCTTATTTATAACAACAAAAAGATGGCTGCTATCACTATTTAAGCGGCAACACTCTCTTGCTGTTGCATATTCGCATGCTTAGAACTGTTAAAAGAATTGACGAATTGGCAAGAGGTAAATAGTGAAGCAATATCCTCAATGCAAACAATAGCCATTTTACTGCTTTTAATTGCGAAAGGTACGTTCAAGCGAATTTTTTATTTTTATTTGCTAGTGTACTATTTTTAAATAGAAAAGTTTAACAACGGGCCAGCCGGTCCCCATCTTTAAAAAAAAAAGAAGCTAAAACAGAAGCATTAAACAGGCCTAAATTTGATTTAGGTCACGACAGGAAATGAAAAACCAGAATAAGAAATCACGAATGTGGTCATTAGCCATTTGTCTACACCATGTCTGCTTTCTGGGATACCACATTTATACTTTGAGGCAAAACTGGGACATTGTAAAAGAAAAAATATACATCACAATTGGAATATCGGTTTACGCTTTCGAAGTCCAGCGAAAATTTGCATTTGCTCTTCGCATGCCCTCGCTCGGAATAAAACAATCTAAAATTCTATTGGCTCCATTTGTGGATATACTGTTACCTCGAAATAGTGTAATTTAATTTTATAAACATAATGATAACAAGTATCTAGACTTTTAGTTCGTAGCGAAATTCCGCTTATGAAGTTTGTCCTACGCCAAATGTGAGAGCTTATGACTCGCACGGAAAACCAACGGGGTCCATGCGTTCTTGAAAATAGATAGCGAAACACATAAAGCCTTCGAAAGTAGAGCTGCAGATATATTGGTTTTTGTGACGTTTTTTTTGCAACATGCAAACAACTGAAATAGAGAATAGCCCTGCGAGAGTTTGTCCTGAATGTCCTGGCACGTGTGCACAATTAACTTTGAATTTAATAGGGTACCGTAATTGGCGAATGAAAGGGCAAGCAAAGCGGCCACTCCACCCCCGAAGATAGCTCTAAACAGTCACCTCTGTATGCGCCCGCATCAAATGCCGAAAGAATCGTTCAAAGCATATCTCTATGGAAAGAAAATTCTCATGTTTGCATCTTTGCATCATACAAAGATGTATACATGCAAAGATATTTCTGTATACAGAAACAGCACCGAAGACCAACTTGACATCCAAGGTTGTGAAGGCTCGAACTGAATCAGACTGAGATTCATTAGGGCGTGAAGAGCTGTTGAATTAATCATTGCCAGCCCTTAAATGGCCGTCTTGAAAAATCCCATTTTATTTTGCTTTAAACTTTTGCTTTTCAACTGCCTCCCGCTATTAACATACCGTAACTAGTAAGCCAAGACAAAGTGAGCAGGGACATTCTTTGTAGCGTGTTTGGTCGAGCACGCACTGACGAGGCCGCGCGGGTACGCTGGCGAAAAATTCGGTATAGGTCGGGTCCGCGTCTGTATAAGCGCTATTAATCGCCTGACCTTCACTCCCCTCTTGCTCGCGCCCCTTTGTGTCGCGGGGTGGATCTCCCACGCCAGAGCTGCCCTCCCGTCTGCTATGGCACTTCTCGCCCTTTTGTGAGTGGGGTTTTCTTTTGCTCTTACTTGTTACATTGCGGGATCTTTCTAAAAGGCTTACGCTGTACACGTCACATCATTTTAAGCCGAGTTTCAGTGCATACAAGCCCCAGATTCTCCCTTTTGGGTACTTCCATAAAAACAGAATGAAGAAATGCTTCAAAATCCCGCTTGGCACAGAATAGAGACCCATTTATAACTTCGACTTAATTTTTGAGCGATAGATTTTTGTTTCCTGCTCGCACGCCAATTTTTGCTCATCTTCCAACATCGATTTTGATAAAAAAGATTCGATACAAAATACAGCCATGAGTCATAAAAGATTATTGTTTTCTTGCGCAAATGAAAACCATGGAAGATGGATAACAACACGATGTGAAACATTTGTTTCTACGAACGAAGAAAAAAGGTGGTGATTAAGCAGAATAAATCTGTTCATTATATATATTTGCACAAATATGAGTTCAGACGGCGCTGTTCTCTTAAGTTGAGAAGGTTCAGAGTTCAGGAGCTCGGATTACAAAACTTTAAAGGGCACGTAAATGCGGTGCGGCCGTTTTAGTGGCTTGCCCCACAGGACAAAGATGGCGTTCTTTCGTTGTAACCGACAGAGATCACCCTCTTGCCAGTCTTGTTCATTTGCCATGCAAACTTTAATCAAATGTGCGATTATCTAATCAAGGTGCAGCCATCCAGTGGCTCAATTCATAGCAACAGTCAGCCTTTCACGTGCCGCCGCATCCGTAAAAAAGGAAAAAGGGAACGGGCAGCGGACATGAACATTTCGCAGCCTCGATCCTAATTCGCACTTTTAGCGTTCTGAAACCTCCTAACTGAAAGAAGAAGCTTTTGAAACATCAATTAAGCATTCCCATCAAAATGGCCGTAATTTACGTGGCTGATGGTGCCCTTATATCAAAAGAAAATAAAGGTTATTATTATAAGTAATAGATTTGTTGCTACTTTCAGGCCGACGGCTAACATTATCAATTAACGCCGATAAATCTAAGACTAAAGTATAAAGTCACTCAGCGTAACTACGGGCGGCGACGACGTTGAACCCAGTTATGCAGTGCAGCTTCCATCTACAACCTATTGTTGTTAATTTATTTTTAAAAACACTCTGCCGCAACAGTTTAAACAGTGGCACCCGGTGAAGATAATAGTATCTCCTGAAGTATTTTGTGGCACTGCTAGCTGCGGTTTATTTGCTCAGCACGCCGATTATGAATAATCAGTACTGTTCGAGTAGCCACTGCATCGAGATCTCACAGTACCTCTCTTCTTTGCGTTGTGTCGTATAAAAATCCATTATCTATTTAAGATAGATTCAGTCCTATACATGGGTTACTGTTGTTATTTTATAATTGTTTCTAACTTAAATCAGCGGTAGTGGTTTAAAAATGCATGCGAATTGGATTAGTTTCACGTAAAACAGATAAATCGCCGAACAAGCGCATTTCAATAATACCACCTTGATGTGTCCCTAATTTACCACGTCGATAATGCTAATTGAGTATGGCAGAAAGCATGCACTTCTGCTTTCTACCCCATTGCGTGTGTGTGAGCCAATGCACCCTCTTCTCCAAGCGCTGTTCCTGCAGCGCTCTTCTGAAGCCTCTACGTGCGAATCATTTCATTCTATATCATGTGCACCTGCAAATAATTTTACTGATGGTAAGTCTATTTTTATAGACATGTTATCATGAGGAAATAACATAAGCCCTACTAGTAAATTTCCTTAAGGTTAGACAACAAACGCCCTTGGTCAAAAGAAGATCATGGTGCCTGTCAATAGCTGCAGCTGACCGCATGAAGTTTTTCATGTCTTCCTATAGAGGTGCATTTGTACATGATTTGACAGATTTATAATGTATTTATGGAAATAAAGAAATGCAAGGTCCCCCTAAAAATTATGTTCCGTTGTGAAGTCATGTGTCTGCTCCCTTAAGTAGATGACTCCGTTTGAAAACGCTGGGGCCGGAAAGGCACTCCGCCATGGGGACCTTAAAAAGGACGAAATAAACTTCTAATATTCGCTGTGCTAGGAAGAAAAAAGATCGACTTGCACAGCATGACCGCCGCTTTCAGCACGAATACTGCTTTCATGACTACAGTAGCCTCACTTCTCGAAAAAACATATGCAGCAGAGAGTAAAAGCAGCAGCCGGCATTCGAATATTTCATGGCTTTTGGGTACTATAGTGATTTGACCCCCCCCCCCCCCAAAAAAAAAAAAAAAAAAAAAAACTTTGTAGTTCGTCTGCCCTCTCTCTACCCTCTATACGCAGAATATGCAGTCCCGTTTTCAAAGATTTACAGTGCCGTAAAAACAGCAAACCGAAGCCGACAAAAATACTTCGTCAAATATCACGGAAGGTCTACTGCCGGAAGTGCTTTGGAAAGCCGCTGCCTCTCTGATGACATAAGTGGCGGGTCTTTGTGTTGGAAACAGAAATCGTGTTTAAACCAACTTACGCTGTTATACTTGCTTCGGCGTTCAAGCACTTCCACTGGGTATCTTCCAGTACATATGAGACAGTCAAACTTCTGACGTTGAGCCCCTTAACTGCGCGGTCACTGCTTGAAATTGTATGTTGCACTTGTGAAGCCACACAGAAGGTGAAGAGCTCCACCGCAATTCCTAAAAGGTCGCTGCTGCACGAACAGCGCATGTCGAGAACATGTCTGGAATTTAACTACGTGAACACATTCTCCCCCAGTTAGCAGCACTTGCTCTTCATTGCATGCTCCTTCGCTACAGCGGCACCGAGGCTTTCCTTTTAATCATGTAGGCAGGGACGCCTTGCAGTTTCCGGCGAAAAATGTGCGCAGTCGAGAGCACATACATCTTTCCAGGAGGCACAATTTCCTATCAGCGCTGTTACCGGCGGAAAACTCTCATTTTACGATCACCTAAAACTTCACCTATTTTATCATCAACCATACGTATTCAGTTCAGTTCAGTTCAGTTCAGGCGTTCAGTCGTGTCCGACTCTTCGTGACCCTATGGACCATGTCACGCCACGCTTTCCGGTCTCTCACTATCTTCTTAACATCACATAGCTTCATCTGCAATGCCTCGAGAATGCCATCTAACCATCGCGTTCGCTGCCTACCCCTTCTCCGGCGACCCTCAACCTTTCCCAACATCAAATCTTTCTCCAGCGACTCCTCTCTTCTCATCAGATGACCAAAGTAGCTGAGCTTTAACTTTAGAATTTGACCCTCCAATGAGCAGTCAGGGTTTATGGTCGACAATATCGACTGATTTGATCTTCTGGCAGTCCAAGGAACTCTTAAGAGTCTTCGCCAGCACCACAATTCAAACGCGTCAATTCTTCGGCGGTGAGCCTTTTTCACAGTCGAACTCTCGCATCCATACATCACAACTGGAAAGACCATAGCACGGGTTATACGGATCTTGGTTGGCAGACTAATGTCTCTGCTCTTTACTAGGCGGTCAAGGCTAACCATTGCTCTCTTTCCCAGAAGCAGGCGTCTCCTAATTTCATGGCTGCAGTCTCTTTCCGAGGTAATCTTGGCGCCCAAGAACAGAAAATCTGTCACAGCTTCCACTTCTTGTCCATTGATGCTCCAGGACTTGATAGGGCAAGACGCCATGATCTTCGTCTTTTTAATGTTCAGTTTAAGCCCAAACTTCTCACTTTCTTCTTGTACGCGCATCAGAAGTCTCTTGAGATCCAATTCACTTTCTGCCATTAAAGTGGTATCATCCGCATATCTAAGGTTGTTGATGCGTTTTCCAGCGATCTTCACTCCAGCTGAAGACTCGACCAGACCGGCCTTCCTCATGATGCACTCTGCATATAGGTTAAATAGGCAGGGCGACAGTATGCAGCCTTGCCTCACCCCTTTCTCAATCGGAAACCAATCAGTAAGACCATGCCCAGTTCTGACTGTGGCCTCTTGCCCTTCATAAAGGTTCCTGAGGAGACAGATGAGGTGAATTGGAACTCCCATCTCTTGGAGAGCTTGCCACAATCTGCTGTGATCTACGCAGTCAAACGCTTTCGCATAATCAATAAAGCAGAAGTAAATGGGTTTCTGGAACTCTCTTGCTTTTTCCATGATCCAGCGAAGGTTGGCAATTTGGTCTCTAGTTCCTCTGCCCTTGCGAAACCCAGCTTGCACGTCCGGAAGCTCCCGATCCACATACTGCTGCAGCCTACCTTGCAGGATTTTTAACATCACCTTGCTAACATGCGAAATAAGCGCGATCGTGCGGTAGTTGGAACAATCTTTGGCACTGCCTTTCTTTGGAATGGGGATGTAAACTGACCTCCTCCAATCCTGTGGCCACTGCAGGGTTGTCCAAATCTTTTGACATAATGTATGCAGTGTGTTAACAGCGTCGTGGTTGAGGTTTTGAAGCAACTCAGCTGGAATACCACCAATTCCGCTAGCTTTGTTCTTAGCAAGGCTGGCTAAGGCCCATTAAACTTCACTCTTCAGGATGCCCGGCTCGAGATCAGTAATCACAACCGTCCTATGTTGGGTTTGCATATCCGGGTCCTTCTTGTACAGTTCTTCTGTGTATTACTGACCATACGTATTATGTACGGGAAAAGGCTCGTCCGAAATATGATATGAACAAAAATATGAAACAAAGAAATTGATTGTGGTTCCTGCGAAACTTTGTAGTACAACTGGCGCACTACATAACAAATGTCTTTCCTGGCAGCACGATGATAGTTTTCTTGATTAGCAGTTTTAAGAAAGCATGTGAAAAGAAAAGGACAACCGTAATTGTCTTCATTGTGCAGGTGCTTTTTATTAATGTCGTGTTTATAACAACTTCATAATTTCAGAAGTTTCCAAACGAGGACAATGATCACATTTCGTTTCCATATTCTTACCTTACACTGAGAAATTTGTCGATATTACATTTCGTTTCCATATCCTTACACTAAGAAATTTGTCGATATTCAAGTGGGCGCAAGGTGACTGGAACAGAGAGTCGTAATGAATAGAAGAATACAATATCAGAAGAGTGGAAAGTTTGGAGATATATTTAAAAGAAAAAAATTTAAAAAATATACTTGATTGTGAAGGTCTAAGAAAACAAAACTGATTAAGATGAAAACAAAAATGAAATGATGGTGATGGGAGTGGGAGAGGGGAGTGGAATGAAATACATTGCATAACGCAGCACAGTAGGAAGAAAATATTACGCCTGAAACGGGAAAAAACGAAAATCTACCTTGTTGCAAAAAATAGAAACACTAAAAAAAGGTGCAAAGAAAAGTGACAACAGCTGAGAAAGAGAGATTGCACATTACAGCCCTAAAGATATTAAAGTCGATAAAGTTAGCCACTTGCCTAGGAATATGGCTCTAAGTATCGCAGGTGCTGGGAAGGAATGAATATGAACAACGCTTAGTGTGATTCGAAGGAGCGCCTACACTGGGGACATCACCGGCAAGGCCTGAAGTGGGTAGTACAGTTAGTAGCCGGCTCTTTAGACGTGAAGTGCAGTCGCAGATTTTATGGAACAGGTATTGGCGAGAAATTATTCTGCCGTGTGAAAGCAATGGTAAGGATAAAGTAGATTTCGTGGCCGTGAAGGTGGAGTTACTTGATAATTTGAAAGATGTAACCCGACTCCAGCTTCGTACAGGCTTTAGTAGTGCAGCTTATAATGATTCAAGGCTAGGGCAGCAGGGCTGCATATCCCATTTTGGGTCGGACAAGCATGTTACGCAGCATGCAGGTACCACAGCATGCAGTTAGCATTGTTAGCAGTGAATACTAGTTACGGTTTCCAAGTCCGGTAATTAACTCTCTAGAACAGCTAGCCTTACTTGCCAAGTTAGAATTTATATGCACACCAAACAATTCGTATACGAAAGAACAGATCCAGAGCGATACTGTTGAGTTGATTCTGCACGCCGTCAAGAAACATGAATGTGATAACATTTATTAGCGCTTGTCCCGTATGCCAAAATTTAGACCATTCAGAAGCGAGGTAATATCATATTGAAGGACGGACATACATCATATTCATCTTCATTTATTTCGCGGTGTATTAAGAAATCATTAGCACACAGGCACATATGTAGAAGTGATGTGATTAGGCAAGTAATTACATAAACGAGATGAGTAAGGGCCCTAGACTGAAATCCTGAGGAATGCTTAAGCCAGCATAAGATGAACGAGAGCTAGCATTATTTGCATTCACAAATTTACAATGATTATTGAGGTAAGACAAGAGACCCGAAATAACGTTAAGTTTCCAGATGAAGGTTACCTATTAAGTTTGAAAAAAAAAAGTAGTTTATAGGAGATTTTTCTAACGCTTTGGAGAAATCATCGGATATGCCCTTTCCATAAAACACAGGTCCAGGATGAAGTGCACATCTTGTATTAAATATAGAAGCGGGCTCTCGCAAGGAATTTTTTTTACGAAACCTGCTTTGGCAATCACGTAAATAAAATTTGGCTGTAAGAAATCGGAAACATGAGAATAGGCTACTCGTTCCATAATTTTACTCCAACCACTAACAAGTCAGATGGGTGGATATTTTTTTATCAATTTTTTATCTCCATACTTGCTAATAAAATACTTTGCCCGCTCTACAGTCGCTGTGGCAGCGTCTGACTATAGCGAGTGGTGCAACGAATTCGACAAAATGATAGCAGTATAAGCTTTTGTATTCTCTAAAAGTTTAGAGCTAAAACTATACCAAGCACTAAGCGAAACCTTGAGCTGTTCACGCATATTTCAGATGAGAACAGGTCAATTGTAATTGGGCTCATACGAAGGAAATCGCAGGGTGGATACTCTGGATGCAAGATAATAAAAGCAGCCAAAAAACGCAGTAGAAAGCATCCGCCAGAGATCACAGGAAATTTATTGGGTACCTATATACTTCTTAGATTAGTTTTAGACAGATAATTCTGCTTGGCAGCGTTCCATATCTTTAGAGGTTAGAGAGATACTAATTAATATCGGTGGCAGAGTGTTGCCGCGAAACCTGCATAACTGTATTTATTGTATGAAAACTGTGCGGAAAATGTTTTATCTTGTTTTAGAGCGATGTGCTACTCAGAAACAATGAATTGGAAAGCAGTCCACCGGAGGGCAGGATTAGGCATTTTGGCTAAGCGAAAAAGATAGCTCTTTTTAGACAGCTTTTTAGCAGCGAACTGAACAAGAGCGAGCGTGTGTTATTGGTGTTTTAATCAGAGAAGCATGCACATCTGCCAAGAAAGCGACTCTACTTATTCGAAATTAAGCGGTTATAAAGGTGTCGCAAATAACAGCTAGTTCAAAGTAATGGCCTGCACAATTTGCCATCCTGTACTCAAGGATGTATTTTTGACCGTATTTTTGGCATGCTGGCACGAAGTTCAAAAAGGAATTAAGCATACAACGGTCAACTGAGCCTTGAACACAGACATGGGGCCGACTAGATGGGGCCCAGCGGTGAGAACGTCTGACAAGTTAGATGAGTTGGAATAATAAGATATTATACGGATACACTGAGTAACAAGCTCTCAAACAATAAAATCTGCATACATATGCAGTAAACTTTCACACCTTGTATATAAAAAAACTGCACGAGCAATGTACAATATGTACTCGAGAAATGGGAACGCCTGAGCGTTGCAGCTGGATAAGGTACATCGCGCGCCCCTTTTAGCTTTTGCTAGAAAAGCCAATGATCATGCCCACAGTGGAAATTTTCGTTCCTTCGCACGTGTTCCTTGCAGTGATCCTGCGAGTGTACTATTGGACGGTACGCTGTTGCTGATGTCACGTGGCGTCCCCATTGCCAAGTGCAATTTTCATGATACGTGACTGTCCCATTACCTTGACACGTAACACTCTCATAGCGTCGTGGAATTTTTATGAAACTTACTGCCAGGTGACGTCGTCGTACAGCGTGAATGTCGCCCAAATTGAGAACCCCATAAATTAATTCGTTAAATAAATATTATTTCTTCAGTACATGGCTAATTGAATTATGTTAATGACATATTGCTATTTCTTGTACGATGCAGGTACGCTCTCGTGGCTCCATGACATTGTTAGCTGCATTATTTATTAATTAAACGAAATTATAATAATAGCTTGATTATTTAAAGCATTAATACAATTTGTTCTCAGTCTTCTCATCGCATATTTGCGCACCAATTAAGCTTTTTGCAATCTCAATCTCACCGTTGCATATTTACGCTCCTTGTAAGGTTTTTACAGCCCACCTTGGTGGTGCAGTGGCTAGGTCGCTCGACTGCAGTGCCCAAGGATGTGGGATTAATGCCAGCCGGGGCGGCCGCTTTTAAATGGAGGCACAAAGCAAGGCACCAGAGTGCTGTGCGATGTCAGTGTGCGTTAAAAAACCACAGGGGGTCAAAATTTCCAGTCCTTCACTATGACGTCTCTCATAGCCTAAGTCGCTTTGGGAAGTTAAACCCCACAAGCCAAACCAATCTAAGCTGTTTACTGACTACTACACTACTTTTCACAAACATATTCACACAAGCCGCAGCTTCAAACAAAACTGATTAAATTGATTTAATTAATTACGCAATTACAATTGGTAAACCTCAGTACTAAAACACACACTCTCAATAATATACTAACCAACACCAATAAATATTTTCACATTCATCTATACGGAACGATGTTCTCGTGCTGCCAAATTTTGCCCACAGGTTTTGCGGACTTTTTTTTTTTTTTTTTTTTTTTGGCGCAGAAAACATGGCCATATAATGCTTTCGCATTAAAAAGCATACATATGCTTAGCGCGTTTGCCTTATTGTCATTTCGTTCCAAAGTTTTGTGCCGTATATTATGGCTATCAGAACTAGAATCTGTGTGCTTGTTCTTTAACTGGAAAATTAATCAAAAGAAAATAGGTTCCGCTACCAGGAGACGCAAAGATCGAGAGGCTGCCATCCAGATTCCTGGAGCATACAAAATAAACAGACATAAAAAATAAATAAGCAGCATAGAAAAGAAATAGTTTAGTAGCGCGGCTTCACCGGACATTCTGTATTACCTTCCGCAGCAAGTAATAGCAATCGTTGATTAAGGGCAAGGGCTCAGCCATGTGGAGATGTATCTGTTTTCAATTTCCTTCAGTTGTGCATTGCAACATAAGATTGTGATTAGCCTGTAGCGCTTTTTTTTTCTTTTTCCTTCTTGCCGAGTCACCAAGGCGGGAAAATGAGCCAGGAGCTATGTGTGTTCAGAGAGGGACTCGTTGTCTCCGTTTACGCAGCGAAGCAATCCTGGTTCAGGCACGAAACTGGCCAACCGTTGGCCGCCGGCCGCTATGGCTGATTTTAATGCACTTTTCAAGTTCTAGGAATTAATACGGTTCAAGCTTACGCTGCGAAATACGTTTTTCTAGAAGTTTATTTTTGGTGAGCGATGTAAAGCGAGAATGGGATGCGAAGAAATGTGATTACTTTTACAAACAGTGGGAACTCGCCCGAATGTCGACGCATACACGCACTCGCTTCATTCTTTTCGGCAGTAATTATTTCTTCTTTGTGATGGCCACAGTCGTTTTGTTTCTGTATTTTTACACCGGCCGTTTGCTGGGTCGTGTTGTATTAGTGTTCTAGTCTCTTTTTTCCATCGAATAAAGCCCTATTTTATAGAAACTCGCGTTTATTTGTACATTTGATGCCTGTCGGCGCTAAAGTTGGAGCGAGGGTTGGATGAAATTGCATGGAAAAGCACCCATGCTGAGATAACGAAGAAAAAATAAGCACATTTTCTATAGCAGTGAATAGATTTCTTGAAGAATGGAGCAGCACTACTTCGAAAAGATGTTGCGTTATTCTGTCAGTCTCATCATTATGATCATCAACCTAGTTATTCACGCTGTGGGGTAGGAGGCACTTCCACATCTCTTCATATGAAGCTATCCTATGCCATCTGGAGCCATAGTATGGCTACAAATTTCCGTACATTATCCCCTACTCCCCCTATTTCTGCCGCACCACTCCGGTTGCTTTTCCTTGCAATGCAATTCCATTATCTTTGAGGAACTGTGTGTTACCACGTTTTTGTACTGCGTGGCCTGATTTCCCATTTCTTGTTCTTGAATTGGATCAGACTATTACTATTCGGCTTTTGTTCCATGACCCATTCTGCTTTATCCTGTCCCTCAAAGTTACCCCTCTATTCTTCTTTTTACACAAGACGCTGCGTTGTCCTTAATTCAACTCAGCCTCTTTCGATGGTTTCCTCGTTTCTTACCTGTAGATTAGTGCCGGTAAAATTATGCAGTTATGTACTTTCTTCTTGATGGATACTTTCGTTCATAATCTGAGAGCATCACCTGATGCCTTTAAACATACTCCATTTTTTTTACTTATTTCAGTACAGTGTTCCACGCCAGTGGTAACTTGCCACATTTGATAAACTGCTTTTTGTGGCTGCAAATACTGAACACTAATATGGTTGAGTGCGCTAAAGATTTAAATCCATTGTTCTCATTTGACTGTGTGGATTCTTGTTCATGCATTGCATTTCGTGCTTAGAGTCATGTACCAAGACAATGCATCCAAAGAATTGCATGTTACAGATGTTTCCTCCATTAACTCTAGTCCTTACACAGTTCTGCGCTTTTAAGGCGTTGGTTACGCAAATACCCGTGTGCCAGACATATAACTGAATTCGAGTTGAGTACGTAACACTCCGGCGGACGCTAAGGAAGAGCACCAGAAAATTGACAATATGGACGCGGGAATTTTTTTATCGACACTGTTTTTGAACCAGTAAATAGAAGATTCAGGTGCCCATAAAAGGAGAGCACCGCATTTCACCAGCTGGGCAGAGGAGTGCCGGCACGTTGACCAACGAGCGAGAGAGTCCGTTTAAGCAGGGGACATACTTATGGTTATTGGTTATGGTTATTTTGTTAGCTCACGTTTGATTTAAATTGAGAAACTAGAGCTGCAGTTCTTGTCAATACGGGGTTGTGGCTTTTGTGCCTTTGAAAAATAGATTACATCACGCCTTACCATTTTTATTTTCTTTTTATTTCCAAAATTAATACATTCCTTGAACCTCTTTCGAATCAGTCAAATGGGAAACCTTCTTTTCAGAGACCATAGCAGATCTACGTTCTTTCAGTGACTGGCTGTAAGTGACTGTAGTACTTCAGTGATCATGTTTTATTTCCTTTGTATCTCTGCATCTAACAGGTCCTTAGATAGATCGCCAGTAAAGAAGCTCCGGTGGTCCCTACACTGGGCCCATTTCGCGAACGGGGAGACGTTCTTAACGAACCGTAGGCCTGCCACAAGGCTCTTGGATGGCGGCTCCAACCGCCGTGGGGCGTCTGTATCCCACTAGCAGAAAGCAGATAGCCTCACACCTTCGAAGATCAGATCCGTTCTTCCCTTCTCGCACCAGCCGGTAAACTGGGCGTCCCTCAGGGGTCTGCTGTCGCTGCTGACTCAGCTGTGGCTCGTTATCCAACCCAGGACGGAACTGCCTTAGGCTGTGCGGTTGGGCGTCTAAAGGGGGATGCCGCTTTTTTATTTTGTCAGCGTTTCTCATTCTCCAGGAATTGCATCACGAAATTTCGTCACTCTTTTTTTTCGCTTTAGGAGATTTCCTTTAAATACACTTAAAGAGCGCTGAATTCTTCTCCACTTTTTGTTTTTGGTTCTATTACAGGATTGTAGTACAAAGCAATGATTCAGAATGGCGCTCAGCTGTACGACTATGGGCCGGTGAGGAGATAACCACAGAGATCGGAGCAAACAACGAAGAGAGAAATTACTTGCGCCAAGTGCTTACGAGGTGTGAAATACGTTATGTCGATGCTGTAACTACACTGTGTGTGTTATACCAATTTTGTATAGCATATATTAAAGTTGATGAAAAATGCTTGAGACTTCACCAGTAAAAGTTTTCTGACTGAGGGGCGGTAAATAGTAGTCCCTTACCGCCTTGCTACAGGTTGCTCAAATAGAGAACGTACTGTAACGCCATATCATGGCAGCGGCCACGTGACTATAGAACCGGGACCATGTGCGTCGCTTGCTGCTTTAGGATGTGCCTCAAGCGCTACGTTTTGTTATGGCGGCTTTGTGCATCTGTTTAAGCTCAACTTGAGAGGTGAGTAGAACTCTGCGATGACTAAGAACTAACCCGAATGATGTAGTTTTCGCAGTCGAAATCTGTGATATACGTGTAACCTCTAAATAGCACAGGACAGGACAACTTTAAAAAGCAACTTCATTCGCTAATTACTATTGCTTTAATCGATAAGCTCACGCGGAAACTCGGATGATCATGTTCATCATTCAGTGTTCTCATAATAAGCTTTTGCATAGTCAAGGTAGAAAGTAAAAACTTTACTACGATGAAATACTAAGCAGAGAAATTATTTATTCGGAAGGGTCACCAAAGCCTACTCTTCCATTTGCTTATCTGAGGTTAGCCTGGCTAGTTATGTTTGTATAGAATACTACGGCAGCTCGTGTAGTCTGGCTGGAATCAGTTAATTTAGTCCACCTTACTTATTAAAGTGTTTAGATGCAAATCTCGCCTATCTTAGTAATGATGCCAATTGTAACTAAAATAAATTTATCCTTACAGTGTCGTTGAAGCAGCCTGAGGAAAGAGTGTATTATCGGACAAATATAAGCCCCCCCCCCTCCCCCCTTATAAATTCAACCACGTGAGAGCATAATCTGCGCTACCAAATTCGCCTCAAATATAGCGTTCTCCTTCTCGACATGGATAAGTACTGCCGGATGGAAGTCTTCTACGTTTCCCACAATAAAGTTTCTCCTTGCTCTTAATTGTTTAGAAATACGCGCCTATGGCTGCAGTCAACACAGCGCAAACTAGCACTATCAGAAGCCGTTCATGCTTATCTCGTGACCAGAAGCAAAAACCTGTTCGATAGTCAGCAGCGAAGATAGCACGAATCTGGCCGCTCTTGACCAATTCGCGAATCATGGCGCTCTATTCGCGGTGCACTGGGTAACGTGGAACATGTTTTTACGTGGTAATTTTAAACATTCCTGCTTCATTTTTCGAGAAATGAAAAGGGTTATGTTAAAGCTGTCTCTTCGATACAACATGGAAGAAAGCATGCTTATGCCAATCAATGAATATTTTGTTTGTGGGAAACAATTTGGTTTCCTAAACCTGTATGTTACCTCTACGTTATCCACTAAACTGCTAATAAAAGATTTTGGCATAGCATTTTTTAACATGACATGTAATAAATTCGTGGATCGGCGGCGGGACGAGAAATATAGCGTGTTTCTTGAAGCACGCATCTCTGCATCTGTCAAGGGGATCTCAAGAAAGCTTAATTCAGGAGCAAGAAAAAAGCGCAGCACAGGGTAAATACATAAAAAAATTGAAACCGCACGGGAGCCCTGACGAGCGTGTAAAGGAGCTGTGTACCACAAGAAACAAATGCAATGGAACAAAAGAAAGAAAGCACACGATGAAAAAAAAGAAACGTAACGAAAACTCCTGTACAACGAGTTCAGGTAAAAATTACAAAGGAAAATCTTCGTACCATAGACTGAAATAATCTGCGCTCGTATCGAGCTTCGTCGGGCTGTCTGATTTTGCTGATTGTGTTTCAATGACTTCGTTGTACACGATCACGAGTCCTGAAGATACGAGCGAAAGTATGGGGTGTATTGGTGGCACTCCAACAAATTTCGCGCCGCTCTTGTTGACGCCATTGCTGCGTCTGTTCAATTGGTGTTGCTGAAACTGAAAGATGCGCGTTTCATTGTATACTACACTAGTATTGGGAGCTTCCTTTTAATGCGAAAACAATACCATTCTAGGTGACGCCACACCCCACGTGACACTAGGGTGAGAGCTGGGCTACCATTTCAAGCGGTCGGCGTAGCGCGGCAGCAGCCACGTGACGCTGTGACGTCACACCCAACGTTACACTAGGGTGAGAGCTGGGCTACCAACTCAAATGTTCGGCGTAGCGCAGCCGCATCCCCATGACGCTGTGACGTCACACCCCACGTGACACTAGGGTGAAAGCTGGGCTACCAACTCAAGCGGTCGGCGTATCGCGACCGCACCCACATGACGCTGTGACGTCGCACCCCACGTGACATTAGGATGAGCGCTGGGCTACCAACTCAAGCGATCGGCGTAGCACGGTCGCAGCCAGGGCGCAGAGCATGACGTTACACCCCACGTGACACAAAAGTGGTCGGCGTGGCGCTAGTGGCGAAGCTGATGCTCGCCTGATACGTCATGTCAGGCACGTTAATACGGCTTGGTTAAAGCGGGGCTTTATATGTGGGCTGGCAGGAGCTGCCAACTTGGGTCTGTCGTTTCACATGAGATGGTTATGTCAGAACCAGCCTGCTAGGACCCTGACATTCACGTTATCCCTATAGGCCACTAAGGCACGTTTATACGGCTTGGTTAAAGCGGGGCTTTATATGTGGGCTGAGGACGAAGAAAAAGAGAAGAAGATCAGTCGGTCGACGGCAGCTAATGCTTTCGCTCAATATTGGGTTCAGCAGCATTGAACCCGTGAAATGTTTATGTTTCGTGTTTTTAGGCATTTGTTTTAATTCCGCTACTCGTATCAATGGAATATCCCGTCTTTTCAACGTTGCTTGAGCTTCGTGTGCTTGCACTGAGGAGTACTGGAGAACTCTAGGTAACTAGCATGCACATAGTATCACGTTCATTCTGACGAAAACCATGACATTTTTTATGGTTTGCAAGAGCTTGTCGACGCAGAGAATATGTTGTCGTACATCGTACTGACCTTGCCGATGGCTTGTTGTATGTTGGGGAATGCATGCGTGGCCCGACTGTGTCTCATTCTGCGAGACTCGAAAACATCATCAGGACTCCGTAATCTGGCATTCTCTGCACCTCTAAATCTTCATTAAGGTCTCAACTGAAGATAGACAAAAACAAATTAAGATTCACATTACATAAATAAGATAATTTAACTAGATATTCCAGCGGAAACTCTCTGCTTATCGCAGTTTGTTTTTAAAGTCGAATATGAAGGTCATTTGTAGTAAAACCTCGAGAGTTTTCAACTTATTATCTTTGTGTAATGAAATGTTTCCATATATTGTGGTTCAATAAACTGGGCAAAATGCATGAATGCAACAGAAAAATAATTCGGGTGCCAACGCTAAACATATTCACGCTTTTTGAAAGGACGGACGTAATTGAATAATGAATCCTACTAATACAATTGACAGTCGTGCGACTTAATGTGAAGCATAGTTTCGTTCTCCCATTTTGTTTCTTTTTTATGCTCACTTCTAATTTTTATGCTTAAAGCTAGCAGCCATAGCCTTTCTTTAAATATTCGAGCTACAACGTTTCCACTGAAAAATAAATTTAAATAGTCATGAAATAATATTTGTTCTGCTGGTTGCAGGTGGATGACTTTCAAAATTGTTTCGCAACGCTCTGCGGCGCAGCGCAACTTGACGTCGGCGAGGGAAACTCCGAAGCAGCGCGCTTAGTGCAAAATATACGCTCGAATAGCGCCTGTTTATTCATTAAGAGTTGGTTACATCGCATGCATGCAACCAGCACTTTACAATTGCTTCAAAAATCACAAACCCCGCCGTAATGTGCAGTGCAGTCTAGTCCAAAGCCCGACCAAACCTTCTAGTTAAACTGGCCGCACAACATGCAAACTGGCCACACATTAAACCTAGAGAACAGCTTCCATTGTCAAGACTGAAATCATCAAGAGTTATCCGCTTCATTTTTGCCCTTAATTTGGCTCTGCTCCGCTGCTGCTCTCTTCGATGTAGAGCGACTGTACCTTTTCGAGTGTTTTCTGGCTACTGAACCGTGTTACACGTACATATATAGAGGCAAATGCTTTGAATATCGAGTGCTCCTCAAGAGCCGTCCGCCTCTTGCCATCGCCGATGCAGCTATTGGCTTGCTTATCGGCAATATCTGCAGCAAGCCTAAAATCAAGGGAAGCGGGAAAAAGTTAAGCTTATTCGACATGTTGCGCGTCGGGCTTCTTTTTCTTTAAAACTGTAGGGTATTTTCCCGTTTTCTTCTACCTAATCTGTCAAGCAAGCCAACTAAAATTGGAAACATTTCAAAGCGTTGTCATCTATTCACCTACGCATATGTTTTTGCAAATTTAGGGAAAACACCTCTATTCTGCTGGCTTCAGGTCTGAGGTCCAGAACATCCTTTGCAAAGTTCTCAAAGGGAAATTTGCATCACAGCTTCTTCATAGGACATGTCCTATTTAGCGACATAGTACTCAACCACATAATGGCCCTACTAGGTTGTGAAAAGTGCCAACTTTCGCAAAACATCGACATAGAGTGAGTGGATACCACTTGATGTGGTAACCAAAGAGCTCCATATTACAGTGAGGAGGAAAGCGGTCAATGGTAATGTGAGCCTTCCGTGGATGTTCTTTAATTTGTACATGCCATGATCTTCCTCTTTCATTTGTACATACCATCATCATCGTCCCGCGGCGCCGGCTCCGGCACGCGCCTGGGTTTTGTCACCGGATTAAAACGCTAGACAAGGCATCGGTGGCCTTGCCGTCACGGCCTTGCCGTCTCAACGTAGCCTTCTTTCACAAGTGGTGGAGGTCGAATTCGATCCCCTTGCTGCCTCTCGCTGGAGCTACGTTCCGGTCGCCGTTTGGCAACTACCACCATAGTCATGTCCACCGAGAGCAATCCCGACCCGGCCGGACCCTCTACCTCAGCTGCACCGATGCCTCCGACTCTGCCCACACGCCAACGCGACCCACCGCTGTTCGCTGGTCGTCGTGACGAAGACGTAGATGACTGGCCTGACACATATGAACGCTGCAGTGCCTATAACCGGTGGGACGATGCTTTAAAATTCCTCAACGTTTAGCTCTATCTAATTGAGGTCTCCAGAAACTGGTTCATTAATCGCGAACCCCACACCACTAACTGGACCACTTTAAAACAGCAATTCCGCCAATACTTCGCCGACCCGGCAGTTCGGACTGAGACGCATATGATTCATCGGGACTTCAAGGTCCCGATGAATCATATGCGTCTTACATAGAGGCTTTTCTTGCGCTTTGTCGGCGCATTAGTCCCACCATGACGGAACCTGAACGTGTGCACCACGTCTTAAAAGGGATCAATGCTATGGCATATCACACCTCAGTTTCCCAGAATCCTTCAAGTGTTGACTCAATTATTACGATCTGTCAACACCTCGACCAGCTGCCCGGCTGCCATCGATTACAGCCCGGCTTCGCAACTGGTCCGACCTCTGCTGACCTTGATCTGCGGGCAATGATTCGAGCAATCATCCGCGAGGAGCTTCAAGCCCTCAATCCTTTCTGTCGACATGGCTGCGATCATTCTTCCGCACCTCCTAATGACGCCGTTCTCCGCAATATGATTAAAGAAGAGTTAGCTACCATCAGCCGCCCTATGACATCCGAACCTTCTGCAATCCGCCCAGCGCCGACCTACGCGCACGTCGCACCCCCCCCCCCTTCTTTGGTTCCCCCGCCCCAACCAGCACCAACATATAATCACGTCAATGCAATGGCGATGGCTCAACCTACACAACCCAATTACGCACCTTGGCGTCCCCCCCGACCAGTCTGCTATTACTGTGGTATTAGAGGCCATATATCCCGCTTCTGTCGTCGCCGCCTTCAGAACGAGCGCCGTGGTTACGACACCTTCGAATGCGACATGCCTTCAACCTCATATTATCAACGCCGGTCTATTCCAAGCCCACCTCGACGATCCTCCCCACCTCCAGTATCTTCCTCTAAGCCTCGTGGGAACCATGTATCCCGACGCCGGTTCACATCCCCATACCGCCGCTGTTTCCCCTCTCCGCCCCGCAACCGTTCTCCCTGTCCGCCATCCAGAAAACTAAGTGTTGCAGTTTCCGGAGGTCAAACTGCACTCTGCGAACTTACTAAAAGTCCTCCTGATCGCCCGTATAACGTGATTGCTGTTATCGCTGAAAGTATACCGGTTGAAGCTTTGATTGATACAGGGGCTGCAATTTCTGTCATTCACGCTGATTTGTGCTACCGTTTGCGAAAAGTGACAACCCCATATGATGGGCCTGAACTCCGTGGAGCCAATGACGTCCCTTTGCGCCCTTCAGCGAAGTGCACCTTACGAGTTGTTATCGACGGCATCCGCCATCGTGTGCAGTTTGCTGTGCTCTCACCTTGTGCGCATCTCATGATTTTCGGATGGGATTTTTTGTCAACCGCTTCAGCGTTAATTTCTTGTGGTGACCGTGTTATCCATATGACAGACAGCGATTTTTCATCTGACTTTTCTGAACGACATCATCCCCTCGTTGCCGCTGCTGATACTGTTTTGCCTCCTCAGTGCGAAAAACTGCTTACTGTTGTTTCTGACCACATCACTGACGGGGACGTACTCATCGCACCATCTTATCGTCATCTTGCACGCGGCATCGCCTTCCCGTCAAGACTTGTCCGGTTCCACAATGGCTCAGCGACAGTAGTGGCCACTAACACTTCACGTGAATCCCTTGTGCTCCCAAAAGGAACTTCTCTGAATTGTATGGTGGATGTTCAACCTTTTTTCCTGATGGTGCTCACCGCCCCTCCGCCTCAGCAACATGTTTCGTCAGACGTCTCTCTTTCTGTTCTCGCAAAGACTATTAATCCTAAACCCCCGCCGAACCAACGCCAAGAACTGCTGACGTTGCTTCGACACCACCAAGCCATTTTTGATGCCACTTCCACACCTCTGGGACGGACTAGTGTTGCGCACCATCGCATCATTACTGAAGGTAACTCTATCATTCGCCGACGGCCTTATCGGGTTTCCCTCTCTGAACGAAAAGTAATTGAAGAAAATGTAAATGACATGCTCCATCGCAATATAATTCGTCCTTCCACAAGCCCATGGTTCTCCCCAGTAGTGCTAGTTAAAAAAAAAGAACGGCTCGGTACGCTTTTTTGTTGATTACCGCGCACTCAACAAAATTACCCGCAAAGATGTACATCCGATGCCGCGAATTGATGACGCCCTTGACTCCCTCCAAGGCTCCGAATATTTATCGACCTAGGACCTTCGCTCAGGTTATTGGCAAATACCTATGCACGAGGACGACAAAGAAAAAACCGCTTTCGCAACACCCGATGGACTTTACGAATTTAATGTTATGCCTTTCGGACTTTGTAACGCACCAGCGACATTTGAAATAATGATCAACATTGTACTTCGTGGCCTAAAATGGAGAACCTGTTTGTGTTACTTGGACGACATTGTTATCTTTTCGGCAACAT
Organism: Amblyomma maculatum; assembly: GCF_055883805.1. Classification (NCBI taxonomy): domain Eukaryota; kingdom Metazoa; phylum Arthropoda; class Arachnida; order Ixodida; family Ixodidae; genus Amblyomma; species Amblyomma maculatum. Next base: position 143,454,155 of record NC_139346.1, on the reverse strand, counting down.
TTAATGACCAGCTCACGCGCCTTAATGAAGTCCTCACCTGTCTCGCTTCGGCAGGCCTTCAGCTCAACACCAAGAAGTGCCACTTTGCACAGAAGGAAATTAGAATATTGGGACATCTGGTCAGCCATGATGGCATTCGCTCAGATCCTGAAAAAATAATCGTGGTCTTGAACTTTGCTCGTCCACAACGGACTACAGATTTGCGCAGTTTCCTCGGCCTCGCGTCCTATTTCCGGCGTTTTATAAGGCATTTTGCAACTATTGCTGCACCACTTCATGAGCTACTAAAAGCACGCAGCCCTTTCGTGTGGACTGAGCAGTGCGAAACTGCTTTTAATGACCTCAAGCACGCCCTCACATCAGATCCTGTTCTTGGCCACTTCAGTGACAGCGCTCCAACTATCCTGCACACAGATGCCAGTGGTCACGGTCTTGGCGCTGTACTTCTGCAGCGTAATGCAACATCGCGTGAGAAAGTGATTACCTTTGCCAGTCAGACCTTGACTCCAGCTGAGAAAAACTACACCATTACCGAGCAGGAGTGTCTTGCCGTCGTCTGGGCTGTCCAAAAATTTCGCCCTTAACTATACGGTCGGCACTTCACAGTTGTGACCGACCACCATGCTCTTTGCTGGTTGTCTTCACTCAAAAATTTGACAGGCCGACTTGGCCGCTGGATTCTACGCCTGCAAGAATACCATTTCGACGTCACTTATAAATCTGGTCGCCAACACCAAGACGCCGACGCTCTCTCTCGCTGTCCCCTTACGTAATCCACTTGCTGCTTTTCTTCCCAATTCATTTCCACCTCTGACCAGAGCCGACTATCTCTTTGCCCGACTTATATCACAACCATTTGTTTTGACGACTCTGAGAACAAGCACGCTCTGCGCTCACAGCAATTAGCCGATGCCTACTGCCGTCCTATCATCGACCGCCTTATCGGCGCTTCGGACCCTCCCAATGCTAGGCTTCGCCGACAGCTTCGCAATTTCAAGCTCGAAGATGGCATCTTACTCCGCTACGTGTATTGCCCTGATAGAACTCGCTGGATCCCAGTCGCGCCGCGTGTGCTTCGCCCACCTATACTGGCGGCTCTTCACGATGACGCTACTGCAGGTCACCTTGGTTTTGACAAAACCTACGACCGCGTGAGAAAACGATTCTTTTTGCCTGGCTTATCTTCCACCGTTGCCAAATACGTCGCATCCTGCCCTCTGTGCCAACGGCGCAAACGGCTGACTTCTTCGCGCGCTGGCCTTCTACAACCTCTTCATTGTCCCACCACGCCATTCGACGTAGTCGGCATCAACTTATATGGTCCCCTACCTCTCTCCTATGGGGGTAACCATTGGATTATAATAGCTGTCGACCACCTCACACGCTACGCTGAGACAGCACCTGTACCGACTGGTTCCGCTGAAGAAGTAGCAAATTTCTTTTTGCGATCAATTGTATTGCGTCATGGCGCTCCTCGGGTGCTCCTAAGTGACCGCGGTAAAGCCTTCTTATCGAAAGTCGCTGCCGAAGTTCTTCACGCCTCATCCACCCTTCATAAGACAATCTCAAGCTACCATCCCCAGACTAACGGTCTGACTGAGCGATTTCATCGCACCTTGTCGGACATGATATCAATGTACATCACACCAGATCATCGAAATTGGGATACTATTCTACCATTCGACACATTCGCCTATAATACAGCAGTACAGCGAACTACCGGTTACTCTCCATTTTTCCTTGTTTACGGCCGTCCTCCCACTACAATTCTCGACGCTTCCTTCTTCTCTACGCCCGACTACTCCACATCAGTACCTACCCATTTTTTTATCTCGTGTGGCCAGATGCCGTCATCTTGCCCGCCTCAACACGGCAGCGTGCCAGGAAGTCCGCAAAACTCGCTATGATTCTACACATCGAGTGGTCTCTTTTCGTCCTGGTGACGAAGTACTGCTTTACACACCATTGCGCAGCCCTGGCCTTAATGACAAATTCCACCACCGCTACGTAGGTCCCTATGAGGTCATAAGCCAAACTTCTCCAGTGAACTACAAAGTGACGCCTGTTCAGCTGATCGACGCCACCGTGGAACTGAAATTGTTCATGTGTCTCGCCTGAAACCGTTTGTGCGCCGCGATGCATCGGTTCGGTAGGAGCGGCCAGGCTGGTCGCTTCCGACCCCCCGGGCAGATTGTGTGCGCCTTCCGTGGATGTTCTTTAATTTGTACATGCCATGATCTTCCTCTTTCATTTGTACATACCATCATCATCGTCCCATGGCGCTGGCTCCGGCACGCGCCTGGGTTTTGTCGCCGGATTAAAACGTTAGACAAGGCATCGCTGGCCTTGCCGTCACGACCTTGCCGTCTCAACGTAGCCTTCTTTCACAGTAAGTATAACGACGCACAAAACTTCGTAGCGCATGATGCCAGTAGCACAAAGCATAGAAGTGCTTCTAAAGGCAACGCGCTCTGAGAACGCTGATGGCGAGTAGTTTGGCCAACCGGTATAGTAATTCCTGGCTGGATTACGGCAGCTATTTGCTATGGAGACACCGGTCTCGAGACAACTCTTCTCTTGGATTACGTTGACGCCGGTATTCGCTATCTTGGTGTGGTATATTTCGGTGCCTGTTTTTTCAAGCTTGTGTACTGTGAGATTATGCTTAAGCTGCCGAAGATTTCCCGGATAAGCCCATTCAGCAATTCTCATAATCCCGTCTCTTGTTTGGTGCGAGTTGCCTTAAATTCTTAGCAGTTTATAATTTCCGCTCCTCCTCTCGAAGCGGTTAACAGCACCTTAAGCATCTCCTATCTGCAGTTCTACGTAATGCGCTGGGTCTGCGTTATTGTCTTTTCGCCTTGCACAATGCCCATCCAGATTATTTTCGCTTTCTCTAGCTTCCGTAGCGCTCATTTAACTGTAGCAAGGCGTTTATTTTCTTCAGTACGTGAACACCGTGCAGAGGGGTTGTGACGGTGAGCCGGACTCTAAGTGACAAAAAGTTTTGAATTGCGTACTCTTGGTTGTATTCTTCGACATCTTTCATTTCTTTAATTGTGCATGCTTATTACAACACCAATAAACATCGTTAAGCTAAAGATAGGTAAAATCATTTACATAAATGAGATAACACAGTAATGAACACCTTTTAAACCTCACTGTTTCAATAAGTAACAAGAATAAAATAAAGTGTAAAGAAAATACGACAGCGTACACGTCGGACATTTTCACATAATTACATGATTAGTTTAATGAGGTGGCGAATTCACTTTATTCAGTGTATCCCTAAATGCCCGTATTCAGCGATATCAAATAGAAGGGAGTATGGGTGCCCAATAATGCACACGAAACACTCATAAAGATGCAATACACAAACACCTTACACTATAAAACCGTGAAATATCACCCTGTATACACACAATAAAAAGAAAAGTATGTTCCTTATATTTAAGTGTAAGATTATAAAACATGATTGAAAGCCGTTAGCCTCAAAGGTGGCTGCTCGCTGAATATTATTTATGAATAAATATTCCTGACAGCTAGAACCAATAGTAATCGTCTATCTTTTGTGGCATAGATTAACTGCAAGCCCAGCGTGTTCTCAATTCACGTTTTGTTTTTCACAGCAACAGCTCTTAAAAGAACGTCCCCTGGGCTTAGCGCAGATATTGTGGTAGTAGAAGGAGTCGGCCTAAACGAAGGGTGATAACCACTGCAACCACCACTGTAAAATTACGCGGGTTAAGGACTAGGCGTATCGGAGTCACGTCCCTCGTAACATCAAAGGACGCTTCCGAGCACCATACCGCGCTTAGAAATCGGAATCCAGTATTTCACACGCAACAGCATATTTTTGCCTCACCTCAAAGTCTTTGCACTGCTCTAACCACCTCTGAAACTCTGAAACTCATACAGTGATGTCGGTTTTCAGAAGCAGGAGCTTCTACACGTATGGTCATTTGAATTTATTCTCTTTTCTTGTTTTCTTTCATTTTTTACGCGCGGCTTTATAACGACTCTAAATAGAGCGCCGCGTATTTTGTTGGCACAGACGTTTGGCTTAATGAGTACCTAATCTTTTGTTTCCGGAACGTTCCAGTGGCTCTGTCAACGGCAAGCCATTTAATTTTGCTAAAGGTCTGCATTTCTGCAATGTATGCCGCTTAAAAAGTGACAGACACTCATAATTAGCATCTGACAGGTTTGGAAACTATATCCCATGACTGAGTCACAAGACAATCTAGCTGCGGCTCCTGTTAAAAGAATAGTTCGCGTTGGAATGGACAGAAGCAGATTAGTGAACAGGCGGATGTATGCTGCAAGTTTAGCGCCCTCCATTCCTTGCATTCTATGATGAAACACACACACAAAAAAAAAAGAATTGCGGACGCCGCAGGAACCACTATTGATGCTGCATTATTACAACGACATATATCAGTAACTAAAACCTCATGACGCATGCATCAAAGCGGGCTAATGATTCGAAGGTATTTTGAGGCCAAAAGAAAGTGATCTGGCCAGTGCTTTCGTTTAGGATAATGTAAATAAGTAAATGGCGTCATGGTCACATGACACTATTCGGTAATAACCCAAGATAGTGTACTCTATTACCAAAAAGCTTTGGAGTCATGGTGCCATAACAGCAGCGTATATTTTTCTTCTTTCACATTATCCCCACATGTTGCTCTTTTTTCCTGGAAGGAACTAGGCCCCAGCAGACATGTTCTCTTGCGTATTGCGACTCACCGGGAGACCACACCAACATTCACGCTGTACAGCCGTCCCCTCCCTTGGACAAGGCCACAGGAGTGCATCTGGACTTCATGAGTGGTCTTCATTTCGAAGCAAGCCTTAATCGTGCATGTAAAGACCGGTACTTTTTTTTTTTCTAACATAATGACTTGATGTTAGTAGGATTATCACTCCACATAGTTGCCACGAACAGTGATATTCTCAAAAGTATAATTATTCATCCCTGTTTGATCTAGATGTGAAATGCGGTTTGAAATGTCTCTGTCGACCGTGAGCAGGCATTAGGAATCAAAAAGTCAAACTTGAATTCGTTTTACCGATGGTCGCTGAGGGTAACAAACTGGATTCCAAAGGAAGGAAAGCGTAGCAGGGGGCGGCAGAAAGTTAGGTGGGTGGATAAGATTAAGAAGTTCGCAGGGGTCAAGTGGATGCAGCTAGCACAGAACCGGGTTAAGTGGAGAAATATGGGAGAGGCCTTCGCCCTGCAGTATAAGCAGGCTGATGATGATGATAGTTTCTAAACCGCTTATTGTGAAGAAACGGATTTGGAGCGTCTCCTATGCTCTCGTAATGTTGTTTCCGGTTCGCAAAAAACAGGTGCCAGTGGTATGAATCCAAAAGATTTGGAATCTTTAAAAAGCGTATAGGGGATCTTTATTCCTGCATATTGAAGTAAGGCAAAACAGAAAAACGAAGCGCAAAAACATTCTTTTCCGCGTATTTCCTTTCTAAATTTTTTTATCCTTTCTTTCTCTGCTTTGTTATTTATGTATACATTCTTTGCGTGCTCGAAATATTATTGCGGATGTTTCTTTTAGTAAGGCTGCTTTCAGTATTCGACTATAAAATTTTGTGGTTTAGGAGAGCACGGATAGAAAAAATCGCCTGCTTTCAGCCCCCTTTTTCGGTAAACGAAGATGAAACTTCCGTACTTTCCTTACTTTCAAGATCAAGACGTCTTTTCCGGGCCCATTACTTCTGTGACAATGTAATAACATATGTGTGCAATATGTCTTTATGGGACTTCAAGCTGTTCCTTTTTTTTTTCAAATTTAGCAAAGGCTGTGATCGCAAGGATTACTTTAGGAACTGAGTATTGCCTCTATTTCTAACGTTACGTAAATATCAGAATAATGGCAATGACGATTACGACGGCAATGTTTTCAAGCGCCAAATGAGGTATACAATGGCCAGCCATTCATGCGCTTTCATTTGTGGGTTTTTGTGGGTTTTTTTAACAAATGTTCTGGCTCTTTCGCTATATCATAGCATGTTTTACATCATACCAAGCGAGTAATTACTGATTACCGTCCGCATGGGCACATCAATACGGCTACAAAGGAAAACTACCCAGCTTTCGCTGAAACTTCGTAGTTGAAGAAAAATTTGTCCTGGTTCGAGGTTCCGACCCGGGACCACCGGCTTTCAGGACAGCCGCTCTACTAACTGAGCTAACGAGGATCTCCAGTTCAGATAATACGACGACGGCGAATTGATCAATAACTCGGAGTCGGAGCGGCGTTTATCGAAAATGTAATTTACTGTTCCCCGTTGAATTCCGCGCCATCGTACATGATGGCATCATAGACTGCATTCACGCGTGACGTTTATGCGCAAGTACTTGTACTTAACTCTACACAAACTGCACAGAATGTTGTACTTATAGTATTACAGATAATGGGGAGTATATGTTATTGGTGTTCCAGTGTATGCGCGGGAAAGGCTTCCGCTAACCACTTCTTTGAAGAGTCTAGACAACTGGCCTTTTTCGGACGAGTTACTAATTTATGGTTTGGCAGGAAACATGAAAGTTCTGCAGGCAGTGCAGCGTTTTTTGTTTCTTGAGATATACAGGACTCGAGACGCGGTTGTCACGCAAAATATTGTGCGTGTATATCTTTTCATATCTCTTGTCACTACGCCGTCGCCCTTCAAGACCCTGTGTCTTCTTCGTTTTTCCTTCTCCAGCCAAGAGTGGCAGGTCAGATGTTGAACTTTTCGGCCAACTTCTATGTATTTCCATTCAATAAACGCACCTATCTCTATGCCCTCAACATCACTGCAAACGAGGCATTATGAAGCGGCTTAAAAACTTTTCGATGGTTCAGTCTGAACTGGACCACCGTGGATAGACTCTTCTAGCAGTGCTACCGGTATTAAATATGCGATGTGAATATGTGACGGGATATATTATAGCCTGTCATTCTACATCGTAGGTGATTACTCATCAAACTGCCTTTGCCTGACGCATGTTCCGCTTTTCAGGATTTTGATTTACAGAAGGAGGGAAAGTAGGGTGCTAGTGGGAATATGCATATGTCGTGGGTGGTTAACGTGGCTCAGTTAAGTAACGCTAGACACCACTAAGTGTTTTACATCCATGCAATAAAAGGGTTTATAGCTTAGGATTAGCATATCTGACTCGGAACATCTAGAAATATTTGAGCGAATAAGAAGGAGGCAGAGATCATGCGATAGGCACTTTCAGATCAGCACTTTAAGGTTACCATTAAATTTAACAGAAAATAGGAAACCTCTGTATCTCTATAACTTTCGACTAAGCGACAGAACGATAGAGGCCTACAAAATGGTTTCAACCTAAACTAACGACAACGCAGTGAGATTTGCAAAGATAAACATTCAATAGAAAAACAGCTAAGTGAGTTTAACACCAAACGTAAGCTTTTGTAATCTCAGTCAATATCAATAATTGCCATGCGCAGGGCATGTACGGCGCAGGGAGCTTAATTATGGTGCCCTAAAATAAGGATGCGGATATGTGAATACCAACAGAAGTTTAATGCAGCGAAGGTTGGCGGAAAGTCGAATGGATGACAGGCATTGGGAGTTCTCTTGGGAAGAGATGAGCGCAGGAGAACTGTATTTGGCGGTTAACTGCATATTCTTTATCGCAACACTCGATGTAGCGAGAGTGACGCACGCTCATGATGGGGTTGATTTACAGGCAGTGGTTCTGTTATGCGCCAGAGTTATTACCTCTCTTGCTTCAGTTCGTTATATGGCCGTTCAAAGAAACGTTTTTATGGCTGAAAGTGTACCCAAAGAAATTTCACCAATTCCTCGTATTCTTATCACTTTAAGAGCCTTTTAAACTCTGTAGCGGAGACATTTGGCTCAGCCCTGCAGTATTGCGGCCGCAACCAACTTCCGAAAAACCAAGAGTCGACTACACCGACTACAATCTGGTCTCCTTTTATCGTGCAAAATTATGTCTTGCTTGACTGTGAAGCAGCTGTAGATCAATAGCTACAGAGCGACTTATTACAGCCCAAATATTTGGTCGGGCCAACTGAAAATTGACATCGGTCAACGTTCTTAGACAGAAGTGCAAGATGTCGGGCTAGTTGGAACTGCATAATGGGATGTTCTTAGACAGAGGCAGTTGGAAAACTTTACTGGCGCGCCGCGCTGCGAAGGGGGCCTAAACAATCGCTGGTCCGGCGTGAGTTCATCGGAAAGCTACCGCAGTGCCGCTCTTCACCGTTGCGGTAAATGGGCGAGGCCGTAGACGTAATACGCAGGTATAAATTTTAAAATACTAATAACCTGCTTTAGGTAATGCAACGGATAATAAATTGTGTTTGTGTTTTTAAACACACTTTTGTACGCATATGAAAGCCACCACGTCTACTGATGCGTCTGAAGCAAAGAGGTTGCAGACGCGGCTAGAGCGGGTCATCTACTACCAGCCTGCTTGAGATACGTTTGCAAACGCAGGGCGTTTTATGCGCACAAAAATGTTAGTAAAAACGCAGGTGCAGGTATTTTTTTTGTTGCTTTGCTGAAAATAACGAGTTAGAAATATTTTAAAATTTCTGCCTGTGTATTAGCTTTATGGCCTCACTCATCTACCGCAGCGGGGGAGAGGGGCAGCTACGGTCTCTTTCCGATCAACTCGCACCCACTTCGCACCGCGAAGGTTTCCAACTGTGTCTACGTAAGAATGTGGACTTCGGTCAAGTAGGACCAAATTGAAAACCGAGTATTACGGACCACGCTCACTTGGTTGGTTGGGCCCAAAAGTGTCCCCGGCAAGCCAAGGAAATTTGTTTTGCGCCATCTGTATATTGACCAACGTAAACGCCTCTAGTGGCAGCGGTTTTTTTTTTTTTATTTACGACTGTGAGTTTTAATTTCATGAGTGAAAAAAATGTAAGCTCATTAACGCCCAGGCAGAATATATGTTTTTTAGTGGCACTTAGGACATTCGCTTTAGTTCCATCTGTGCAAGATTGCGATAAAACACAATGTAATAAAACGTGTACTACCTGCCAGATGAAAGCAAGATAAAGATCGTCATCAAAATATAGCACGGTAATTTTATATAAATAAAAAGTTGTAAATGCAAATTCAAAGCAGTCTGAAATGCGAATATGTAATAGGATCGCGTAATCAACGGTGTATTTGTTACAAGAAGCTATCTTAAGACAGCTGTATCCAGGTTGAGTTTGGCAGAAATTCTGGCTTTCTAGTATTCCGCAAATTTTCCCGCTAATTACTTTTTTTTCCTTTTATACTTCCCAGCGAGTATCTAGAAAGTGCTTCTGAGTCGGCACTCTAGGGCCAGTGTCGACACCTTATTTGTCCTTACCTCCTGCGAAGCCAGCACCCGAAATTCGAATTAGCGACTAACTCTAGATGGCGCAGCGCTTTAAATGAGTTGTTCAGATAGGCACTCCTCAGAACACCTCATCGACAAAGGTTTTCCGATGATGGTGGCCAGTAGAATTAATAGCGTTGCAGTGTCTACGATAGTGACCAAAGCAAGATGGGATTACCTCATCGAACCTAGCACGGACTGAAATTTCCCAGCGGGCCTGTTTCGAGAAGGAGAAGGCGCGTAGTGATCACTGCGGACACGGTATGCGATGGGACTCCCAGCAGCGCATTATTGTTTCCAAAATCTCTTCCTCTGGATATAAGTGCAATCGTTAGCAACCGTGTCAATGCTTGCACACCCGATGGAAAGTGCGTGCTCAATTAACGGCAATGATCCTGTGCCGGACGGGGGTAATATATTCGAGCTATATATTTCAATGAAAGGTGCCGGTTGAGAACATCTGCGGTTACCGTCCCTTGCTGTGTCTTCCCAGAAAACAAGTAAAAGGTGTTTTTTTCATCAATAGAAGCGGTTTTTCTTAATATGTAAGAAAATGTACCTGACAGGAGAAGTTTGAACAGAACTTTTTTACCACCCTTTGGTTGGGACCCGAAAAGATAATCTTTTCACTAGTAAATGCAAACACCTTTGCACATGCTGAACAAACTCATTCGAAGAAATAAAAATTCTAAAATTATTTTATGATGCGCAACGTTTAACAATAAACAATAGAAGTTATCTTTGTGATATAATAGATAACGTTCCTGAGACGTGCAACTGCTGCTGCTGTGTTTGTCCGTCACAAAATTCAGCTACGTCACAAATATCTCAGAACAACGTGAATGCGAAATCGGGGATATTTTGCTGACGATTTTACACTTTATCATCAAAGAAATGTTCTAGCAAACCAAGAAAACAAGCACATGGGTCTAGGGCTGGGCATATTGCTGGGCCAGTTCATTATGCTCAGCCCTGTTGGAATCACAGCGCTTGCTACGAGGACACACCGAAGACACGCGCAAAACTGTTCTGAACACTCAAATTCAGTCCTTTTGTAGAATGGGTGTTTATTCGAGGTACTGGACGCTCTAGAAGCTCGTCAGGAACAGTCCACGTACGAGTAGGTCCAGAGCGCACACCGATAGCAATGTCACTGGCCACAGTGTACAGAAGCTTCTTCTTCGTCTTCGAATGTACATCTTCCTCTTTACACTTTGTCTTTTGATGCATACTCTATATTCCAAGGAAGGGCATTTACGCGGATTCACACCTATGGCGCAGATATGCGGAGGACAATCTCTGGCAACCAATTTTGATTTCACAATTCCGGAGCGCTTTGCCCAAATAAAACAAAAAACACGAAAAAACAGCTAAGTTAGGAAATCGTCAAGGTTTTTTGAACAAATGCCGGCGACAATAAGACGAAAAAAGCGGTAACAACGCTAAACACCAGACATTGAGTCACGCACAGAGGTTGCATCGATTGTGGAACCATTAACATTACAAAAAATATTACGAAACGGTGAAAAGCAACAAAAGCAATGCGGCCCCGCAACTAACACATTGGAATACAAATGACGCTCTAATGACATGTAGAGTGTTGAATATGTGAGACGACAATAAACTAGTTTAGAGGGATTGAAAGATGTGAAAAAGTCATGAAAAGGAATAATGGCGGCTACAAATGCAATGAAATCATATTGACACAGAAGCAAATGTGACCTCTATTTCCGCGAATACTATTTATCGGATGGTAGCACAGATTGCTTTAGTTAGGAACAGCTGCCTGAACAAATTTATGAGTGACCTCATTCCTCTATTTACAGTAATTCTCGAGTCCGCGAAGTTTGGAAGGTGGGGCTTGCAGAGTGAGCAGTCACGGAAGTGGATGACCAAGCTGGTAGATTTTGTACCTTTCACGTTCATAGAATACCTCTGTGTTTTTTTTTTTCGCAAAGGGGCCTGCCTGACAAACAAGAATGTACGACGTTCGCGGCGCATGAGACGAAGGGATGCTTATGCGTTATTGCACGTTCTTTCCTACGTTACGCTGCTTTGTTGATGCACACGAAAACACGTCAGAATAATTTGAAAGCTCAACGCTCTTGTGTATGTGCCTTATCTGGGCTCTCGGTTGCGAGTGCTCTGCTTTCAAGCAAGATGGCAAAGCGGTCTAAACACCGGCGTACAATGGTGCAACACTTGACCAATGTTCAATAATGTCAAAGACAACACTCTTCATACCCGCATACCTGGATTTTGCCGGTACGGTTAAGAAACCTTATTCGAGCTACTTTTGGAAAAGAAAGAAAAAAAAACTCGCTACCATAGGATTTGAAACCCATTTCGAAGCAAAACAATCAGCTTTACTTACCGATGCGTTATACCAGTCCGCCATTTCGGCACCCAGTCTTTCACGTGTGCCAAGATGGCAGTCTTTCACGTTGAGCGCACGATATAGCTGTCTCCACCTCCTTCCCCAAAGTTGTCATAACGACTTCAACTAAGCTTCAGTCATATTAATAAAAGCTCAAAGCTTCCGTTAAATACTTGGCTAAACATGACAAGATGTGAACCGCGAAGGAGAACTTGCAAAAATGCCGCTGCGTATATAACTGTCAGGATGGAAGATTGGGCAAGTTGGTGACGGTTCTCTTGCAACATAGCGCTAGACAGACAGGGACACAGCGAGACACGCGCCCGTCCCGTGTGTCTCACTGTGTCCCTGTCTCTTCAGCGCTATGTTGCAAGTAATTAACTGTGCTCGGCCCAACAAGAAGACAAACTAAGGTATTATATTCAATAACAAGAAATGTTCCGCCCTTCATACTTCTATATCACTAATAATATTGTTGGTTACCTCCTCTATTTCAACTCTGGAGGCATCCGCAAAGAAAACAATATTGCGAAGTCTATGTGTCATAAAATAGTGGCATCAGATGCACAATAAGTAATATGAATTACCTAGGCGGAAATTATGAGCGGGCCAAGGCTGCAGGTTCGGGTATTCAGCCGATAAGAAAGATGTCGAAGGCATGAATTGTTCCATATACGTTGTCTTCTATGCGACAAATAAGACTAGATGATAACCTCCATAGTCTCGGAGCTTTAACTTCTCAATATGTGTACCACATTTCGACATCAGAATAAAATAATCTAGCACTCAAAATGCCTTCAAAAATAAGTACTGACTCTACTAGTTATCACCCTCTGCCAAATTCTTCCAATATTATTTTCCTGTAATTTAGTGTATATGGTTTGGTTTATGGGGCTTACCAACCAAAACCGACTGCGACTACGAGGGAAGCTGTAGTTTAGTGCTCCACAAATTTTCACTACTTCTGGTTCTTTAATGTGGACTGACATCGCGTCTGCAATATAGTGTCATAATAATAAAACGATTCAAATATAGACGTTTATTTTAATGCCAGAGCATTAGGGGCACCTATTTCTTCCTTCCCGCGGCATAAATAAAGCAGTAATAGTGTGGCGCTTGCTCTCTTTCCCGAACTATGCTTCACAAATCATATGTAAAGCCTTTTTTCACTTCTCAAATAAATAATTAGTAATTCATCACATATGTTTTCCTAATTTGCGACCACAACGTCGGCGTCATACTTGGTCTTATATTAACAGAAATAAATGGAAGATGTACTTTTGCATTTGCTCAATATGGCACTAGACGGAATGATATTTTTATAAAGTCCCAGTAACAGAGGGAACCAAATCAAGGACATGAGACGTACTTGTTTGAAAGATGTAAGACGAGTAAACAATACATCAAACAGGCTAAAGCGCAAAACTTATCCGGTTTTTGTAATTCAACATGTTACCTTTATTCGAGGCAGGATAGGAACTTAACAATGAAACTGGAAATGCATTCAAAACCGCCTCCTCTTTGTGTGCATTAACTTTAACAAAAAGCGCAGGTGTGTCGGTTCGCATGCCCCGTTGGGTCTTTCGAATTCGCCGGAGTTTTGCCTCAAGGTTCCTATCGATCCTCTATCGACGCCATCCCCCGCGGGAACAGCAGTGAGCAGATTGATGCGGGATCCCTGGGTCTGCACAGGCGGCGTTGATGACCAACCCTTAGGGAGCTCCAACCTGGCCATAAAGAGCGGTGAGCAGAGGGCGGCTCGCACTGAAGAACACTTCGCAAGGCTTGCTTCCCTTCTTTCTCCTTCCTACGGGCATCACAGTGGATACAGAATGCTTTACACACTCATCTAATGCTGCTTTTACCTCTCGCTCTTTCTGTTACATCCTCAGTCCTCCAGGAGTCCTTAGTGGAGACAGCGCCCTTTTAATGCGTTGGCTCTCTAACGCTCGTTATCCCTGAAGGTGCGTAGCGTCGGTATTGGCGTGTGAAAGCTGTAGCTGTAGTGCATTTTTCATGTGTGAGCGTCCACCAGCCAAGCTCATGCCAACCACCGCCCAATTCCAAGTTGCAATTGGGTCGTCCTTCAACTGAAGCTTAGCGAGGACACGCGAGCAGCAGGAAGATTACAATGCTAACACATAGAGAGCAGCTTCAACCGCAATTATTGCCTCTGACTAATTTTGCAGACCAGTTGCTGTGCCTGTGGGTAAGAGCTTTCCTCACTCTACAGATTTGAGATTAGCAAACCTGCGCACAATTTAGTAATCGTGTACTTTAGTTCTGCACTCTTAAGCCCCGCAAGGAATCTACCAATGAACTATATGCGAAATGGTGTTCATATATTTCACCCGTGACACACTTCTTACGTCGCCCCGTAAGCATACACTCCATTTCTTCCTCAGACGCTGTAGGCCACATAGCCGATACAGTACGTACCGAAGCCGACCTTTTTGTCATCACGTGCGTTGTTTCACGTGACGATGACGGCGATGGTCGGATAGCAACAGATGCACTGAAAGACTTTCATTTCCAAATTTTAAGCTGTTTATATGACGACAGCAACAAGGTAGATACAGAAGCGATATAGTCTTCGCGTGCTGCTGCCTGGTAGCCGTGTGAGGTCGCTGTGGTTGGCGTGGTGGAAAAGGGGGAAAAGGTGCCTTCCCATTGGCGCGCCCTTGCTACTTTTCTGAAACTGTGACTCTTAATGTAGTTTTCGCGACGCCTTCAGATTAAGATTTTTTTTTTCAAGCTTGTCCATTGAGCTTCCCGACTTCTAAATTCCGTAATCGCGAATCATTTGGCAGCTGCGGCTAAAATATCATCGGCCTTGGCACGCGTTTTACAATACCCGTTCATGACAAAGCGACGTGCTGCTCTGTCTCCAATAACTCTGCGGTATCCACCACCGCCCACTGCGCGAACCTTTGCAAAATAGTCACGTGACACATTACTTGTGAGTGGTGTCTACAGTGATAGAGGTAGCTTCATACTCCTTTCGAGAAGGGGAGCGCGCGTGGGAAACATTGCAATGCCAAAACCACCTGGCAAAAGAATATGAGAATTTTCAAACTTTTATGTCTATTTCTGGAAACAGGTAACAAATCTATATATGTATGAAATTATATCTGCCTGGTTTGCCCTCTTCTGTAAAAACTTCGAAAGGGATTGATTGCATTTAAGAAATAAAAATCTCCAATTTCTGCCAAGCGCCAAACGTTATTTTTCAAAAACGATGACTATTAAAATTTCTCAATGATCATTCTAAGTAACATTACGCAACGATACTCCGGTGCCCGCCCATTTCAGCGCTAAAACGCCTGCATAATCAATTTGAAGATTTTTAAGAATCAATTTTCAAATATGGCTCGACGCTGTTTGCAAAACACCTTCAGCTACTAGGTCAGTCAGAAGATGCAACCAAGCTAAGAATTTATCATGGCGGCAAACATGGCGAACTTACGCACGGGAAATAGTAACAGTGTGCAAATCCAACCCCTTCGCAGGACACCTGAAAAAGATCGTACTTCTATGTTCTATGCTCCGAAGGAACGAACTTCCTGGTACCACTGCCTCCTCTCCAGCCGTTGTCTTCCATTCTGTAGTTTACTTTAGAACCTTGCGAGAGCGCGTTTTGCAATACCTTGTTAAACATAGTGCCGCATGTTGTGTATATACAACAGATTTTACTTGGCGTCAGCTGCATATAATAATTACCGTGGGCAGCGGAGGTTATATGATTCTCAGTTTTCCTTGGAGTAACAGCATTATTGTTTCTTCCAAATTTCTTCCTTCAAGAAAGCAGGGCTCAAGTTTACCATCCGTGATATCCGGACAGAGTGAATACATTTGAGGTAGATTTAATGATCTGCTTTTTCTTTCTCATTTTCTGTTCGTTTCCTGCTCAAATAATGATTACATGCACCAGCTAAGCAGTGAATGGGGCTGAGACAGCGCGGAACTTATTATAGAAATTCTTCGCTCACACTCTATCCGCATTCGAGCAAACGCTCAGAAATATGGACGCACCGACGTTTTATAGTTGCTTTTTATTCAGGTGAAATGATCCTTGCGCTGCTACATGAGAAAGTGTATTTACTTTTAATGCAGAAACATTTCTACTGCCCGCATTCTTGTATCTAGCCGAGGTGATCGGGAAGGCCCCTGCGCGCAGCCGCTTAAAAAAAATAAAATTGATACTGGCGTGTTTCATACCCAGGCCAAGGTAAACAGATCAGCTTTGCTGGCAGGTTGGCACTCTCAGCTGAGCGGCCCAATGGTCACATGATCTATGTACATTGTCTAGATGGCCTTCTCAACGCAACCTACTCTGTTCGGTTGCGTTGACTTAGTGTTTTTAATTTGGCCTAATTTTGTTTATTTATCCCAAAGCAAATTACCATCATTTATCAGTTGCAGAATGAGACCTTCTCTGACTTCTTTAGAGCGGCCATGCTTTTATTTCGTAACTTACTTGCTCGTTCTGACCGACTAGCGCTTATCTCTTATATGCCCCCCCCCCCCCCCCCCCCCCCCTTGTAATAAAACTAGTTGTCTTTGAGACAACTGGAGTACTGAAATGGCGATACTCCAGTTACACAATGGACTAAATTTGCCTCTATTAGTGCACTTATTCCGGTTTTATTCGCTGCACCCCTGACCAATGGAGTTATTACTAGCTTTTCAGTTCACTGCAAGTGGACGAGTTTATTATATCCTTTTCTTTGTTATTTTCGCAGGAGTGTCACAAATCATCTGTTTGCTGCGGCACAAGCTGCGCCAGGAACACTTGAGGTGAGAGCTGAATGCTTGTCTCTATCTCCAGCAGTCCTGATCAATATCTACGTAATCTCAGTAATGCCAATGCAAAATGCCTGCCTCCTTAACCCCCAGCTGCGCCCCAGCTGAATTTCAGTTGCCAGTTAAATGACTCGAAAAATTAATTACCTTTTAAAATCTTCGTTATCCTGCCTGTCGACGCGTATTTTGAAGCGAACGTTATTTGATGTGTAGTTTTCTCTTTACGCGTGCTTGTCCTTGCTGCTCCCGTCTTCCTGCGTGTTTCTAATAACATCTCCTTTGTCAGGACGCCTGCTGCCGAACTCCCGGCCGTCTACCATTGTAGTTTCCTACCCATAATGCGCTCTTTGACCTGCTGATTTCTTTCTGTTTTTTACTTGGTTCCTGCTATTGTTTGAGCCTTACTGCATGTTCAGGAATTCCTTAAATCCTCCCCCCCCCCTTTTTTTTTTCCAAAGGCAGTTGTGAACCTAAGCATCCATATCCCTTGGGGACTTTCTATAATCTGGCAGTCTTTGTTTTACGGCAGATAAGCTTCTTTACGGGGCAGATTCTTTTCTCAAAATAATTTTCTGCCAATGCTTAAAATGTTATCCCCAGGGATTCTGCTCTTTCGCGATTTTCAGTCGTGTGGTGGCGCTCGAATACTTATCTCTCGCGGAGCATTCCGCGCTCGCCGCTCAATGTCGACGCCGCAGCGCTCTGTCGCGTTCAGCCCCATCTTTCGCGTGAGCGTATCAGCCTTGCGAGGAAATAAAAAAACGAAACTTTTACCTCCCTTTTTTTCATTTACTTTCTTGATCCCTGTTCCCGGCACTCCCATTGTGTCCAAGGCAAGACTACCCTCTAATGCTTTTGCTTTCGCCGCTTGCAGGAATTTGAATTCAAATGAAGTTTTTTCCGGTCGCTTATTCTCAGAATCCTGAGAAGTGCTTACATTCACGTCATTCTTCTGTATGGTTTGATGATTTTTTTGTCATGAGTATTATCAAACCGCAATATCTCTGCAGTTTCTTTCGATGATAATCCCTTCTTTAAAAACCGTGCATCCTTTCTTGTAAAAATGGCTGTTTGCTTTCCTTCCGATCTTTACTCATTCCTTCAAAACGAAGAGCGTAATGCTTCGTTAAAATTCTCATTTCTTTTAGTTAAATGGTCGCGATGCGTTCTCGCGCCATATTTTGTTGGCTAACTTTATCTCCTATGAACATGAAGCAGTTCAAAATCCTCTGCGGTGACATGGGTTAGCTTCGAACGCTGCTCGAATTGTTGGCCTTTTTTTTTTTTAAATACCGCTACTATGTCTCAAGCTGCCCCGCATTTGCTTTAAGCGTTTTGTTTTCATAGGAGGCCGCCCCGACAGCTTCACTTTGCGTCCTCCTTCATTACAATATAAATAACACGGATGTTTGCAACGTATTTTCGACAACAAAAAGCCTGAAACTTTCTCGAGTTGAGAGCATGCCATAGGAATGGTAAGAAATATTCACGAATAACTTTTGAAAGAGTTCACGATTAAGTATTGCATCCGTGTATAGGTTCACCTGGCGATTGTGCTCATAGCTTTCTCGGTATTGAAGTTTTTTAGCTGTGCGCAGCGTACTTCGCAACCCTACGAGGTGCACCCATGTAAAGGAAGTGTAAGTGGGTCGGATACTCATCTGTCTGCCCACAAACACAGAAAAAAAAAATAATTCCAAGCCTGAAGAAGCAGAGAGCTCGCTGCATGTATTACACATCAAAGATTGTGAGACCTCAAGCGAGATCTAAACTTTATGAAAAGCTTTAAGATGAAGCAAACACGGTGCATGAATGCCAAAGCATCCGAGATGACGTAATCTCTAATGACGTGTCCTTGTTAAAAAACACTTTTACCTTGCAATAGTGGAAACTCTGTTTCCTGTTGCCACTATTGCACTATTTCTTGTTGTCTGGCAACAGGAAACTCTGTTTCCTGTTGCCAGTCTTTTTTTTGTGTGTGTGAAATATTCCACTTTTTTGGATGTCATTGAAATCCGGAGAGAGATTTTTTTCTTTTTTTAACGAAAATGCACTCTCCGTTAATTTATAAAAAAATAAAAGAGCAGTTTCAAAAAGTGATTGAAAATGCAGCTTTAGAAAAACAGGCGACTGAAGTAATAATCCTGCTCCCGGAATCACCATTGAATTTGCTGACGTAGCGGGAAAAGTCCGCGATCTTTATACTAACAACGCTGGCGTGCCCTTCTAAGGGCACGATGAGGATGCATGCGACTAAGTGGCTTATTCAGTGGTGGATGAGTTGAGAAGCGGGAGCAGTTCTTTAGAAGCGTTTTTCCCTTTCCCCAAGTATTTGTCTATAAAAAGTTTTCACTTCGCTGGTTGCTATGGGCAGCATCTTCTGATGGTCTTTCACGGGCATCGTGCTACCGGTGACACAGCTTAATTGCCTGTGGGGTTTCAGAACCAAGGGTCTGCTCTTGCTCAGGCGATGGTACCTTTGCTGACTGGGTGGCTTATCAGATCTCGGCAGTACCAGTATTATACGGGAAAAAAAAGCTTTTTGTAGCCGCGCCAAGCAGTGTCTCGCTTTTAATGATCACCTTGAGTACCTTATTTCTGGTCGTGGACGCTGCGGCCATGCCCATTTTAATTTGTTTCTACGTTTGAGACATTATATAAATGGCTTAGAGTACTCATAAATTGGCAACTGCGCGCCTTTTTTTCCGAGCTCCTTTTTGTTTCACTAGATAATTACATATGTTTTTCATGATTTTGTTTCACTTTCGGAATGTGATAATAAAACAGACCTGTTAAGACAGCCCCCTAACTGCTTGAAATGTTTTTTTTCTTGCACGGTTATGGTCCTGAATACTTTCATCAATGGAAACGCATAGGATGATTAGAAATAAACGAGCGAAAGGCCACTTGAAAGATGCTTACTCTACGCATTGAAATGTTATCCACATTTACTCGTTTCAAAGCACATTTCATTTTTCTTCATTTATTTTTCAGCTCAACTCAATGCATAGGAAAATGGAGGTGCCGGAGCTCTTTGAGTCGCCTTTTAAATCGCACCTTGACGAATTCGATGTTTGGACACATAAAACTATGGCGTAATGCAGAGGGTTTATCAAATTCGGCGCCACTAAATAAACCATGCTATTTTCGCAATGATGCAAGCTGAAAAAACACTGCGGATGTTGAAAATAGTAATCGAAAAGCATTTTTGCCGCATTGTCTGACATGTCGCTTAGCTAACTCTTGTTTAAGGAAAAGCTGTTCAGTTACGGGTTAGAAGCGCAACCATTACTACCATAAAGTGTTGAGCAGCACCTGCATTTTCATGAACGAAAAGAAAGAGGCCTCAACAACGCAAGCGAAACGGCCAGAATAGGGAGACCCAACTACATATTGGTATTACTCAAAAGACTGTGTCATGGCTGCTTACAGATAATGGGGAAATCAGGATGAAATCGGGAGCGACAACTATTCGGTTTTCAAATATAGAGAAAAACTAATTCGTCCCATAAAAATTGGACGACGCTTAAGCTTCGCCTTTAAGAGTTCAACGCGACAGTATTCTCGGGCCCCTTTCGCATTGCTTTCGGATTCTCTTCGGCTTTGAATGACATATTTCTCATGAAACACCACTGGTTTTGTTGCGGAAGCCACACTACGCTAGTCGATGAGCCATTTGGCGGAGCCCCGATGAGCCAAGCTAGCCATGCACGAGGAGCGAGTGACGTCACACGGAGCACAGCTGGAGAGCCGCATTGGAGCCGCTGCCGACTCCTCTGCTGCGCGGGTGACTCAGAGGTGCCGCCGCGGCCGAGTCAGCTGCGCATGCGCCAGGAGAGAGTGCCCAGCTGGCGCGCAGGGGCCACCCGTACTCTTCCGCAGCGCGGGGATTCAGAGGTGCCGCTGCCCCCACGTTCGCCACAGATGTTGCTTATGCTATTATACTCGGGATGGCCATCGGTCAAACTACAGCCAATCTTTTTATTTAGTGCTGGTTGAGATTGCACTCCTTTGTTGAATTTAACTATCAATCAGACAATCTCTGTTTGGTTGTTTTTTTCCTGCCTAACACCTGCAATCTGGTTTTCGTGCGTTGTCCTTAAACCCTAATGCTTTGACGACGATGGATGGATAGATGTGTGGAGGAGGAGGAAGATGAGGAGGAAAGGCAGGGAGGTTAACCCGTAAACGAAACCGGTTTGCTACTCTGCACTGGGAGAAAGGGGTGAGTGGATATAAAGTTTTGTGGGAGGGATGGGTGAAGTTAGTACAGTCACATCACAGACATGTCACAGCACATCACGTCACTGTCATATCACGTATCATAACGGCAAAATCATAGTATTTCGATTAGGCCTGTGCTTTTCATACAGCGGAGCAGTGCCTGGGAGGCCTTCACCGCAGACGATCGCCGTGGCCAGGGACATAAAATCTTAATTTCAGTCAATGGACGTCCATCTAGATGATCCAGCGCACGGCATAGACACTGTCTTTCCTCATTGTGTAAAGATGTGTAAGGTTTTGAATAAGGCGGCGGCTCACTCCATCGGTTGCCGCAGCGACGTAAGGTCGAATGAACTTTCCAGTCAGCGACGCATAGCAGGTAAGCGTAGAGGGAATGTTGTCTGCTGTTGACTTAACTGCTACTTCCGCAATTGGTTCCTTTTTAATCGCACACCTAAGCAATAGCTGACAGTCATAAGGTAATGGACATATGAGGTTCATTTTTATTCGGAGAGAAGCAATGTGGCACTGAGGCGGAGTGGTAGCGTGCTGGCCTCCTACTGCGCCTCCTTAATAAAGAGGCAGCTACGACACAGTGAGTGTGGGGTTTTGTAAAGATGAACTCAGGAAACTATGCAAGCCAGCCACTATTCGAAGAAAGTTGTAGGCGCAAAACATCATAAAGGAATATGCCATCCCGACCGACGCGCGCAAATGTGTTGTAAGGCATCATGCATATCGCATCACCTTTAAAAGCAATTGATTGAAGTATGTTTGTGTGCATAGTCACACGCACAAGAGCGACGTAATATCGTGTCTCTCTGCCATCTTAACCTCAGTGTCAATCAATCATTATATCATGCCATGATAATCAGGTTATTGGAATTACTATCAGTTTAGACTTCGAGCGTTGCGGAGCTTATTTACTATTTCAACAAGCGTAGCTATATTTCTACAGCATACTCCAGAATGTGAAAAACGAGTTTTCTACTTGGTTCTTCACGAACTCAAAGCCTTCATTCTCTCTCTTTCCTCTACTGGAATTTTGATTCATACAGTAGTAAGGCATGCAGGATGTACACTCATAATTACGTAAAAGGAATTCGAAGACCTAGTGAAAAGTTCAAGTATCAATATATAAATAAACACTGTTGCTCTATTCCCCATAGGCAATATTGTGTGAGCAAAGAAAAAACAATTCATTGTGTTGCAAGATCTTCGTGCCCAGTTGCGAAAGAAAATAACCATGTTTTGATACATGAAGTAAAGAACAAAGAATAAGGGCTAGCTTGGCAAAGAAAGAGAGAGAGAGAGAGAGATGGAAACGACGTTCTACAGCAGCGAATTCACAGCCAGTAAAGTGGTCCGTGACACTAAATGTGTGTTAGTGCGAATACACCGCAACACGAGGGGCTAAACCCAAACTGAGGTTTGTGTGTCACTTGTTTTTCAAGTAACCTTGTCAGCCTAGCATAGCAAAGATCAGTAGCACAAAAAGTACAGTGGGAGTGGAGGGAGTTCGAACGTAGCAGTTCCTCTTAGGAAAGGAATAAAAGGAATACAGAGCCTTGTAGCTATCGCCATAGCAGATTACATTGTTTTATTTAAACACTCTATTCGTGCTGAGCACTGCATTATATCTGCCGCTCTTCAGACTGCAAAGCCTAAATGAGTCTCCAAAATAAAGATTACGGATTGGGAAAAGCCCAGTGAATTAAGAGAACAAAAACAAAGAAGGTAAAACACAGACCCAGTAATTTTTAATCTTGCCGACTGGAAGGAGTCACTAAAAATTGACATTAAGACTACCAAAGCAGAAACGCGACTATAGAAGAAGAGAGTCAAGTCACTCTTTCTAGGCTATTCCACACGTGGGAAGCACATTTCAGCTTGCAAAACCGCTGGAAGAGTAACAACCACAACAGAAATCTTAAAAAAAAGAATAACACAGCTGCAGAGGCAAATTGAAACCTATACTCTAGAGCTTCAACACAAAGAATGGGAGAACACCTGTGACCACATGAATGGCCAGTTCGAGTGCAAGAAGGCATGGCATCTGCTAATGCATCTTTTGACTCCACACAGGCCAAATCAACTCACCGGAGTCAACTGACAAAGACACCACAAAATAGTTCGTAACGAAACTACGAGATTGATATTTGAACAAAACCCCAGAAGGACCGCAGCCAGGGCTATGGGACAACACGAAATGAGGACTCGGACTCCGAGATCACGTGATCGGAGGTGTGATTTGTCATAAGGCAATTACGCACCACGTCCGCAGCAGGGCCTGATGGGGTTACTAACAAAGCACTCATAACCTTCGAGGCAGGGTCAGTGAAAACACTCACTGGTCTCTTAAATCAATACTTGACAGACGGAGAGATTCAACGAGAATGAAAGCATGCAAAGATTACATTCTCTCCAGGTGGTGGTGGTGGCGAAAACTTTTATTGTCCGGAAGAGGCGACACCGGAGCTCCGGCACCGCTCGCAGGCGTCCAGGGAGCCCGATGTCACCCCAAGAGGCAGGGGCTAGTAGACAAAGCGGTTCGCCGCTTCGGTTGCCAGTCGGACAATGTTGGCCTGTGTCGCCGGGTCTTCGCTATGAAGCGCGGTCTCCCATGCTTCTGCGTCCTTGAATAAATTGTAGCCCGGGGAGTGGCTGCACTCCCAGAGGATATGTTTTAACGTTCCTATATCACTACAGAATCTGCAGAACTGGTCCTCCGGATTTCCGGTTTGCGTGAGGTATCTCCATTTGGGAGACATGTGGTTCTTGGCTTGCAGGCGGCGCCAGGTGACTGCCTCTGCGGATATGAGCGACCTATCTGGGGGTGGATATTTCCGCCGTCCTAACTTGTAGTGCTCAATGACTTCGCTGTAGGTCGCAAGCATCTCGACTTTAAAGTTATGTTGAGGCCGGCGTTCCCCCCGGATAATGAGCGCTCGGGCAAGGGCGTTGGCCGCTTCGTTTCCTGGTATGTTGGTGTGAGCGGGGGCCCAGGTTAGGATGATCCCTCTTTCTATGTTTTTTTTTCGATAATATGTCCAACGCGTAGTGTGATATTTTGCCTTTGCAGAAAGTCCTTATTGCTGATTTGCTGTCACTGATGATCACCTTCGCGTTCGTACTAACGCACGCTAGGGCGATCGCCGCTTCCTCCGCTGCCGTGGAGTCTACTCCGCTTGTATATATCTTGCCTTGCTCTATTCCGGACCCGTCGACTACCACCGAGACAGAGTTCCCGTCATCGTCAAAAGCGGCGTCTGTGTAGGCAACCGTCTCGGGTGGCATTCTGCTTAGTTTTGTTACCAGGTGTTTGGCTCTGTGCTGGCGTCTTTCCTGGTCGTGTTGTGGGTGCATGTTCTTGGGTATCGGTGAGATGGTGAGGGCTTTCCTAATTTTGGACTCAATGTGGAACGTCTGGTGTTTAGTGCCTCTGTTCCCTTGTAGTCCTACCCAGCTTAGAATTTGTTGCCCTGTCTCAGTTAGACTTAGACGTCCGAGTTGCGCCGTTCTCGTTGCTTCCGCTAACTCTTCCCATGTGGAATGCACCCCCATTCCCTCTAGTACCAGGGTTGAGGTCGAGATTGGGAGTCCCAGTGCTCGTTTCGTGCATTTCTTTATTATCCAAAGCCAGGGAAAAAATTGGGCATTGCGAACCTACGCCCAATATTTTTTACTTTCTGCCTAGGAAAAATATGGAACATGTCATGCTAACCGACTACAAGAATACGTCGAGGACAATAATTTACTGGCTTCAGAGTTAATCTTTCACCCAAGATTTGATGTTGCAACTCAAGGCAGATATAATAGACACGGAACGCAGCAGAGGTTCTAAAGCCCTATTAGGCTTGATATAAACAAGACTTACAATAATGTCACGCACGATGCTATCTTAAGAAATCACTCGGACATCAACACAGGAGAAAAAATGTTAAATTATAGAAAGTCGTTTCTCAGAGACAGAATGGCAGAGATAGCAGCGGGAGAGGTTCAGTCAGACTCTATCTCACAACGAGTTAAAGAAACGCTTCAGGTTCTAGCCCTTTTACTTAACGTTTTTAACCTCTCACTGAGCAAAATTCCTCCTAAATTAACAGCCCCCTCAGGGCTGCAACACACATTCTACGCCGACATCAGTTTATGGACCACAACTGGCAGCTATTGTCAGATAGAGGATACCCCGCAACAAGCAGTAGAAATAATACAAGGCCTGGCGGGTAAATCAGGGCTAACCTGCTCGCCCTCCAAGTCGGAATTATTCGTAATCAGAAACAAACTAAGAGGTTCTTGACGCAAAAATTACAAAGCTGCGTTTCCGCTTGACATCTGGGCGGATGGGCTATCTGTCAATGATGTTAAAACTATAAGAATACTGTGACTTTGCCTTCAGTCGAACAGGAAGAACAAGGAAACAATAAAAAGACTCAAGGTCACCGTCACAATGATGGTTGTCACGAAATCGGCGTACGATGCCCTCGTGGCGTCTACATAGAAATGGGCTAGAATGCACGAATGCATGTTGTAGAAATGTCTCTTTTTCTTCGCGAGGAGAGCGCGTTGCCTTGCACAAATCGACGTCACCATCCTTCTCATCACAAGGCGGCGACGGTGACTTACCCGGCATCAAGATGCTCTTCATCTAGAGAAAGTTCTGCTGCTCCTAACCAATGAAGACGCGTAGTTCGGCGGAAGGAACAGAGGACGCTTAATGCGTTCAAGTTGCGTGTACGTGCTCGCCGGCACCGGCGCGCTGTGACAGACTGACGCGGCGCACGCTATATATTGAGGTCACGTCACTTATGCCAGCCATTGGATTGGATTGATACTGAGGCTTCCCTTTTTACCAGGTGGACAAAAAAGGTCCTAGCCAAGTCAATTCCCTACTGTGACGGAGTCTGTAGAGACTGTGACGGAGCGTGTGAGCTAGTGTTGTTGCGAGATAGCAAGTGCTACTGCTTGGCTCCCGGGGTTAACTCGCTGCTCGGCAAGCCCACTGATCTGTGAGGGAGCGGCACCCGTCCAACAAGGTGACACAAGCTGTAACTCACATTATCCAAAAAATGGATACAGGAAAATCCTCGCTTTCTTAAACGCGTGGGTGCAATGAGGGACGTTAACCGTCCTACAAAATTTAACAGAGTCATTCCCCATGAGTCTGACCTTTCTGAAGACTAATGCATGTCTGCGCCGGGCACTAGCGGACTGGGAGGTCTGAATAACATAATCCCGTCCTTTCGTATCCGACCATGGCCCCCAACCCTAAGTCGAGAGCCAAAACAACTCAGCCGCTTACACTAACGCAGTGGAATTGCTGAAGTCTCAAGAACAGCAAGAAGCGGGATGAACTCCGCCTCTACCTTAAGACCTCTGAATTCCTCGTTGCCGCGGTTGCCCTTCAGTAACCCGGAACAGGCGTCAATCTCATAAACTACACTACATTTCAGCACAACCCGCTGACATGTATACTTGTTCACAGACAATATTGCCGCGTGCCTCTCGGAACCGAGAAAGAAGAGAACGAAACTGAGTGCAGTGTGTGGAACTGATCGGTTCAGTGTTCGCTGTCGTGTACTCGTTACATTTTCTGGTGGAGGTGCTGGGTAAGGCTGAAGAGAGCCTGCATTAGTTCGGCCGTAAAGGGTGTACCGCGGTCAGTAATAATAATCGATGGGGCACCGTGGCGCAATACGATGGTGTTAAGAAAAAACTGGGCTTCTTCTGCAGCATCTTCACGGGAAAGTGCCTGTGTCTCAGCATATCGCGTTAAGTAGTCCGTCGCCACTACTATTCATCTGTGCCCTGATGCGGACGTTGGAAAAGGGCCCAGAAGATCCATACCCACTTGCTGGAAAGGGGCTGTTGGCGGAGGTATCGGCTGAAGGAGCGCTGCAGACATCAGCGGAGGTGTCTTTCACCACTGGCAATCTCGGCATGCTCTCACGTAGTGCTGGACTGAAGGCAACAACTTAGGCTAATAGTACTTTTGTCGAATGCGTGCTAACGTTCGCATGACTCCTAAATGACCAGCCGAAGGCTCATCGTGGCATGCGTGCAAGATTTCTGGCCGGAGGTTGGACGGCACAACGAGAAGAAAGGTTTCCTTGTTGTGCTGAAAGTTTCTCTTATATAGGACGCGCTTTTTAATGCTGTAGGAGGATAAACCCCGAGCAAAAGCACGTGGAAAAACTACATCAAGGCGTTCGAGATGCTCAATAAGTGGGCGTAACCCGGGGTCAGCCCGTTGACACTGGGCCATGTGGGTGGTCGTGACTACTGCAAGAAACGGGAAGTCGTCGTCTTCGCTGTCGGGAGGGGCAGTATCAACTGGTGCACGCGACAAGCAATCGGCGTCGTTGTGCTTACGGCCGCACGTGTATACAACCGTAATGTCGTACTCTTGGAGACGAAGGGTCCACCTTGCAAGTCGTCCAGAGGGGTCTTACAGGTTGGCTAGCTAGCATAACGAATGATGGATGCTCACAGCACTAAAAAGTCGGCCGTAAAGATAGGGTCAGAACTTTGTTATCGCCCAAACTACCGCGAGACATTCCTTTTCCGTGGTTGAGTAGTTTGTTCCTGCTTTTGAAAGAGAGCGACTTGCGTAAGTGATAACTTTCTCAGTGCCATTTTGCCACTGAATCAGAACGGCATTGAGTCCAAAGTTACTGGCATCGGTATGAATATCCCTAGCAGCGTTTTCGTCAAAATGGGCAAGTATCGGAGTGGCCTGCAGTCGCCAGCGCAACTCGTTGAAAGCATCCTCTTCATCATCTTGCCACGCAAAAGGAACGTTGTCTCTAGTAAGAAGGGTAAGAGACTCGGCAAACGCTGAAAAATTCTAGTCGAAACGCCTGTATTAGGCACAAAGCCCCCAAAACCTTCTAACAGACTTTTTGTCGATTGGGCGCGGGCAGTTTTCCACAGCAGCAGTCTTGTCGGGATCTGGTTTAACGTCATCAGCATTAATAACATGGCCAAGAAAGCGGAGCTCCTGGAATCCGAAATGGCATTTCAGTGGTTTTATCGTCCGTTGGGCTGAACGCAGCGCCTGTAGTATCATTCGCAGCCGGCCGAGGTGCTACTCAAAACTAGGCGCATAAATGACGATATCGTAAAGATACACTAGGCGCGCTTGCCACTTCAGTCCAGAGATAACGGTGTCCATCATTCGTTGGAAGGTTGCGGGCGCAGAACAGAAATAGAAAGGAAGCACTTTAAATTCATAAAGGTGGTCGGGGTTGACCAACGCTGTCTTCTCTCTGTCCCTTTCGTCGACTTCTCTCTGCCAGTAGCCATTCTTGAGGTAAAGCGACCTGATTGAGGTAAAACGACCTAATTTAACTTACGATAATCGACGCAGAAACGCAAGGTGTTGTCTTTTTTCTTCACCAATGCTACAGGCGAAGCCCAGGGGCTGCAAGACGGCTGCACAACGCAGCTGGTAAGCATTTCTTGAACCTGGCTTCGAAGAGGCTCTCGTTCCGTTGACGAGCCGCGGTATGGACGTTGGCAAGTCGGCCTGGTCTCTGCGTAAGCCATAATGCGCTGTTTGGCTACTGGGGTGCGCCCAATCTTCGAAGACATTGCAAAGCATCCAGCAAAATTCTGAAGGAGCTTTAGGAGTCGCCGCCACTCAACCACCGACAAATTGGGATTAATGTCTACAGCTGACAGAAGGACGGGTGCATCGCATCCGGCTGGCGAAGGCGGCGCCAAAACAGATGTTCACTGGCTCAATAAAGTCGGCAACATACGCGACGGCCGTTCCTTTCGCCAATGTGCTGAAACTCGGTCCCGAAACTTGTAATCAAGTTTCGCACAACTATCCCGCAAGCGAACGAGTTTTCTTTCAGAACAGATCCCTTTCTCAAGAAGCAGGTTAACGTTCCTCTCTGCTATTACTGAGCCGCATTTACCAAGACCATAAAGCTGCACCATGGCGGGACCATAACGTTACCAGCTGTAATACATAAGGCAGGCATTGATGAACTGTCGACGCTAGATCTCGCAATGCTTGGCTCGGCGAAAAGGTCACACGTGATTCTTGCAAATTTATTATCGCAGCATTAGCCTGTAAGAAGTCCAAGCCGAGTAGTACGTCTCGCGAACAGTGGGGAAGAAGAACAAGTCGCCAACATAAAAACATTCGTTAATTGCAACTCTCGCAACGCATCTTCCAGCCGGGGTAATAAGGTGATCCCCAGCAGTGAGATTCTGAGGCCAAGTCCAATTGGTTAAAACGTTCTTCAGCTTCTTGGCTAGCCGACTGCTCATAACTGAATAGTCCGCTCGTGTATCAACTGACGCGGTAATGAGAAAATCGTCGATATAAACCGGTATGTCCGAAGCTGCTCACCCAGGTTCATCGTTACATGTCTCCGTCTGACAGCCGTTATCTTGCAAGAAGCGTGATGGAGGATGTTCGGCAGTGCGCTCGTCAGCGGCCTCACCTCCGCAAGTCGCTTTTCCTAGTTTTCCCGATGGCTCGGGGAGCGGGGGCTCGGCGAGCGGCCAGTGCGGTATGTAGAGGGACGTGGACTCGGGGAACGATAACGGGTAGAGGTAATGACGCGGGACCTGTAGTGTGGTACGTCCAGGGGATCCGTATGCATCGACAGGTGCTCTTCGATTTCGCGTGGTCGTTCAGCACTCAGAGGACACCGTGCACGCAGATGAAAGCCACGAAGTCCGGCGCGGCGGTACGGACAGAACCTCAGCATGTGACCGGCCTCGCCACAGTGGTAACAAAGGGGCCGCTAATCAGGGGCACGCCAGACGTCAGTCTTTCGAAACCGTGCCTCCGCTTGAAGAGAAGGATGACGCGGGCTTGGATCAAGTGTAGGGGTGTCCCCCTGGCTCTGGGACAGTCTTACCCACTATGGTGCTGGCTTGGATGAGGCACAGTGGTGTTCGCTCTTGGAGAATCGCACAGGGTATTTTGCTGAAGTACGGATGCGTACGTAGGCGCACTCGATGGAGGTGGCTGCACAGCAGGCACGGACGGCTCGGGGAATACTTGCCTAACTTCCTAACGAACGACTTCCGCGACTGACGGAAGCCTCAATAATGACGTTAGACCTTGTAGCTGAATGGGTCTCAGCTCTTCGCTGACCGCGGATCGAACAAGCTCCCTTAAGGCGTCTCCAGAACCGTTGAAGCCGGAAGCATAGACGGCCGGTGACATGGCGGACACGTCACGGTGATAGTACTGTGTCCTGTGCTGAGTGTTCGTTCCATCGTGGTGGCCTCCGTCAGAAAATCTGATGTTGTGCCTGGTGGATAGCGCACGAGCCCAGCAAATAGTTCTTGTTTCACCCTGCGCAATAGGTGGCGCACTTTCTTCTCAGACATATTTGGATCAGCACGCCGAAAAAGACGGATCATGTCCTCGTAGTACACTCCAACACTTTCGTTCGGGGCTTGCAGCGAGATCGCAGTGCCGACTCCACCCGGTCCCTTCGGTCGTTGGCAGTGTAGGTCACCAACAGCTGGCGGCGAAAGAGGTCCCATGATTTTAGTGTCGTTTCGTGCTTCACGAACCACGTCCGCGCCGAATCTTCGAGAGCAAAGTACACATTATGCAGCTTCCTTTGCTCATCCCAGCCGTTGTAGTTGGCGACCCGTTTGAATTAGTCCAGCCAGTCCTCAGTGTTCTCATAAAGCTCCCCATAAAAGGACGGTGGCGTTCGTTCTCATAAAGCTCCCCACGAAAGGACGGTGGCGTTCGAGACTGGAGGACGACGAACTGGGGTGAAATCTCTCCGTTAGCCACAATGTCCGTGTTCGATCTATGCATGGTGGTCACAGGCGTCCAAGACAAAGGCCCGAACTCTGGCAAATGACCTCGGGGGCGGCGGCTGGTACTGCGGTAGACCGGTGTCAAATCCGTGGTGACGCTCGGTTGCCCTTGAGGGGTGGAACTCAGCAAAAGGGGAATCGTACCCCTCACCTCCACCTGGAAATGTAACGAGTAGAAGGCGGCAAACACTGAGCGGATAAATTTCACATACTGCACTCAGCTTAGTCCTCTTTTTCCTCGGTTACGAGAGGCACGCGACAATATAAAAAGAAACAAGCGTTCGCACTATTGTTGGTGGACAAGCAAGGAAGACTAATCACCTCCGGCACTATCAAAACGAGATCAGCGGAAACGGCAGAAGAGGTGAAAAACACCCTTGCCATCATTAACACCGAAGCTACTACTACATTTAGTGACTCTAAATTTGCAATAGGCAAATAATCGAGGGGCAGAATTGCTCTGCCAGCAATGAGCATAACGGGTCGAACCCAACTGTTTGACAGTATTGAATTGATATGGGTCCCGACTCACTCGGGCAACACTGGTAACCAAGCGGCACTCATCAAAGCTCGAGGCAAGCACGGAAAGAGATAGTTGCTGAGAGTTTCGCGAAGGGCGGCCTAGAATAATTTCGCATTACTAAATATTTTAGCTTGAAAGGAGGATATTCTCCTTTCCAGACAAAACCTTATATAAAGAGCAGGAGACCACCTGAGGGCACCTCTAGATGCTATCCTTTATGACTCCTTACCTGTTGTCACAGTTCTACAGCGGTGATTACGGCCAGGAATGTATATTATGTGGTTAAATACGTACTTATTATCACACATTGTGGAATTTTAAAAAGGAGCCACCCCTAAAACATCTAATACAGTTTCTACTCTAGAGCAATGGAATGCCGTGTCGGTTAGTTCAGACGTAGGCGTTCAATCCTGGGTCATTGAATGGGCTACTCAGGTCGCTATTAGCCGTGAACTGATAGCCACCTAGCATTGATTACCTGCATCCTGCCTTTTCTGCTGAAATAAAAGGTTTGCAATTTAATCCACCGTTCTGTGTATTTCATGTTACCGTCTTCTTTTACTTTGATTAATAACCAACAGGTACAAGTGCATCGCTATCGCATTGCCCTTTTAATGTGCGTGACTAATTTAGTTGGCCCACTGCCAAAATTCAGGGCTGACTGAGGACAAAATTGAGCAGTTTAAACATTTAAATTCAAAAATCTAGTTTCGCAATGTTCAAAATAGATTTAGACCATCTAAAAAGAGAAGACGCCCAACCCCGAAACGTGTGGCCAATCTCCAAAATTACGATGGAAACTCTTTAAATGTAGGCCTGAAGTCGAGATTTCGACACTTACTTACAAAACTATGTGGCTGGTGGAATCAAGCAGTGTGTTAGTTTTCTTACCTTTCTGCTCATTATGCTGTTAGGCATCTTAACATTGAGGTTTTACGTATGGTAAAGCGATTGGCTAACAGACAAAGGGAAAATAACCATCTTGGCTGTTCTCTTCCGGTTGAGCTCTCCAGTGAAGTTGTCTTGAGTTCTGTGGTCTTAGACTGATGACTGGAAAATTATTTGGGAAGAATTTGCGAGAGCATAAGGGGATCTCTACTGGGCAAGAATGCTAATAGTTGAGCTGCGCACGCTGTGTCCTATTTTTATAAACCTATACGAAACAGAAAATTCATATTTTATACGAAATCTTCGGCACAGCAGTTGATCTTTCAGACGTGCATTATATGCTCATCGGTTTCCACGGAACATATTATTTTCCACCTCAACGTTGTCAATTCAAAAAATTTCTGACTACGTTACTTCCTAATGCGAAAATTGAGCCCAGCTAATCAGCTGTTTCAGACTTTCAATATATTGACGCAAATAGTTCGAGCAAGACATGCATCTACCATCCACGTCACATGAAATGCGAACAACAGAGTGCGTGGAAAACAGCCCACCATCAAAAATCGGCGCGCTCATCCGGTCTTCTATAGTTTTTTTCTCGTTTTGCCAATGGAGTGCCACATTGATTATTTTTGGAGATTATTACTTACGCCGCGCAGTTTGAGGCATTGCGCTGATTACACAGCGATAACAGAAGTGATATCAAAGCGCTGTATGCCAGTGAGCGAAAGGCTCTTGCTCCATCCACACGTGCCACAGCAACTGACCCAGCGTAAATGTCATGCGCAAGTCCCCATCTCTAAAAAGAATGAATGTGGTGATCCCGTGGGAAAACTTTAAAATAAGTTCATAAGAAAATAGCAGCAAAACTATCACGCACCAGGTGAGTGCGCCTAATTTGATGATAACAGGCAGCATGCATGAAGTGGACCAGTTTCCAAGCGCTCCCTTTTTTTCGCATTTCATTTGACGCCGATAGTACAATTACATACAACTTTTTATTTTTCACACATATTCCTTCTTCAAGAAAAACTGCACTAACAGTTCTTGATCGTCAAGATGTAAACTTGGTGGTCGGAAAAGTAGAAGGATATATACTCGACTTGCTGCATCGCCGCCACCAATCCGGCATTTTGATTGCTTCCGCATAGGAGTGCAGATTGGAGGCGGAGCGAAGAGAACAATTCATTTATCGGCAGGTCGCTGGAGGCAGCACGTGGGCGCATAGGAACTTGCGCAGCGAGGAGATAGCAGCGACTGACTGATGCCGCTGACGCTGTTAGTGAGTTAACTGAACGTGGCTCTGCGTTTCGGCTTGAAACGCACGCATGTTCTTCGCTAATGCCGAGCAGGCGCTTCGGCACTCAGAGACCACCACGCGCTATTGACGTCGAGACTGAGCGGCCGCCACCTTGAGGCGCTGCGACGAGGTCTACTCAGTGTGGATCAGTGTTCGTGTCGCTTGCCATCCCGAAGGGATTTACGTACGCGCGTGGGGCGTCTACACGAGTGTTTTTGTCAGTTTCGCGGGTCCTGGCGCTTTTGCTTACCCATCTTCCACTTGCAAAAAAGAAATGTGAACAATTGCTATCATCCCACACTTCATAGAAAAAAAAAAAAAAAAAAAAAAACATGCCGGTATCGAGTATGTCGTGCTGGATGACATCATCAGCCGCGTTCTTCGGCGCTTGATAGTTATTGACACGCGGAGTCTCAAACAAAACTGTACTGTCATTAGGAACCGTTACAAAGCAAAACAGGTCGCTGCCATCAGTACAACATAATGCTAACGCTCAATACCACAGCTACTGAAACATGCTACCGCAGACTGCTGCATAGCAGAATGCAGTTTGAACAGGCTGCTGTGTGCCTTCTGTCTGCGCAACAGAACTGTCTAAGTTATTTTCTTTTTTTGGGGGGGCTGTTGAAGGCTTCTGCGCATCCGTAACAATGGTAGTGAGTACATTTCACTTTAGAGAAAAGCTCGAACGTTTAGAAACATATCTCACCAGCACCTAATTGTTGCACTAAATTTTACATTGTACCTCAAATTCAATGTACTTCACTGGTAGCCCGTTACAATCACTGTAATCCTTTTTCGTCTAATTGCTCTCGTAGAATCAAATTAATCGTTTCTGAGAAGGGGAGTAAAATAGCTGCATTCGCGCTTAACTATCGCTGTTTAGTTCGGGAATAAATACAGCGTTATAGTCGCCAATAAGATGAACTATATTTTATTTTTCAGAGTAGTTTTATATCCGGCATCATGTTTGGAAGTAACCATAATACTTTTCTTCGTTTAAGATTAAATCACTGCTCAATAATTACAGATCTACAGTTCGAGAAGCACGAAACATGTAGCTCTACACCATGCTTCGCAAAAACCGCCCTCTTTGATAATCGCGTATCTCGTCACGCGAAAAGGATTTCTTACTCGTCTTTTCCTCCGCGCTGCCTAAACAATTGTTATATATTAAAAAAAAATACTAGCAGTCAAGTGCCCTCCGTACTGTGTTCGTTCATTATCGTGCCCTACTGAGGAAAGTACAGGAGCAGTTTTTTTCTTTGCATAATTGTTGTTCTTGTTATCCCACTCCTGCTATACGTTTTTGTCCCTGCTTCCTTATTTTTCTTTCTGTCCTTCCAGTTACCCCGCTTTTGATCCCCCTCTTTGTTGATATTCTTTTAGGGTTTCGTCAGTATGAGAGAACTGCGTTTCAGCTCCCTCCGCGTATTTTTGTAAGTCCCCGCAGTCACCGATTAGCGCAGATATGCATTAGTGCCCAGAGTGTGTACGAACGAAAACAAGATAAAATATCGAGAGGAAAAAACAGGAGGAGGCCGGATGAGTCCCATTTTACTCATCGGCAGCAATCAGTTTCTCGTCCAAAGCCAATCAGGAAGAGCGGTTATCGCCCACTTTCTCGCCAGCATCTCTGGCAAGATGACGATACTTGAAGCGATCGAGGTGCAGCAGCTCCAATACTCGCTCGCGTCCAACAGAAAATGAGCACCGCGCAAAAAAAAACAAAAAACTTAAGCACAGTCATTAGCCTAAAATGAACGTGCTTTAAAAGCAGGCTTAGAAAGCGCGACGTCACTTAGTGATTCGCTGTTTCATATGCGCACACGAGAGCTGACATTGCATTGAGTATGAAAAGCATTATAGGCAAATTGATAGAACTCCCTTTATAAGAAATCAAAGTACAACGTGTTGATGGGACTTATATTTGTGTTTTATGGAAGTTGTTTTACTTATAATTGGTAAGAGTAGGAAATCTGCTGAAGCTAATGTATTTAGCGCTGAACTGCGTTAGGCAGCTTATAGATTGTCGTTGTTGTTGTTGCCCTCTGGAAATGCGGCCTGGTCAAAAAAATATCTTTCTTTCATAATTTCCCCATGTTTCTCGAAGGCTTAATGGCCTATTGCTGGCAAGTGTAGTGAGCTGTGTGCATGGCTATAATAAGAATCATTAGGATCAGTGTGATGCCAAATTCGAAATTGCCAGGCCATATAGCAAATGACTATATGACATCCCTAAAAAGAAATGCATGATGCACTGAGGATAGCTACCTTAAAGGATTTCAAGTACCGAGACGTTGTACGTCTCGGTACTTGAAATGAGACGTCTCGGTACTAAGTACCGAGACGTCTCTTTTACTTCAGAGACGTTGTAATGTTTTCTTACACCTATTTGTAATATTTAAGCCTGTAAACACAATAAATAAAGGGCGCAACAAGGTTCATTACGATGATCACATCTTTCACGTGGGAGTGAATAGGTGGATGGATAGATGGAATATAGGAGCGTCCCCTTTGAAACGGGTGGTAGCAGTTGCTATCATGCTCGTTTTGTTCCCCTATATCTTAATTATTCTTTTAGATCAGTTAACGATACCATCATTCTAATTATTGAATCGTTGTTTCTACATTGCTGACATATTGTTACTTTTCTGCTTTTATGCAGCCAATCTTCCAATCGTTTTAGCTAGCTTCCACCGCAGGTCCATTCATCCGGCCATTAGTATCTCTAAATCCCAGGGCCTCAAGAAGAGTGACTGCACCTGCATCGACTTCAGGATGGACACCATCACATTCTAGTATAAAATGGCTAAATGTTTCTGTACATTTACCGCATACTGCACATGTGTCACCTTCATGGTTAAATTTCTTTTTGTAGCTGCGTGTTCTAAGGCACCCTGATCTAGCTTCAAAAAGTGGGGTACTGTCTCCTGAGTTATTGAAGAAAGCTCCCTCCCTGATCTGCTTTTACCACTTTCAGTACAGCTCCACACTCTGTTTCATTTCCATAGAATTTATTCAATTTTTACCTTCTGTGTTTTTCACTTGTTGCTTAACGCTCTTTATTTCTTCGTTCTTGTAACTCGCAGTAAGTATTATTGCGAGTGAAAGTTCAAAGCATGTGCTCCCTCTTGCGGTTGAAAGAAGATGTTTCCTTCTCTATTCTCGGTTCAGTTTCTCCCACTTAGTGCCCATGTGTATCCACTTCACACTTTTTGCGTGTGTGTGATGTGCCCGTGCAGATCCGCGCGACAAGACTGCCGTTCATTTTATGCATCAATTTGTTTCTTTCCAGCTCTGCAATAAACCAATTTAATTGCCCTAAGCGGCAGGTGCCGATGCCTTGCAGCTTCGCTGGCGCTGACCGGATAGGGAATTTCCGGGGATGCTTCAATATTAGGAAGCAATCAGTGCATCAACGGCGAAGAGGAGGATGGCCATTTTCCAGCTCCGCGTGCTCCACTCGCTTCCTGCGAGGCTTCCTCTTTTCAGGTAAGCCTAACAGAAAATCGATTGAGCAAACGAGCGGCTTTATCCGCATCACCGTGTCGTCCTAGGCCTGCTCTGTTGTGTCCGCTCCCTTTCATGTGTTTTTTGTTTCACTCATGACAATAGTAGCACGTGAAAACACATGAGGGGAAGACGTTCGAATAAAATGTAATTTCTTGTTTTTAGCTCAACACATCAGAGTACTGTATTGCGTGGGACCCTGGTATAGTTCAGGATAGCCTACCCTTATATACCCTTATACGAACGGCGTATGTTCTAAACAGTGCAGTATTGTTCCTGTATTCTGCATTAGCTATCATATTCACTTGCGTACTATTACATTAGTTTTCTTTAATATATTCTCGTAGAAAAGGGAAGAGAAACTGCAGTGCCTGTCATAGTTCAGTCGTCTTTGGTTCTGCGATAGCTTTAGGTGAGAAAAATTGTCCTTATTTGCGCCTAATTTTACCTAATATTTTTATTTATCTGTTCATATACTTCGGTTCTGCAATGCACTTAGGTATCTTAGAGTAGGAGCAGAGTTATGAAACATGAGGGATAGTTGACATTTGGTTGAATATGCGAAACAATTCCATATAGCTACTTGAAAATAACGAATGTGACTATTCAGATGTCGAATGTTAAATATTAACCTGCAGCTTGGAGTTGAATCCATGGAGGGGTAACTTGACAAGATTATACGGCAAGCAGTTTCAGTCATGTGTGGCGTAGTGGCAAATGAAAAAATTAAAAATTTTGTCAGCAATTATATTCCAGCTTTTAGAGCACTTTTTAGGTACACTAATGAACAGTATGATCCCTTTTAAGCAAATGTCTTTCATTTGTCAGGGTTTACTTTGGGCATATCGCAACGCTGTAACACTTCTAAGTGCTTATGCCTGCCAAATAAAGTCGAGAAACCTGAAATATTTTACAATATGAGAATGACTCATTTGTGAAATAAGTGCTGCCGCCAGTCACAAATCGAGCTGCAGGTTCACGTACGTGGCGCAACAAAACTGTATTTGGATCACTCGCTGAATCCCATAGAGTACTTGCCTGTCAAGGTCAGGCGCACAGTTAAGAATTTGCAATGTCTCAATTAAGCTATTCCCCAAATTAACGCTTGGCATCAGGCTAGCATTCACCGTAAGATAACATAAATGACTTTTCCAAGACGTATCCTTCGTAAAGATAAGAACTAGGTATTTATACACTGTGACAGCAAAGTATTGTCCCTAATGTGATATTCTGTGAATAAAAGTATTCTTTCTTTTAGCGGTTGAAAGCACAATTAGGAACCATATTGAAGATGTAACACAAGAGCTAAATTGACAGAATGAATTATTTGAGAAAGTAATACGCTCGCTATGGGCTAAAGTTTCCGCTCGCCGACCTGAATGAACTTTGGTGTAGGCATGACGTATGCAGAAAACAAATATACCTATTTATAAAAACTATACTACAATACAATTACCTAAGGTTTAGCTTTAGTTAAACCCGGTAGGTTGCGTAAGCAAATCCTACGTAGCTTCTCTTTCTGTTCTTTTCTCTTCTTCCTCTTTTTCTTCTTCTATTTCTTCTGCGGCGCGGCTACCGACCGGGTTTACCCGACAGCTTGAAGAGGAGCCCCATCTGCGGTCGCTCTAAAGATCAAACGTGGCTACCGGCTGGTTTTGCGCGATGGGTTGAAACCTGGCGTAGTATTGTTTACGCAACAAAACGATATCTTTTTGACACTGCAGAACCCGGTGGGTGGTGGTCGAAGCAAGAGTAGCAACGCAGGTTATATATGAGATACCGCGTGGTGCGTCCTAAACTGGACAAAACGGAAGATCCCATAACGAGCGTCTGACGGAACACTCGAGTTCACTGAAGAGAGGCACAGGAAGCAATCTTCCCGTTCACTGTAAACATTTCTCTGGCGGGCCAGCCCTCGACGAGAGGAGGATTATGAAAATATATTATGGAAACCGTACATGGGAGACACATGAGGCTTACCTGATTCAAGCCCGTGGCAACCCGTACGCCAGCAGTCCAACAACCTATTAAAAGAGACTGAATATGTGGAAAGAGATCGTTTTAACCTTTTTTTTTCACAAAGTGCTAGCCATGGTTTTTACATAACCACATCCATCCTTCACCTCCATCTTGTTAATTTCATTTTCCCAAGTGACCCTTCACGTAGGCGACGTTCTTTGCTGAACATTTTTATAGCTTTTAAGATTTTATCCTCTTATCCTGCCCTTTACACCGCCCTTGACGTTCACTCAGCTGACAGCTGCCTCGAGACTACTTACTGTGTGTGCACCTTTCGAATAAACTACATAGACATAAATTTTATAATATGAAATAACTGCCAATGGACACGCAAATGGTTCCAAATTTTGCTGATATCTGAACTTCCAAGTTCTGCTTTTGCAATAATAAAAAATGGCAGCAGTATGAAAAAGTAAATTGGGATATACATATATGATTCTTGAGAGCAAAAGGCAGGCTCTCAGTTGGCAGGCGATTTTAGGAAATATACACCAATTCTACAGCTACTTAATAAGCAAGAAAGCTTAAACAGAAAAATTTTAGAAGGCATTCCGAAAGCGGTAAACTTACTGCATCGCATAATATGGCGACATCTAAAAAAGGAAACAGAGGAGCATCATTCGAAAAAAAGTTAAAGAAATAATATTTTGGGTACCCGATACCTTCCAAGCGGAAATGTACCAAGTAAAAACCATTCAAGATGAACAAAATTAACAAGTCAAATGAACGAAAAGTTTTAGAAAATCACGGGGGATCATTTTATGAAAGGGTAAACAAATGCTTTGAATAAAGTGTACGATTCACACTCCATGAGTTTCTATCCAAGAATAATTGTGGAAATTTAAAGACGATGTGGGATACTATGAATGAGAAAAATAACTAATGCCACATGCTTAGATCGCCAAAAAACCTTACATATTTGTCTTTCCTTCCCTGCATTCCCGAAGGTTGGAATATATGTTCAACGCTTATTTGTTCCTGAGCATGTTCTGCCCTCCGCCACCACCCTCAGGAGCACATGCGGTGCATTAACTTTCCCAGCAAAATAAATCCGCCAGCTGTCTTCAGTGGCATGAGTTTCCAAAGCATTGAAAGGTAAACTTCACAAACAGCTTGATTTTGCTTGTTGAAGGGGTCTAATGTCCTGAAACGACTATGGCTATGGGGGACGATGCAGTAGAGGGATGCACACATTTGGACCACCTGAGTTTCTTCAGCGAGCACTGACGTCGCAGAGTACATGTTGTCTTGCTCTTCGTCACCATTCAAAAGCGGCCGCCGCTGCCGGGATTGGATACCGTGGCTTTAGGCTAAGAAGTCTAGCCCCATAACAACTGATGTCACCACCGCGGGGATCACAAAATATTAGTGATGCATACAAATGACCGGCCCACAGAAACAGCGCGGAAGACCAACGTGATACTGCTTTCCAGAAGAAATGAAGTGGGGAGCAATGTCGTATACGTAGCTAATGATGGGTAAGTTCATAATTTTTCG
Source organism: Amblyomma maculatum (assembly GCF_055883805.1). Taxonomy (NCBI): domain Eukaryota; kingdom Metazoa; phylum Arthropoda; class Arachnida; order Ixodida; family Ixodidae; genus Amblyomma; species Amblyomma maculatum. The sequence goes on along the minus strand of NC_139346.1, from coordinate 143,413,828 downwards.
GGTCTTGGGAACGTATAGAACAAATGTAACCACTAAAACTAAGCTTTCTTTGATATCGCCATATAGCTTTCCGATTCCATTACTCTATTACAAGCAACGTAGAGCAGTGGAGGAGGTGGTCTTGAGCATTCGATGCCATCCTTTGAGCAACACAGTATATTTTGGTCGAACACGCGGTGACGAGGCCACGCAAGAACGATGCCGAAAAACTCGCTATAGGCCGGTAGCCTCTTTATAAACGCGATTAATCGCGTTTATAAAGAGGCTTCACAACCCTGCTCACTCGCTCGCGCCCCTTTCTTGACTAGGGGTTCTATCACGCAGGAGCTGTCCTCCCGTCCGCAACGGTGCTTCAAGCTGTGTTATGAGAGTGATGTTTTAGCCTTTGCCTTGGCCTTCGTGCACTCTTCCTAAAAGGCTTAAGCTGTGTACGTGACTTCGTTTTAAGCTGATTTTTTTTTCTGTTTCTAATCTCGACCTTCTCTCTTGCGGGGGTACTGCCATAAATAGAGGATGTAAAAATCGGTGCTACTCCCGCTTACTCATTTGCAGTTTCCATTTAGCTTTTGAGCGAGGAAACTTTGTTTGGCACTTGTCATCCAGTCCTATTACAGCTGCGTCGCTGTCCGAGTAGCCTTTAAGAAAATTTGCAGTAGAATATACCGACAAGCCTGAGTGAAAATGATTACGGTTGCTCACGTGTACACGTAATTTTTCCAGGAAGGATAACATCACAAGGCCGAATGTTCCGCACTGGGAAGAAAGGCACACAGCGGTCAATAAGCACAATAGTATTTCGTAGCATTATGTGAGGTGAGCTCAAAGAATACTGCTCCTATATGATCCACGTATGAAGGTTGTCAGTTAGGAGATTCAGTTTAGAAAGCCATTTGGGAAGGAAACTGGGCCATTGACATTTTCATTGTTTGCCCCACAGATAGTGGATGGAAATGGCAGATGGCTCTTGTGATTTTCTCCCCGTAGCTAATGTAGTGAGAAAGAGAAATGAAAGAGGGAACTCTACACCGAATGAAAGACCACAGCAGCGGTGCGACCATCGTAATTGCCGCCGCGCTAACGATACAGGTTTGTTGTGCCGTCGCTTGCGTGCCACCCGGAAAGCGAACTTCAATTTGAGTTGAGCCGCCGAGTGATTGAGCCAATGGAGATGGCCGCCAGCGGTAAGGAATGAATAATAAAAGAAGACCAGAATTCGACATTTACATTTTTGGTTGTGCAAGAAGCGTGAATGAGGAATGATGACAAGGCGTGCCGCATTCTGCTTAGCGCTATTGAATGCTTAGATGCTCCAAAAAACCGCTAAACGAAAGAAAAAATGCGGTTAAGAAGGTGACTGATGTATCCCCTAATAGAGAACGACATATTTTTCCCCATAATCACAGCGCTATCATTTGCCACAATGTGGAAGCCATCTGTGTTGCGGATGACCACAGTGGGATGCGGAAGGCCAAGCATACTCTTGCGCTAGCCCGTGCCAACTGTGGTAGGGGCCCCGTGCGCACCTATATCACCTTGTAGCGTCACCTGACGGGGACGCCGATGCCGCTCAAGACAGGATCCCACGTATAACTGTTGTACTATAATATAAAATTATACAGAAGACAGCACTCTAAGCGCTGAATATTGGAACTGGCGCTATAAAACACATCGCGTGAGCTGTTCGCACTTTGTGCCAATGCAATGCTGGAGTTCGTCGGTCTCCCTGCAGAGCTTCGAACGACCTTGTAGACACTTAGTGTCGAGTCTTCGTCACTTAAGGCGATACTCTGCTTCAGCATGCAGCACAAATAAGCCCTGTTCGACCTCCGTGCTAATCTAAGAAAGGAGACTAAGTCTGGTCAGACTTTCGCGAAGATTTAAGAAGAAGAAACTTGCTTTGATTACACTTGTTCGCCGTTTGCAAGGAACTAGTTATTTTTGCTACTGCAGTAAATAAGCAGCCTATTTAGCTAAACTGGCCAAGTTCCAAGAATGTGCGCCAGCCTGTATCAATTAATGTCGCTTTCGTTTAGAGGCCACTACGTGTTATTCGTTACAGGACAATACACAGTGGTGTGTTTTGAATTCATTGCATACGGATGAAGGTTGTTGAAGACGGCGATATACAATGCAACATGCAAAAGAGTGATAGTTAACCACGAAGGGAGATCTGTGTGGCGCTCTCGCGCAAAGAGAAGTGACTCTACACTGCAGCTCTGAAACAAGGCTCAACGCCTCAGCCGTGTTTTTGCGTTTTCTTCTGCTTGCTAGTTCGCATAAGACAAGCACACAATGCCAAAGAGCGGCTTGTCGTTGGACTGAGTCCTATAGTGGAAACACGCTAAATGCTGCGCAAAAGCAAACTTGACTGCTTTCGTGTAGGCATCTAAGCTTAGCTGCCTTCATGCCCGCTATTGCTTCACTCCCAGTCTTTGTTCAGTTGCATTCCTCCTTCCCGTGTGCGCAGCATCAAAAAATAGATGTGCAATGCAAGTAGAGAGGGAGGAGCACACAAGGTGAGCGGCCATTTTCTTCAGCTTTCAAATACGATTGCACACGCAAGAAAAGTAAACCTGTAGCAACCTCTACTTTGAGATAATGTGCTTTTACAGGTATCCGATAAGAATGGGGAACAAAATTTCCACCTCATGAGCGCCACCAACATTGGTAAAGAGTGGCTGTCCGAGGCGGTTGCCTGCCTGAAAGAGTGACGTTTATGGTGCTGAATCGGCGATTGCCTGGCGATGCAAATGCAGGCCTGAATGCCTCAGTCGTGGTCTCCGCTTTCTCCCCTCCAACCAGCGGTACCGGGAATGCATATGCTGGCGCCCCCACTTCTGGCTGAGCCTACATATTCATGAATCGGCGACGGTTTACCAATGCTAGCTCAGCGGTTTTCGCCTGCGATGGAAGGTATGGTGCGATCACGGCGACGGACGCAGGCGCTCTTTAGTAGTGGGCCTTAGAAGTTTCGTCCTGGTGTTGGGCGTTGGTGATTGCAATTGTTTGTGTCCGCTTGCGCGCGTCCAGGTGCGCGTGCGCGTGCATTTAAGGTCATGCCCCGGCAGAAGACAAAGCGACAAAGCATATGGGAGTCCATTGTGCTTGTATTGTGACACATCGCGTTCTACAGAGAGAGCCGTACACAGGAGCTGTGCTATGTAGCATTCTTTTGTAGGGGAGAGGCTTGGGCGCAAACTCATTGGCAAAATAAATGAACTGTGAAACACGGTACAGTACAAACAGAGCGGCAAGGCTACCGCTTGAATTTTCTCAAAGTCGCTAAGCAGAATGTTCAATTGGGCAAGTTGGTAGACGTTCATAATTGTAAAACAGCGCGAACAACAGTAGACAAGAACGAGAAAGACACGGGACTAGCGCTGACTCTCAGCTCTGAAAGTCGCGATTTCCTTTGGTTGTGGTTTCAAACTACGATTCCGCGGGTGCTTTTCCTTCCCCTCCCCCCCCCCCCCTCCCCTCGAAAAAGAAACTAACATATTCAATGGCAATATTAAAACTTTTATTGCCCAGCATATTTTAGTTCCAGTTAAACTGTCCGTTTACTTGAGAGCGTGCGCGGATTCGATTGTGGAATACAACCTTTTTTATCTTAATTCAGGGGCTTCTATTTATTCTACGCTATCGAAGTGTTCCCTCCTTTGGCGCTGCCTGCAAGCTGTGTTGGTTAGAGAAAAAAGGTGGTAGAGATGCCGTTTTCCAAAGTCTTATTTATTTGTTTCCAACTTTGTCATTAAATATTATTTGTTGTGGCCGGCGGATGGTCGGAACCTTTCTTTTAAGGATATTCAAGGTGACAGCAAGAGCGGCCTCTACCAAGCAAGCAAGGCCATAGAATCTATGGTGCTCTGGAAATAGCACGAGTGCAAAATTAACGCAATGTTTGTACGCCACGCATAAAAAGACTCAGCTTTATAACTTTATATGTGATGTTAGTAACCTCATGCATTTAAGGGACCATGGCATGGGGAAGTAACATTACCACTTTATTTGTGCACACCATGCACTTATAAAACGCGGCACTCCGATTCATCACGTGAAGAGATTTCTTTGCTAATGCTCCTCCCGTGTTACCAAATCAGAAGTTCATATTGGTCCACCGCATCTTTCAGCATCGCGTTGGCATGCAACGTTTTTTTAGGTTTTATACAATACATCACAGAACTTCATTTTAATAATCCAATAATACTAAGCTAAAACAGCAATTGATTTGCATCTAGAAGAAACGTTTTGCAGCCCATACTAACTGCAGCAAAATGACGACTTAATTTGCAGCCTGTTCATTTTCGAACGCAAGCCGTTTTCATTGAGAACATAGCAACCGTATAAACGTAAAAAAAAAAAATGGGTTTTATTTATTCTCGAAAACCAACGTATTCGCTTATGTTTTGTTTTATTTGCAACGAAATTGTTATTTAATTTGGACCGCATTGTGTATAATATTGCTTATAGCTTCATTCTAATGCGTTTAGGCGATGTTCTGATTTCGTTCAAATTGTAGTTAATGTTCTGTTAATACAAATTGAACCCTTGCTCTGTCACTTGACATTGGAAGTTCGGAATGTCACCTGTATAAGTTGGCATGTTGTGACAATTTAAAAATAGCTAAAATTTAAAAAGATGCTTTTCACCGTCGTATCATATAATAAAAGTTATTCCGAGTGAATAGCTCAAAATAACTGATAAGTCGCTTTTTCAGCAAACTGACCTCTTTATTTCACAAGTCTAGCGTTATATGTTAAAAAGGAATTTGATACATATATGCTAAGAAAGTTAGAATACAGTGCACTTGTGTGCACGTATTGCAATTCCTGTGTGGAAGTTATGTTTAAGCTTGGAACTCCGAGGTAGTGCCTTTGTCCAGGCTATTCAATCCCCCATGCATTATTTTATTTTATCTTGTAACGTTTTCATGGCATCGCGGTGTTAGAGGTGGGGAGTGTTAGAGTTGGGTGGGTGGTTAAGGTAAGGCTTCTACGCACACGAGTGAGCAGAAGAAACGAGCGAGACAATAATTCGCCTCGGTGCGGCTTCTACGCACTGGACCAATTTCAAAGAACCCTTCATAAAATTACCGTGATGTGTTTGGCTGTTGTTGGCAGAGACTAATTGCACGGGTCTCGGCCACGCTCACGCCGGTAGTGGTGCCGCTTGAGAGGAAGGGGAAAAGGGTTCCGCCCCGATGGACGTTCTGTTCCACGCTTTAGCGCTACGGGCTCCTCATACAACCTCCCTCTGAGAGGCTGTAGGCCGCGTGCATGACGCCGAGAGGTGCGCGCTGTCACCGGAACGTGCGAAGGGCTCCCTGCACGCGAGTACCTTCAGTGGGCTACGAAACAAGAACGGACGGTGCGATTAGTCGCTGTTATTAATGGCCTTCTGGAGTCGCTGCCAAATAACGCACCGAACACGAGCGCTACGGTCGTTCATCTTTGTGTGATGTAGGGGAGTTGTTGCGCAAGTCCTACTCATAAGTAAACGCTTTTATTGCCCTGGAGTGCACGCACAGGCTGTTTAGCTAATAGTGCATTCAAAGATGTTGAGATTGAGCTCTTAAAAATTTAGACAGTTTGCTTTCAAATTTACCTCTGTGAAATTTACCCCGGAGTTCAGTTTTCTCTTATTTTTCATAGTTTCCAAATACTCTTCACATCTGCGGTCAAATGCCCGAAAATTTCTTCTGCCCCTAAAAAAAACAGTGGCTGCCGACCGACTCTAAAAGAGGAAAGATACCTTATGGGGCGCAATCTTTGATGGGCATAAAATAACAAAGTTTCATGTTCACTTCAGGGCAATGCAATAGCACCGAACACAGTTATATTTTTGTCACAGCAAAGCCTTGATTCTATCATCCTTTCAGAAAATCATTACCTTTCGATATCATTAGGTAACTGCAAAAAAACTTTCATTTAATAGAAAAGAGGCAATGCTTGCGGCTTACACGTACCACCACTGTATAAATGTCCTGCCTTTGTGTATAAATCACCAAAGTTGTCATGGACGGATGCTAGCACAGGTGTTGGCGAGGTGTTATGGTTTTTGAATATTACCCTCTCGTTGCTTTAACCTCAAATGTGGCGGAAATTACACTGATACTTGTTTCAGCAATGCTCGTCACTCAGCGCAGGCGTATTTTAAATCTATTATTCTCAAAATTACTTCCTCGGTTATGGTTGCTGTTACCTTGTTATCTCTCATTCGTGCAAACCTGATTGATGGTTTGAAACACTTGAATCTACCTTTTTGCGGCATTTCCTCACATTCCAAACATGCACATCGTAGCTTTCCCTTTGCATCAAGATTTTCAAGTGCTAGGAGTCATAAAACAAGAAAATAAACGGATCAATGTACTAGCGCCACTCCAACGCTTCTAAAAAGAAGAAATGCATTTATTTTGCGAACCCATTTCCTACGTTAATTTCGTATGATTGACTATATTAGGCCTTTCGAGGCCTGTCTGCTTCTGTCTTCCTATTGGTCACCTTTTCTGGGTATTAGAAAGCGCCCGACTCCGCCTGAAGAGCAAATTCTCTTGCTTTTGTTTTCGTTGAGATCTGCAGACATGCATCAGCTTTCTCCATCTACTTTCGTTTCCTTCGATGTTCAACGTGCAGTGTAAATAGAATCAAATTTTCTCTTTCCTTTTTTTGTGAAATGAACACGGGGTGTACTACATATTTCGCCTAACGTGTTTAAATAATTCGATCCTTTTCGCTAGCCTTGTTTGTCTCCAAAGATGCAATTCGTACTATTATTTGGTGTAACACAGGCAGGTTGGTGGTCATCACAAGACAGTGCCTGCCAAATGCATTCAAGTCTTAGTCACTTGACAACTTTTTTTCCTTGTGGTGTTGAAAAGTGCTAAAAACCGCTTTTTTTATTGTACAATTATTTCACTACTTCTATTTAGATAAGCAGTTAAAGAAAAGGAAATGACTAGGCAGTAGGTTCATGAAGATAAAAGTAAATGCGCGCGTTTGATTTTGTCACACGTCGCATAAACTATACATAAGAAAAGAAATCTAGCATCAAACAGTCGCCATAAGAGCTTTATTCAGGCAACTGGACAGGTGCCGCCGCAAAACAGTGTACAGTAGGACATAACTATAGTATTGTTCATTGCTGGCATGGTATTTTAGATTCAACCCCTTGCCTGCTCTACAGGCCGCAGGACAAGGTTTTGTGTAAGTTGAATTTTATCAAATAGTCAGCAGATAAAGCTTCAAACACTCTTAGAGATGCGCAAGGCCATCTGAAATGTTAAGAGAAATTGACCATAATAGCTTGTCTTTTAATTTTCAATTAGAAATTGTGTTGATTCCAGAAACAAATGTGCTCCAAACGGAGCACATGACTAATAATAAAGCGTGCCACATACACCATTTTCCTCTTTACCTTGCACGCCTGTGCTATATAGCCTATGTGTTTTGGATTAGATAGAAGAAAAAAGTGTTATTTATTTTTTTTTTTTTGCAAAACTAGGAATCATCAACTTGAATAAAGGTTTTATATTTAAATACGTTAGCTCTGGCTTGCAGGTGGTGCTTATGAATGCATTGAGTAATTTGTTTCCTAATGCTCAGTTTGCTCAAGCAGCCTTAAAAAATTAAAAGTTTTGCGGAAAGATGAAAAATATCTTATGGGTTTATCGTTCAAAACTTTTTAGGTATAATATTAGTCGCATTTAACTCAGGGGGTTTTACAGTAATTTTCTTACCGCTGGGAGAGAGAGAGAGAGACCCTTTAATAAAGAACAGATATTTTAGCCGGCGTTTAAATTTCGCTGACATGCTACTCTGTGTAGGAAGGGGAATTGGGGAGGAAAAGATTGAAAGAGAATCTTAAAGTGTCAAAAGAAATAAAGGAGGAGATAAAATGCGGCCATTAAGTGTGTTGGAAGGTGCATCGTGGAGTAATGGTATATAATGAAATGATGAAATGCATAGTCCGATAAATGTGCTTATAAAAATGCGTGAAACATGCCGAGAGGGCAACATTCAAGGTGAACTTAAAGTTTGTCTCAAATTCCAATTTCCTTTGCTTCGTGACCACACAGAGCCATACCTTTCAAAATTTGTTTGCGGCAAGGATTCGGTTTTTTCTGCAGATTTTCGTCAACAAATGCTACAAAACTTCAGTTCTGACAAATAAAAACTTGTCCTGTGTTTTTTTCCTTGGAGTCGATGCAGATAACGACGATTTGTTTATGTGGTAATCTGGATTGAAGCAAATAATTATACCATATGGTGTACATTTCCTTACATGCAGTTCATTTTTATGCGCTACACTTTTAAAGCAATCTAAGGGGTTAGGGAATGCTCCTAAACAAAACTAAAAGTAACGTTAGGGAATATGGAGGGTTCAGCAATACTACTTTGATAAGCTGGTATAATAGATACTTCACTCTCGAAAAAGCGTTTTTAAACAGAAAACCGTTTTCAACAAAGCACTAAAATTTTTCGCCTAAGTTGCCCATTCATTCCAAAAATAGCTGTCCATTCAAATTTTCATTTTCATAAAATTCCTTCTTGAAGCTGTCATAACCCCCTCATGCCTTAATGAACACATACAATCGATGCTTTTTCACGCCGTTGCGAACTTCAATTTGTGTCCGATGGTACAGGTAGCCCAAATTAGCAGATAGTTTGACAAACTATTTTCGTTTCTATGCAGTTACCTTCTTTTTTTTTTTTATAGGCTACGACATAGTAGACACAATTATTTGGAACATTTCGGTCTCGCGTACATTATAGTGAGCAGGAATAACTGAGAGATGACAGTGACAGGGAAATGTTGTTATCGTCATGAGCTTCATGCCGCGGAGCACAAAGGCATTGAATGAATTACTAAATAAATGTTTATAAATGGACGCCTTCGTCAAAGAAAGACAACATAATTCTGGCCCCTTGTGTGCCTAATGAGGAGGCTGTCGAAATCTTGTGATTTCGGTTTCGTTATGCTATTTTTATGGCAAAATCCTAGCATCACACGTTTACGCTACAACCATCATTTTTTGTTGGTGGTGAATAGCAATGTTTTCATTGAATCGCTGCGAACAAATTATCGCGCCACTCTATTTCTAGCGGGATTGTAAGCTCCTGGAAATTATTTCTAAGCCCTGTTTCCGGCAGTATTCTAAAAAAGCCACTGCAGATCAACTTTCTCACTCTTCACTCGCTACCACGAGTGTCCACGTTTAAAAATAACCCCCATGTTGGGCAATTGGCGCCACTTCCTTAAAGCTAGCATAATAGGTATTTCTATGCGTTTGCCTTTACCTTTGGCTTTTCTTGGAGCGATAATGTAGAGTGTTTTGTGTTCTCCATCATTTGATATTTATTTAAGACAAGTAATGCAAAATATGTCAATAATAATTTTCATTGCGTTATTCTGTTTTGTTTGTATAGGTACTGATGGCATTTCATGTATCGCAGATGCAGCGGCGCGTCACCTACACTACGTTTTTCTGAAGCCCTAAAATATAAGTATGATCATTCACTTACTTACAGTGCCGCCATCGTCATAAATATCACGTAGTAAGCCCATCATGAAATGAATAGATATCGTTGCAACACCATGATCGTTTATTATGTTTTTGAGATACGGCATCAAATCAAATTCAGTCAGCATTAGACATAACCTCTGATTACGCATCCTCCATTGGCCTTCAACTTTCTGTGTGTAAAACTTCATACACGTCAGTCGCCAACCGCTGGGGACGCCGTAAACTTGCCTCAAATCCTATTCGTCTCTCTCTATCAGGCACCCCAATACAAGAAAGTTCGAGCCTGAAAATTCTGGGCTTAACAATTCACCAATCAGGATCAGCGACTGCTTGGCTCTCTCAGGCAAAAAAGCAAGCACTTCAAATTATAAGTTTAATAAGAAGAATTGCACCTAAAACGGGTGGCGCTGGCTCGTCTGTTGCACGCCAGTTAGTGAGGGCGGTTCTGCAGCCCCGTATTGTTTATCAGGCCCAGTTCCAGCATCTTACAAGGGCACAATGGGATCGCCTTGAAGCCGTAAATCGAGAAGCTATGAGGACCATAACATGCCTTCCACGAATCACACCGGTCGTAGCGTTACAGGAGAATGCGCAGCTCAACACCATCGATGAACTGGTGCAGCAGGGCCATGATGCTCGCAGACTCAAGGCCACTTTGTCACATTCCACGCAAGCACTGAGGGCGTATGCAACGTCACACATTATTATTCAGCCACCTGCGCCAGTTCTCCCTCCCTGGAAATTTATACAGTTAGGAGACAACAAGCCAACTGACATCCGCAAACCGACGTCTGCCAACTCTGCATTGTTGCTATGCCAGAGATTTGAAGAGCAAGATACTAACCTGCCTCAAGATTCCATAGTAGTGTACGTAGATGGAAGCTTGCAAGGCTGTGAAGCCAAAATGGCAATCTACTGTCCACGGAGACCTAGCCTGAATCAGACAATTACGTTTCAGCTTTCGGAACCACTTACATCTTTCTGCGCTGAGCTTATAACCATGCTCCCTGCAGCCCACTTTGTCATCCGTACTGACGCACTTCAAGCAGTACGTCTGCTCCGACGTGTCAGCCGCTGCCCTAAAATTTGCCAGGACATTCACCAGCTTGCGGCGCGCATCCCTCAATCAATACGCATTGAGTGGGTCCCACGGGATCTGCTGCCTTCCCAAAGTCAAGCTGATTTTGCAACCCGTCTCGTGAACCAAGACGCATCAATCCCACGGCTTCTCGAAGTCGACGACGCTACCCTCCTTTTGTCAAGAAAGGAGCACCTCCGGCGCCGCACACGTGCACTTATCCCTCCGTGTGCGATATCCCTTCCCCGCGGTCTCACCCGTGCAGAGGAGGTTGCGCTTAGGAGGATCCGGGTCGGTGTTGCCCTTACACCAGCTGTAACTAGGACGTGGTCATACTTCCAACACTTATATCCTCGCCCAGGATGCCCGATCTGTAACAACGAAGATGTCGAGGCCGACATCCACCGCTTGCTGTGGGATTGCCCAGCACTCAAGCCAACACTAACCCGGCACCTGAGCACAGCTGGCCTTTTAGCAACCAATCCTGCCTCATACGTCACTTGGACGCAGGGACCTCATCATCGCTCACTTCTGGATTTCATAAAATCAGCCAACCTTTTTCCATTCATTTAATCATTTATTCATCCTTCATCTCATAACCTACTGATGCCCTGAGGCAATAAATATCGACTAAAAAAATTCTATCATCGCATGCATTGAGTAATAAGAGCGTATCAGCCGAGGCATCGTAATAAGGAAACGCTTTTTAAGACTACATGACTTCGCATACTTGCGGAAATGGCGAAGGTTAGTTGTCAGAGCTAGCTTAGTGTTTGTGGAACCCTAGAGACCTGGAGTTAATGTGCTCACTCTATTATACACCGTTCTCGAGTATGCGCCTGCCTGGTCAGTAAAACTCTTTTCCTAGACTGACTCCAAGACCAAGCAGAAGGCGGTTTGGCGGACAACTTCAGGCTCTGGCGCGATCGTCGGCCAAAGCGCATCGGCGTTTGTGCGCGGCGTCTCAAGTGGGAGAGGAGGCTTGCGATGACGCTGCCGATTGGTTGTGTTCATCATCTTGAACTTACACTATTCTCGCTCTTCGTTTAGCAAGCAGCAAACCCGCGGTGTGTAGCCGAGATGTCGGAAGACGACGAAGATGTTTTCTGCGCTGTGTTGAAGACGACACTGAAGCTGTTGTGTTGGTATACTCTGGTGTTCAGGAGGTGCTCCTGACGCATGGACTGAGACTTTTAACCTCTTGGGAGCGCCCTGTAACAATATGAACTTCGTCTAATTAATTATGTATTTAGGTATGTGAGAATTTACAGCTCCGTACAACTACACTGTGAAAGAACAGATACCCTTCAACAAGAGTAGCGGTCCTCAAACCACTCGAGCACATCTGTTGTTAATGCATTGTATCTGATTGCCTTGCACCTGCCAGCCACTAAAAATGTAACACAGCATGCCCAACTAGTACAACAATCTACGTATTGATGATCGCCGCGACGTCATTGCAATAGATGAACGCAGCTTATTATAAGAGTATCCTCGTCATGTTTTAAAATTTCTTTGACTACTGTACGATGCTTGCAATGCGTGATTGTGAGCAATACTACGTATTCGATCAATGTTTTTACTTTCTATGATTGTTGGTCAAAACAATCAACCTAATTACTGCTTGGCACAGTATATAAGACGTGCGTGCTTTGATAGTTTGTTACAGATATGATACTTGAAAGGCAAGAATGGCTGATTCTGGCTCCAAAGGATTTCACCTGAAAATTATTGCCGGGTTCGCTACATCGAGACGGCGGAACGAATAAGCGGTTCGCTAAGACAATCCCGAATAAGCGGTTCGCTAAGACAATCCAACCCTCTCCACCCCGCAGGGGTGGCGCAGTGGTTACGGCGCTCGACTACTGTTCCCAAGAATGCGGGATCGAATCCCGGCCTCGGCGGCCGCTTTTCGGTGGAGGCGAAAAGCAAAGCGCCCGCGTGCTGTGCGATGTCAGTGCACGTTAAAGAACCCCAGGTGGTCGAAATTTCCGGAGTCCTCCACTACGGCGTCTCTGATAGCCTGAGTTGCTTTGGGACGTTAAACCCCACAAACCAACCAACCAATCCAACCCTCTCCAGCCAGGCACTGTTCCCATACCAGCACAACCTCCGATTCCTGGGTGCCTCTTTGCGGCGCAGCCCCGACTATCTGGACAAACCATAAAACATGACAGGTTTATCAGTTTTTGTAAATGTTGTATGATGAGGTGCTGGAAGGCTTTACCATGCCTTTTAAATGAGAATGCTTATCATGGCAAATAAATGGGAACGCCAGTTACATGCCCATGCAGAAAAAAGCACTGGCTTGCCAGCTATGCAAATGTCAATGGATTATGAAGGCTGTATAACGTGAGCTATGAATAGAAAAGCCAACAACGAACCAATGTTGGCAGCGCAAATTGTATTAACGCTGGATTAATCTTGAATGAACGATGCTCCAGTGAATGAAAATGCAATTTTCCGATAGACATTGTAGGACTAATATTTATTGCAATATTTTTTTCTATAATTGTACCATCGTCGGTGTAATGGCCGTGGGCTTCTTCACACCTATCCTCAGTAATGCTTGCATTGGAAGTATCATAAATAACGGAAGTTTGCACAGCCTAAAAGAGAATTTATTACGACAAGTTAACTCGTGCACTATACCAAGTATTACCGTTTAGAATAGTGCACGGGCAGCGTTCTAGGACAAAGGATGCAAGCCTGACTCTTCCCATGTCTTGAAAGCCTCCCGTTGGCCACGCGAACTTACCTCAAAGATACTAACAAAACAAACACAATAAATGAAAGGACACACAGCTCTATGATGGTGTTTTGCTGCTGGAGCACGTAGAGACTAATATAAGTATACAGAAACTCCGGAGACAGATAGGACCCTGTTCTTTCTTGTGCCAAGCTGTCTCTTTGTGGGCGCAAGACGACCAAATGGAAAGATCTCTCGCGAAAAATACTCGCATATAAAAACATATGGCTGTTTAAGAGCTGAGCGGAAGATAAATGGGACGCCTCAAGTAAACAGTCCCTTCTACCAGCAAAGAAGTGAAAAGGTCCGATATGTTATAAAAAAAAGAGGAAAGGTTGGAGAACGGGCAGTAGTGTACTGTTTGCGTTCTTTTTTTTTATCTTTCGCTGTCATTTTCATGCTGCCAAACTTGCTGCGAATTGCTGAACACGATTATTCCTTCTTTGATTGTTCAGGCGATTGGAGCAATTATTTCAGTCACCTAAGACTAGCCTTCGATTAAAAAACATCTGCCTTGAAATAGAAGGCGTTTCATATACGCGGAATGCTATCTATGCAATCTAAAGCACGAATGGTACCTTGTACATGAGAATACCGTAGCCAGACGCGCAATTTTCTGACTGTAGGGCTTGCACAAATAGATCATGGGTTTGAGTCCATAATTCCATCATGGTTTAAGGGGAGCGCATCACTAATGAAACCGAATTAAAAACTGCACGAAGGCAAAATTATCCGAAGTTGTCTGTTGAAGACAGCCCGCAAGAAAAGTAGTTTTCAAGACACCTGGGCATCTAGAAAACGTGAAAGGGGAAGAATGTAGGTTGCGCTGTAACGCTACTTTTTAGGGGCCCCTCATAGCAGTATTGGTAGGATGTTGTTTATTTATTCGAAAGGAAATAAACTCTATCCCCAATTTTTGTGAAATTTTAATTCCCTTCCATTACGCTGCAGGGAGTCCCCAGTATATTCTAGTGGGTGGGCGAGCAGCTTATTTTTAGGGTTGCCCCGTATGAATGAACTGTAGACAGCACTTCGTAATATTTCTCCTTAAACGATATCACGGTGCAGCAGCAATATACCAATCTATGCATCTATTCCGTTCTGATCGAAAAACAGCGGAAGTAGAGTTCGCTACAGATAATGTATACTCTCTTTTGGATTCACTGGACTGGTTCCTTTTCAGCAGCGTATTGTTTTGCTCGAACGCGCGCCCGCAGGGGAATCTTTAACCGTGTACAGCATATGGAGGAGAGCTCTTTGTAATCTGCTTTGCCCTTTATCACGTGGCTCCTGTTCCGTCTCACTGAAGCCAGTGGCATCTTGAATCATTTACATCCGTTTGCGGAACCATTTTCTTTATAGCATATTTTCTGACGTTGTCGGCTAAGCAGTAGTAGAATTTATTCTCCCTCTTGAGCTCAAATTCGCAGGCAGACGTCTTTGAAACAGGATTGTTTTAATGACGCATTCGAAACACAAAGATCACAGGCTTCCCATCTTCCAGTTATACATCTGATTTCTTTCCTATAGCTCATCTTACAGACCAGTGGCAGTTGATATATTCAGATTTCAGAACAGCACATTGAAGAGCCAATTTCATTATTGTTAAGCCAAAATATTTCCTGCAAAAATTCCGCGTCCTTTGATTCTTGACGCGCAAATTTAACGTCCACGCATGGTGTTATCTGAGAGCAATAGCGGACGGCGGAATATTGGACAACCCTGAAGGTATGTGCGGTGGCGGTGGTTTTAAAGCGCAGGTCTTAGGTTCTCGTTCTTCCTTAAGCGGCGTGCTCATTGGGCGGCTTCTCCACTAAGTGGAGTAGTGAATGCTACATCTCCATTACTCAAGGATCTATCAAGATTCATGGGCTCTCCTCGGCATTAACTCCAACAAAGTGTCCTCAAGAAATCCTCCGCTCACACTCGAGTTTACTCGAGACAACGCACATGGAGTATGGCGACATGAATAAGGACACATTTTGGCTCGAATATTGCGTGCAACTGCACGTAGCACACTTATGTTCTCAAGTGGAGTCTTCTGAACAGCATTCACAAGCGACAGCGACTAGCACAGCCTATTGAAACGTACTTTGTTGGCTCTACAAAAAAGGCTGTGGAGAAAAATGTTCCCAAATACTTTGAAAAGACTGGCAAGTATCTGGCCGGGTCCTAAATTTACCTAGAAGACGGGCGAAAAAAAGCTCCTTCTTCGATGAGGTAGAAGGTGACGTAGGTGTGAGCAATGCTGTGAAACACAGTGACCATCATCATCGTCATCATCACCAGCCCGACTATACACGCTGCAAGGCGAAGGCTTCTCTTATATTTATATTTATATTCTTCCAGTTAACTCGGTCCTGTAGTAGCTACACTCCCTTGACCCCTGCGACCTTCTTAACCTCATTCGCCCACCTAGCTTTCTGCAGGCCCTGCTACGCTTTCCTTCCCTTGGAATTCATTTTGTTACCCTTAGCTGTCATCGGTTATGCGTTCTTCGCACTAGATGGCCTGTCCACGCTATTTCCTAATAATTTAGACTAAAATATTATTCATTCGAGTTATTTCTCTGGCCATTTCTGCACGCTTCCTGTCCCTTAATGTTTCACATATCTTTTCCCGTTCCATAGCTCTCTGGTTTGTCCGCAACTGAAGCAGAACCCTGTCGCTTAGCCTCCATGTTTCAGCCCCATAAGTGAGTGCCGGTAAGATCCAACAACTATTTTCTTTCCTCTTGAGTGATACCGAAAATAGCTTAGTCACAATTGGCGAGTACTTTGAAAATGCTCACCATGCTTATCTTACCCGCCTAGTTATTTCTTTTGTGGTCCGGATCTGCGGTTACTGGCTGTCCTAAGTAGACATATTTTCCTAAAACTTCCAGTGCTCTGCTACTTATTGTAAACTATTGTTCCGTTCCCAAACCTTGGAACATTACCACATTATGCTGCATAATAATTTTAGGCATTAACGTTATTCTTTTATTGTCTAGGCCATTAATAATTCTTCGTGGTTGTCCTCTGAGTTACCCAGCATGGCAATGAGAATAGCGAATCGCACATTACTGAGGTATTCTTCACTGACTTTTACACCTAACGTTTCGTATTCCAAGCATCTGAATACTTCTCTACGCAAGCAGTGAATGATGATAGGGAGATCATGTCACCTTGCATGACATCTATCCTTATGATAATTTTTTTGCTTTCTTTATGTAGAACTACAGTTAGTGTGTAGCCACCGCAGATATCTCAGTGACCCAGTTGGATGTGTTCCTCTTTGGAGGAAAAAATTTGTTATGCTTCCCATTTTCCCTTCGAAGGCTCCGCGGCGAGTTCTGAAAATATGCGTCATGCCACACGTAGTGTTGTGGAAGCGGCTCTTGCCCAAACAAATCCTATAAACTAGGAATACGGTAGTAGAGAACATGATGAAGCAGAAAGGAACCTATGACTTGAATTTCGGCTTTTCAAAGAAAGCTTTTCACGCATAGACATGATTTGAAAAAAAATAACTAATACCACAAATGACGCTGCCTTTGAGATGTTTATCCTTTGTAAAGAGTAAAAAACATACCAACGTTTTCTATTATACTTTGTAACTTCTAAAAGCTAATAGAGCTGTGATCGACGACGTAGGAGAGAGTTGCGGAAATGTTGACGAAAGAGGGTTCTTTTAGTGCACTGACATCACACAGCACACAGGCGCCATCCCGTGTCAATCAGATCACTAGTGGAGCGCCCTAACCAAGAAACCACTTACGAAATATCCAAGCCCAGTTGAGCCACGCAAAAATCCTAGAATGCCCTGCGCCTTCATCATTCTTGAAACGAGTCCGGAGTTCGCATTGGCTTCAGGTGCTTCTTGAGAAGATTTTCGTTGCCCGGCGCCCGAACCCATTTCAGTTTCTGGCGTATGCTATTAGACTACGCCACAATCAAAAGGCCTGAAAATGTTTATTAATCCCAATTACTGCTGGCCGACTACGGTTGTTACATTTTCTTTCTACTTTTATTTTTGCTGCGAAGGACTGAAAATATTTTAGTAGGAAACACTACTTCGGACGGTCGTACAAGATGTTGCATATGCAAAGCTCGGAAGTAAAAGAACACACCCATGCGGAGCGGATTCGAACTCGATAATTTCTCGTGGAAAGCCAGTAAGCAAGATAGTAGCTATAGCGAAATTTCTTATTTATTCAGTGTGCCCAAAATACACAATATCTACGCAACAACCACAGATCTTATTTACCGGATGTAAGAAAGCTAAAGTATCTAATGAGTTTGAAGTGTAAATATGCTGGAGCTAGTCAGGTACTATATCCACCCGAGTGATAAATTCGCAATAACTTACGATGTGGAGCCGATCGCCCCACATGAAATCTGTAACGCACTCTTGCGCTGTGCATGACATGTCCCCTTTTCGAGCAAATTCCATATGGGCGTGAAAGTTTTCGCATATTCTACAATGTTTACAAAAAATAAGAAAATATAATTTTCAATTTCTTGGCCAGTGCTCTCATAAATGCACGATATCCTGACTGTAGCAATTATCGCAATTTAAGGGAGCAACTTCCGACAAGTGTCGATCTTTTGGCGCCAAGATTCTGAAAGTAGTTCGCTGTGAAATGAACCCTGAAAAATCTCTCTAATCATCTGTATATTCTTTTCAGTTTATCGAGGGAAGTATCTGCAGCACAGAAGTAGTTCTCGTAATTGATGCTTCAGATTTGGAAATTTTTGACCAGTACGACAGGTCAAGAAAAAATTTATTCCATTACAGTAACTGTCAGATTGTCTAAGGACACACTTTTTCCCAATGACACTTAAAAATCACACAAAGACGAGACGATATGGATACACTTGCTCATGTTCCTTTTATTATACTTCTAGACAGGCAAAAGGTTGGTTGCTTGGTTTGTTGGGTTTAACGTCCCAATTGCGACTCAGGCTATGAGAGACGCCGTAGTAGAGGACTCCGGAAATTTCGACCACCTGGGGTTCTTTAACGTGCACTGACATCGCACAGCCCACGGGCGCCTTGGTTTTCGCTTCCATCGAAAAGCGGCCGCCGAAGCCGGGATTCGATCCCGCGCCCTTGGCAACAGTAATCGAGCGCCGTAACCACTGCGCCACCCCGGCTGGGGGGACAGGCAAAAGGATCCAAACAATTCCCGACGGAGAAGGTACCAATTCTGGCGGTCGGGGATTTGGGGTGATTCCCGAGTTTCAGCTGTTTGTGTGATGCCATGATTGAACGAATTGCGTGGACAGGCAAAAGCATCCACGCAATTCGTTCAATCATGGCATCACACAAACAGCTGAAACCCGGGAATCACCCCAAATCCCCGACCGCCAGAATTGTTGCCTTCTCCGTGGGGTAAAGAAAGTTGCGGTCTTTGTACGATGACAATCGCTCTTGGAGGCTGCTCAGTGAGATACGACTAGCTGTATACAAATAGTTGCCATCATCAACAGCTATGTATTGATGTACGGATGTGGACAGAAGTAAACGGAAAACGGTCTTTTCTTATAAAAGTTTTCTCGCGTTGTATACTTAAAGGGTGGAATCGCGGTATGTGCGAACCGGTAGAAGACACCAGCGCTCTTTCACTTGGACAAATATTGTTTGCTTATCTCCAGTGCAGGAGGTGTGATTTTAATTTGAAGAAAAAAGCGTGCTCCATTTACTTATGTTCGCACCTCTTGGTAATGCGTTAGAGGGGCACGAGGGAAGGAGAAACAAGTATTTTACATAAAGACTACAAGGGCGATTAGCCACCGAAGTTTGTTGCTTGGTCTAGGCTACTGTTCAGAATGCACCAACTCTACTATTCACGATTTAGTAAATCAGCAGGGGCCCAAAATTGATAACAAGGTGTCGAATATGGCTAGGAAGAAATATGTGCATGCTGAACAACTGAATATCCGTTAGAACAAAAAAGATCTACCTGAAAAAAATATCAACGTGAGTTTGGCGCGAATGTCACACTAACCGACGATGGCATAACGATTTCAGAGAGGAAACAATAGGCCTCTGCTTCAATGTGATCAAATATAAGAGACGACAAGCACGCTACAAGTAAGTTAAACATGACCACACCTTTGTCAGCTGCGGAAAAAGGACAAAAATCTGAAACCTTCATAGCTTTGGCATTGCAAAATGTGCCCTCCGTATGAGCCAACAAGCGATTTCCAAAGGTGATATTCGTTTGAGGCGAATATTTCTATGTAATAACTAAAAAATATGCACTCTAAAGTACGATAAGCCTCGAAAAAGCAGATTATAGACACTTTCAATCAAAGCCACCTTGATCATTAAAACTGCGACACAGTCACACGAGAGCATAGTACAAAACCCGCGCACGAATACTCAAGCAAAATCACTAGCTTAAATGCATTCACACGTCTCCTAAGCTTAACAAAATAATTTTTGCACCCTTCAAAAACAAAATAGGAGTCCACTTTGGTAAGCGCAGTGAGATAAGCATACACGGCACACGTGAGGCACACCTTGCAGCAGCGCATGATATAGAACCTTACAGAGCTTGCTTAGTATGCCACCGCTAGACACATCCGAGGTGGCTTGATGAATTGGATAAGATCCTGAGAGAAGTCTTTGGAGATCCTTTCATAGATATAAGTGGATTATAATTGTACCCTAGACCAAAATTCTTTCTCGAGACATGCACCGTCTTTGGCTCTCTAATGGAGGAGTCTCGTTACGTCTCTATGAACCGTGCATGGTATTGGTTGTAAGAGACTCTTCAAAAAGGTCTTTTAATATACAAAGGAAAACCCCAGAGGGCGAAACTATCGAAGACGGGATCTTTCCTCTGGAGCGCCGCAAAGCGTGTACCGTAAGCGAGTCTACCTTCGCTGCGCTAAGACCGGCAAATGAGAGGTAATTAGCAGTGGATCCAAGCGCATCCTCATTAGTGGTCGGGATGGCGGCTCCTGATTTCTGCTGCTCTTTGCTCCATTTGTTTTGTTTTTCTTCTTGTTACTCGCTCGTTTCTTGCTCCTTCCGCACTGCCGATGCCGGGTGAATGGAAAAATATCGCATGCATGGCCTCCTCTTCGAGCTCAACCTTCCACCAGCTCGTAATTACTGGGACCTTTACAATTCTGTTGTTAAAAGTGAACTGCGCAATCGCTGATCTTTGCATAGCAGCTTTTTAGTTTCTTTTTTATTTGTTCGCTGACTCAGCTTATTTTTTTTAGCCAATTTTCACTTGTTATTTCTTATGTGATATATATCCGCTGCACGTGCGGTATTACTTTTTTTGTTTCAACGCAACGTCATTATCCTTTAACTCTGTGCCATCCACTCAACTTCAAATATCTCAGGTGAGGGATTAGGAAGGGGGAAGACTAAAAAGGTTTTTACGTCAATGTCGAATTAAGACGCCGGATGAAAACGAAAAGAAAACTTTTCCGACTGCAATACACCTGCTGATCACACTAGGTTTATAATTTTGGTTTTACTCTGAATATTTAAAGGTCTTATATCAGGGCAAGCTATATATGATAAGATAATCTTTAAAAAGCCGCAACCGTTATGTGGCCCTCTGAGGCCACATCAAGGCACCATGGAGTTGACGCTGCAACTAGCAGTACTTTGGAAGGACGAAGCAAGGACACTGCGACTAAAAGGGTAAACGAGTAACCAATTAAAAAGATTATCAATAGGCTCCCAGAGAAACGGCATTAAAAAAGCTCGGCACTATGAGCAATGCCTAGCATAGGACGCATAAGATGAGATCTGAACGTGGCTTATTTGATATATTGTCGACAGGGACTAGAAATACCTCGAAGTGTTCAGGATTACCCCATACTTTGGTAGATAGCTGAAATAAACTAAAACTTCTTCCAGATTTTTTGAGAGAAAGTTGTTGGAAACAGCCAGTACCATTTCAATGTTGAAAAATGTGGGGTACCTTCAATAGCAACAGCGCCACTGAAGCATAAAAAACTTACGCACATGAAATTTCTGAGAGAGGAAGAAACCCGTACAGGGATACTATTTAATAAGAGTACAGATAATATTTAAAGGGACTAGTGAGAACTACCTCAACACCAAAACTAAGAGCAATGTGGGCATAGTCGGACGTAGAATATAAGAGGAATTTGCTTTATATGCAGTGACTAGAGAATATGGAAGGTCAGTATTGTCCGCTGCTCCACATCTGCAAATGTATAGCACTAAACATGAGATCCGACCGGTTACAGGCTCTAGAGAATAAAAGCAGAGCTGTTGTCAGATTGTTTTTTTTTTTTATTTTCGTGGCTGTTCAGTAAACAAAACTAGTACATGCGTACATGAATGTGTCACTAATCTTTTAAACTTTTTTTTTTTTTTTATTGTTTTTTTGGTGCGCTACAGGAAAATAGACAGACACTGCTTGAACCCATAGCCAGCGGCTAGTAAAGGGTCCAATGGAAAAAGTTCATAGGTTGCAGGCACCCAATCGTCAAAGTTAGAGACATCAGAAGTAGTAACTTTACAATAAACATAACAAAGTTAGTTATCGCTTATACATTCGTAAAACTACCAATGAAGAGAAGAAAATATAAACTAAAACCTCACAAATCAAACAAAAGCGCGTAGAACTTATACAAGAAATAAAGCAAAGAAAGATGAATGCATAATGTCACCACACTATAACAATACATAATGTCACATGTCGCGGAGAAATAACACATCAGATACAATACAGGTATACGTAGAGGTTACATGGGTAATACCAGGCGAACAATGTAAGGTTACAGTAGGCAAATGCAAGTATGGACTCAAAGTGTTTCATTCATTTTAAGGTAGTATTCTTTTATTGCAATGGAAAAATTCTTGGCAAGCTTTACGTCACAGGGTAGAGAATTCCAGATTTTGACGCCCGTAAACTGCAGCATACGCTCACCATAAACGTTTCTTTTTATGGGTAAATTAAAATTTCCGTAAGTGTGGCTTCGGGTTGTACGTGACGGGATGTTAAATATAGATATATCGAAGGGGAGGTTGTTACTTACTATTTTGTGGATACATTCAGCAGTGTTTTTCTGACGAAGCAGGTCAAAAGGCAGCACGCGTAGTTTAATAAATAGTGGTTTGCTGGGTCTAGAGTAGTCTGAAAACGAGATTATTCTAAGTGCTCGCTTTTGTGAACGTCTAATGGGTTCTAGGTAAGTATTGTACGTCCAACCCCACGACTCAATGCAGTATGACAGGTGAGTATGTACTAATGTGAAGTAAAGGACTCTCAGAATATTGACATCAAAATATTGGCGAAATTGATGAAGAGCATAGCAACCCGATGCAATCTTCGTGCAAATGGAGTCAATCTGATGTTGCCAATGTAAATGGTTATCTAGGGTCACTCCAAGGTACGTAAAGACAGTGGTTGGTTCAAGCTGGGTCTGACTGATAGTTAATCTAATATCACTCGAGTCCAGTGATTTTTTCCGTGAATGGAACAGTATGTATTTAGTTTTCTTAGTGTTCAATGTTAATTTGTTCGCGAGATACCAGTCTGCAATTTTTTTCAATTCTGTGTTTGCGATGCTTTCTAGTTCGGCAGTATGACAAGCAGTAACGATAATGGCAGTGTCATCGGCATACATGAGAGCACTGGCTGAGGATAACACCTGAGGAAAATCGTTGACGTAAAGTGAGAAAAGTAACGGACCGAGAGTTGAACCTTGCGGTACTCCTGTGTATAAGCAGCATTGATCACTAAGAGAATAGAGCGGTCGAAATAGACAGTACAACTGGTAGATAAGAGTTACAATTCAATTCCTTCAGGAACATGCACATTGAAAGCGTTTGAGCATACCGGAGTGCAGTATTAAATAACTTTCGACATGAAGCTCTTGTAGCAGCAGCAAAATGAGGTGACCACAAAATAACTCTCTCGAATTCAAGACGTTCCAAACGTAGGGGAAAAAAATAGGAGTCATTTCATAAATATGGCTTGGAGGAGAGGATTCTCGCTTTTATCAGGTGCGGCTATCAAACATGCGTCCCGATAACGAGTCAACGCCCCTTTTCCCTTTCCGTCGCTGCAGCCGCAGCTATAAATCGTAGCTCAATAGACGGCCGGGGGTCTTTTTTTCCTGGCCCAGCCTACTCATGTGTCGCGTGTCTGCTTGAAGCGAACGCAGGGCTGAAAACAGTCGAGATATTCGATATGGGAGTGCCCCATTTTAGGGTGAATTATCACAATAACATTTACAGTGCCAGTCTTTCGTAACAATCTTTCGAAACAGTGTGACGCGGCATGTATTCTTTGCACCCTTCTGTTTTTAAGAAAAGCATATGGTATGCGTATTTCTTTCCTAGTTATTAACGACAGCAATCGCTTTTGACGTTTATAAAATTTTACACTCAAATTTTTCATTTCATATCTCTGACAAGCGCAAGGGACGAGCCGTACTTTGTTAGGCGGAAAATTGCAAAGAATACGTTTTGGCGCCTGCCGAAAGCTTGCAAGTTGTGTCAGTATTGCGATTTCATAAATATTTGCTGATATACTCACGTGGTGCAAGAACTGTGAAATCTGGAATATTCTTTCGCCTCGTACGCAGGCTGCCGGCACGCTACTACTCTCGACACCAGATGCCACTAGCAGGGGGCTGCCGGCCGGGGACTACGGGTCGCTCGAGCGTTTCGCGTGGAATACGTGTTCGTTAGCAAGCGTTCTTCAATTCTGTGGTTGACGCGCTGTATTACCTATGAATTGAGATGTGCGCTGTGCATCGCTACTCGTATTTTTCTCCCTTCCAGAAGGTACTACAGCAATTTTAAGTGCAGTGTTCCCTCTGGCGCAACGTCCGAGGGTAGTCTGCCACGCAGGTTATAAACCGGAAATCTCCGTTTATACGCAGAATTGCACTGGCGTTCTTTTTTTTTTTTTTTTTTTTGCGGCTACTCTTCACATGTGATGAAATTTTTTTTTTTACATTTTGATTTTGTGCATGTGCATATTGTTTACCTATCTGACTTCATGGTGTGAGTGGTAACCGGATCAGCGAGCTTCGCTCTGAAGGTTGTTTAGGCAAAACGCGTGTTTTCGCTCAACAGTGATTCGTTTTTGACTTTCTTTCACCGCACCTCTTCGGGAATGTAATCATGATGTCATCAGCAATACAAATGAATATGCACAAGAATGCTAAATTAGGCGAGTTGGTGCATTCGCATTTTAGGAAACGTAGCGCAAAGAAGACAAGGACAAAAAAGAAGGAAACACACACGAGCGCTTACTCACAACTGATTTTCATTAGAAAAGCTAACAGAATATATAGGGTACAAAAAATTATCAAATACAAGTAATAAAGGGGTAAAATTGACAAAAAATGGACAAAAATGTGGAAGAAAGGCAAGTCTGCAAAGATACACAAAAAAACACGTGAAAAATCTACTTGACCACTGATTCAAGGTATGTAATCTCTACTTTTGTTAAGTTAATAGAAGCTTCGCTAACACACTTATCCCCTCCTTTCATGATATGATATGCCTCTATAAATTTCTCGTGTACGTTGATTGCGCGATGTGCCAAGAACGATAGTTTTATCGAAAATGGGGTGGCATTTACACTTCGTGCAATGTTTAGGCAAGTTGTCTTGTGATGTAGGGGTTAAAGAATTTCTACGTTCGAAGAGCCGGATATTCAAACAATGGCCAGTCTGCCCTATGTAGTATTTTTCACAAGAAAGAGGAATTTTATAAATTACCTGCGTTCTGCACTGTACAAACCTAGATTTATGGTTAACATAGCAGCGATGCTCACTTTTTAACGCGTCTGCCTTTCTTCGTACCATGGCACACACACCTGACAATTTCGTGGGGGCTGATATTACTGTGCCTACATCATACCGATTGGTGACATTCCGCAAGCCATGCGAAAAACGGTGCACGTACGGCAGAACCACTGGTTTCCTTTTTTTGCTGAAACACTTAGACTTTTTTGTGTCCTTTCCCTTCACCCAAAGCAGGAGTTTATCACATCTGCTACTGATTAAAGGAAGCGGATAACATATATATCATATCATATAGCATATCATATCATGAAAGGAGGGGATAAGTGTGTTAGCGAAGCTTCTATTAACTTAACAAAAGTATTGATTACATACCTTGAATCAGTGGTCAAGTAATTTTTTCACGTGCATTTCTTGTGTATCTTTGCAGACTTGCCTTTTTTCCATATTTTTGTCCATTTTTTGTCAATTTCACCCCTTTATTACATGTATTTGATAATTTTTTGTACCCTGTATATTCTGTTAGCTTTTCTAATAAAAATCAGTTGTGAGTAAGCGCTCGTGTGTGTTTCCTTCTTTTTTGTCCTTGTCTTCTTTGCGCTACGTTTCCTAACATGCAAATGAATATAAGCATTCTTCATATAAGCATAAGAAAAGTTGGCGTGGAAAACGGGTGAGCGTAGTTTTTTGTGGTGTTAGTGGCTGTAGGAAATTCAGAAAATACACTATTACGACATTACGCTGACCCAAATGGCTACGCAGTGCTTTCGCACACCGTAATAGCTTCGCTAAAAAATATATTCGTCTTCTGGCTGCAAAGGTCGTCAGAGCTGGCCGCTTTGTTAGCATTACTCAAGAACTAATACAAATAGCGAAACGGAGTTGTGCCCCGCCGCTACGAAAACTGAGTTACGCTCCAGCGAACATTTTTATGCTACTGTTTCTTTCAGTTCAGTTCAGGCGTTCAGTCGTGTCCGACTCTTCGTGACCCTATGGACCATGTCACGCCACGCTTTCCGGTCTCTCACTATCTTCTTAACATCACATAGCTTCATCTGCAATGCCTCGAGAATGCCATCTAACCATCGCGTTCGCTGCCTACCCCTTCTCCGGCGACCCTCAACCTTTCCCAACATCAAATCTTTCTCCAGCGACTCCTCTCTTCTCATCAGATGACCAAAGTAGCTGAGCTTTAACTTTAGAATTTGACCCTCCAATGAGCAGTCAGGGTTTATGGTCGACAATATCGACTGATTTGATCTTCTGGCAGTCCAAGGAATTCTTAAGAGTCTTCGCCAGCACCACAATTCAAACGCGTCAATTCTTCGGCGGTCAGCCTTTTTCACAGTCCAACTCTCGCATCCATACATCACAACTGGAACGACCATAGCACGGGTTATACGGATCTTGGTTGGCAGACTAATGTCTCTGCTCTTTACTAGGCGGTCAAGGCTAACCATTGCTCTCTTTCCCAGAAGCAGGCGTCTCCTAATTTCATGGCTGCAGTCTCCTTCCGAGGTAATCTTGGCGCCCAAGAACAGAAAATCTGTCACAGCTTCACTGTCACTGTTTCTTTAGCATGCATCTAAGGTAAGCGCAGGATATAAAAATATGTACCATGTAGGCACAATAAATTGAGAAGCCCTACAGGTTTTCAAAGCATACAGAGAAACAATCCTGAAGTGGCGTTGATTACAAGCGTAACAAAACTCATCTGCAGTCAACTTGACAATAGACATTAGCCCCAAATGATAATATGCTCATGTGACTGGTGCACCAACACGGGGGCTGCTGGCAGCCTAATTGATGAGGCTGACATGACAGACAGGAAGAATGAAGAGTGAATTGGAAGAGGAATTATACGCAGACCGTACACACGAGTGATGCTTGCAATTGCTTAAGAACATTTGTTTCGGCTGTCAAGTATTGAAACGGCAGCATTAGAAACATACGAAGAAACCGCCTGAGCCTATCTGAGCGCAAATTCGTTTCTTCCTTGGCAAAACATGGAAACAAAGTTGAAGAAGCCCCTTAGTCAGCTCTCATTCTTATTCTGAGCATGATCTCACGAGCCACTACGGGACGGCCTGGTGATAAATAGCAGTTGCGGCGCCCACATCAACTGCGCATATGCTACCGAGTAGAGTATATTTAAAGAACAAAGAAGCCTTTGTAAAGGATATACATCGCCGGCCATCGCTCCTGCCGTCTATATGGGCGCAAATTTGCTGTTCCATTTATTTGAACCGAATCACTGTGGTAAAATTATGCGTTCAGCTGTCATTCTTTTGCTTCAAAACTGCGAGCTTAGTTGAGAAAAATAAAACGGGTATATTACGTGATATTTTGTTGCTGGAGCAACAATGGGAAAAAGAATTTTCATGAAGAAAGTAACAGTAAGTCAAAAGGCAAAGAATGTTACGAAGCAGGCCGTTTTTTATCATCACAATGTTGTTAAAGTGAAGGAAACAACTTTGGATTTTGAGAATATAAAAGTAAGACAACAAACGATATCGGTATATTTTACCGAGTTATAGCACGAGGAATATTATTACGGGGCTGCAGGCCGGAGAAGAGACAGAAGATGACAGATGACGATGAGATGATTTTAATGAATGCCGGTTGACCTAGCGCTAGCATTAGGCGTTTCGTTTTTTTGAGAACGTGCGTTTTCATTGAGCAGCAGTCACTTGAAATATAGAAATCATCGATGTGTCCCTCGCGGCCATCACAACTGCTTGTTTCTGAATTTGGAGCACCAGAGAACACGAAATGAAAGCTTATAACCCCTTTTCAATCAGGTGATCTATCTCGTACCAGATATATCAATTTATGGAACGTACGTTCAGTGGTGCAGTTAAATTCAATGAGCAGGACTGATTTTTTGAATGGCTGCTTCTCTTACTGAACTCTTGGATATTTTCAACCATTATGAAATACATACAAGGATTAACATCACAGTGTTCCAACACATGCCATAATAGAATCCCGGGAGCACGTACGTAAGCATCATCAGTAGCTGTTTCGTTTAGCTATTTTGCCATTTATTATAAGTTGCTGTTTTCGTCTCACCTTGTTAGGGATACAGATGCCTTCGCAGTCAAGGGTTGGGCTTTATAACATGGCAGTGAAATAAAAGTACTGGCTGAAATATGTAATCTAGATGCTCCATAATTATTGCAGGAAACGAAAGCTTCTGTAATAAGTGAATGACATAGGATTCTTTGAGAGCGAGAAATCGAGGCAAAATCAAATTTCTGCTCGTCAGGTAGGCGCAAAGCCGCCCAGCCTACGTCGTTCCTGTCCCGGTCTGGATAACAAGGCTGAATTGAGTCAGCGGCTACAGTCGCCTTAGGCGTCTTGCTCAGCGGCTGAAGCTTGGAAGACAAAACGGAAATAGGCAATGAAAGTTTCAGGCTCCCTCATTTGTACTGGCGTGGTACCTAGCCTGGCGGCTATGAACGCTAGCATCATGGGCTCATCTGCGGCGTCCATTAGGCGTTAAAGAAAATACATTAAGCGGGAGGTAGATATAAGCAAGAGGGCGTCGTAGGCACCTTTCGCGGCACGCTGCCGAAAGTCGAGTCACGGAAGCACGAAAGAAATTGACACATATGTCATTTTATGCCTAGTGATAAGGTGCTTATCTCATCCATTGCCTTCAAACGGTAGGGGCTGCCGTTGTTGAAGGTAGTCGGAGTAAGCGGGAGGAGGTAGAGATGTATTTTTGTTCTTTTCGTTTCCACTTGGCCCTAAAACATGGTAGAATGAACGGAAACTTCGGCACCTAGAAGTTTAAAATACTCACAGGCCTATGCTACACATGGCACCATTGACAATATTACACAGGTTGCTGCGTGTACAGAGTAATCAGCAAGACTAATATACCGAACATCATCATTACAAACGTTTTTCTACGTGTGCGCTAGACGGTTCAAAATCACCCAGCTGGCCTTGTATCATAGGGTTTACACCTTAACTGCGATGCTCCCCCAACACACTTACAACACTACCACCCCTAATACCGTCTACCCTGAACAATCCCGCACTGTCACATAAGCAGCCGTTTATTTCTAACAGCTAATGGCTGGAACGGCCTTCCATTCGAATGGGCGACCGTCGTAAATTACGTTCACTTCGAATCTCCCATCGAAGACTGTGTATATCTATATAACGTTATTGTGTTAGCATCCCCCTCCACTTTCCACGTACTGCTCGTACTTCTGCAGTTTTCTTTACTCCCGCAGCTGCTCCCACCTCAGCTGCAGAGATTTCCCCCTCATGTAATTCTCGCTCTCCTGATATCCAGTCCTACTCTGTCGCCATATTGCACTCCTTTGACGGCACTCACCATTTCGCTCCTTCTCGAAGCTTAGTTCTTCATATCCTCCTTCTTAAATGGCATTCACTCGTCTTGTTGCTCATTCAGCGGCCACTTTAAAGCTGAGCTGTCCGGCACCCTCCCCATAATATTAAACCGTCTACAGAAACCATTTCCTCCCAATTTCTATTCGGATTGGGGGGAAGGTATTCACATCTCCCCATTTTGCCACCACAAAGTCGTGTCAGTGGGCTGGCGTCTCACTCTCCTGCTACCTTCCAAGGCTGCAGGTGCCCTTTAACGCCGCTACAACACCGAGAACTCCCAACAGCCGCACTCTAAGCAAATGGGGAATACTTAAACATGCTAATAACGGCATGACGTGAAAACTGTAATTGCTCCACTTAGCAAGCAACTCTCATTACGAATTCTTGTTCACCCACATGTCCTTCTTTACTGGCCTAAAATCTAATCACTGTTGTCGAGTTTTGTCATCCCATATATACTCATTACGATATACTCGTAAACTACCAGATTATGTGAAAGACCACTTATCGTAAAATTATAAGGATCTCTTCCCCTCCCCTCCTATAACTAAGCGCCACAAGCCTGCTGTGGCGGGGATAGTCTGATTCAGGATGGGCCCTGGCTAGGATCCATATCCATCTTTCCCTCCAAACTGAAATGAGCCATCCGAGTTGTCAGCTCCTGTCGACTCGGCCATGTCATGTGGTCCAGTTACGCTCCGCAACCACCGACGATTCAGCGCCTTTACATGTCATCAGCCACCTGCCAACGGCTAGAGCCATATCATGTTTGCTCGCTCAAAAGGGTGCCACCTAAACGCTGATAATGCTGACGCCAGGTTTTCAGGAGCGAAGGTTAATCATATACGTATTCATTATTTCATGGCATTCGTGACCTGACACCCATACTTTCAGCCAAACCCTTGGACTATAAAGATTTGCAGAAGCATGGATTGTTACTACTTTTTGTGTTACGTCGCTGATAGTGAGCTTAATTAGCCATTTCGCTTACTTCGAGAATATAAGCCCCCGTTAAGATACAGCCTTTAGACGGACTATACGGTCGCCAGGATGAGCCTGCGGCAGAGGTGCGTCTGTTTGCGAGTGCCTGCGATTCCTGCCGCAAAGAGCGCGTATCACTGCTGAGCTCGGTTAGTTCCAGGTGTTGTAGCGCCTGCAATCAATTGGTGCGCTGCACGGTGAGTAACGCTAAGCGGGAGTGAATGAAATCCAATGCCTCCCGTTGGAGGCGTGGGTTGCTACAGGACAGGGACGGCTTGAAGCGTGCGGTGCTGTTTGCACGCCTGCCACCTGTAGTTTTGTAACTCGTTACAAACGTGCAATTTCTTCCGCTAACAGTGGCCGTTCAAATAATGTTTTAAAGAATCGTATTCCCTCCACCCTAACCTGGTGCGACACACTTGTTATGCTCAAAGCAGTTCGATTGCCTAATTACACTGGCAGCTGCATATTTCCAAGCGATCCCAATAATGTTACCCGTTTCCTATTCAGGCTCGGGATAAGGTGCGTTCTCAGTTAGGGCCGAGACCTTCCTTCTAATTTGAAACAGCAGTGAAGTTTATTCACTTGTGGTTCAGAAACCACACATCCCTTGTATAGTTGAGAAGGAAGAACAAATATTAGCACAAGCACTCTATATCACGAAAACTTGTTTGAATTAGTGAACAACTTCGTGGTGCTGAGAATGTCCCGCGAGACCCCAGCCGCAAAACGACGCACGCAGCTGTGGGCGCACGGAAAAATGCGCGAGGTAGGCACCCCTCACTGTGTCAAAGCTGCGGCTGCAGTTAGGTTTTGAGAATTATAAATAAACCAACCTGGCTTTACTAACAATCACCTAAATTTTCAACGTTTAACAGGCTTCTATGCGTACAACACAGTAAGTTGCATGATTTATACAGTATTATTGCGAAAGCAATACTACTAGCACTTTCAAGCCTTCGTGTGGCTCGGCCGCAATTAAGTCTTACCCACGTTACGCTGTGACGTCACATTCCACGTGACACAAGGTCTTGCAGGAGCTGCTAACTTGGGTCTCTCCTTTCACATGGGACGGTTATGTCAGAATCAGCCTGCTAGGACCCTGCATTCATATTACCCCTTTAGGCCACTAAGGCACGTTCATATGGGTTGGTTAAAGCGGGGTGTTATATGTGGACTGAGGAAGAAGAAAAAGAGAAGAAGAAGAACGCTCGGTCACCCGCAGCTAATGCTTTTGCTGAATATTTGGTTCAGCAGCGTTGAACCCATGTTTTTTTTTTTATTATTCAGCATGCTTTCAGTGCTTTTTACGTGCCTTCATGCGCAGGTAAAGTAAAACGACACTTCATACATTTAAAACGGCCCATTTTCAAAGTGCTTCGGATCTGCGCCAAAACACTAAATACTTATACTGTTGTCTGCCTTTACTAATGTGATCATTATGTTGAGGTTAGATATCATTATCATAATGTTAATCTCAGTGGCTGGGCAGAGCTCCGATCTCTGTCGTTGTAATATGTAGCCGACTAATTATTCCCGGCTAGGCTACACAGCATATACATTCCATAGGGCTGCTACCGAAACTATGTACATTAGATGTAGCATGTGCATGGTACATCTAGAGCAGTCGGGTAAAAAAATTGGGGAGTAAAATGAGGCACGAAGGAGCTAACTAATAAATCTACCATTCGGCTCTCCAGAAACTGCCAATATATGAGCCATGCTCTTATTGAGGACTGCCCCTTGAGGTGAGATTCAGAGGCAAGGAGCCTAGCATGGAGCAATGGCAGTGTCCGGTTGTTCCCTTGTTCATGACATATGTCCAATTCACGACATATTTAGTTTTGTTTTTGTTTCTTGTTTAATCCGCAGGAAGTAAAATGAGTTGATATCCTCAATAAATGGCAAAGCTAAGCAAAGGCTACGCACAAATGTCACGAAAGTCATCTGCTACGCAGGGTCTAAGAAAGTGCATACTTGAGCTCGCGGGCATTTCCATCAATAACGCTGGCCCTCTTGTGTATCACGTTCGCGCATGCACTCCTTATCAGTGATAAGCTTCAGTTTTGAGCTAATTCGCCCACAATAGCCCAATATCGGCAGTGCAGCGTTATTTCACCTCTATTATATTTCAGCTTGATGCCCTTATGAAAAGTAATTCCTTTTTTTATTAGCAAACAAGCGCCATTCTCTTGCAATTATTTTTTAATTGCAGGTGGACTACCACAAGCATGTGAAGCCAGCATCTTTAAATGTATTTTTTTTTTCTTCCAATGCTGTTTTGCTCAGTGTTGGATGCAGGTTTCTGGTTTGGCGAACGTATTTTTTTTGCCACGCCCTCTTTTATGTTTAGTTCACATCTTCACAGGCGCATCCGATTTCACCTGTCTATTCAAACAGTTCAGACAGAAGGCGTGCCATGTTTGCCGTATGCAAAAGCGGAACGCAAGTGTTAGCTGCAGGAATATAGCGAACAATCTTTGAAATTACTATGAGCGAAGAACCATTTCAATCTCCTCCGCACGCGACCATTGTCGCCCAATTGTTATCTGTGTCTCTTAATCCACCACTGTATTACACTTCAGATATATGTTACTTAAGCATAGAGCTTCAATTTTTTCTCCCTCCTTGTTTGCCCAACTTATGCAAATGAACATTCTCTTTTCTCTCCTGTGTTTCCTGTCCTGTGTTTACCCATCCTCTCCCTTGCCGCTGCCACTCGTTTTACAATAATCTCTCCTCATTCAGACCACAGTCTACAAACACTGCCGCCATCTAAGCAGCGTTGTTTCCACTCCATAAATTGGCCTTCTATCTCCCATCGCATTCGCATGCTTTACTTGCGCCGTTTTCTCATCTACGGAGATAATTTATGTGGACTCTCTTTAAATTCCCTTTATTGCTTCAAACCTACTGTATTCTTCTCAAGTGGTGTCCCTTCGGGATTTTCTCTACAATCTCTAGTCTCCCTTATAGTCGCTCAGGCACATGGCAGTGATATGTGTGGCAATTTTTTTATCTTTTGTCTTTGTGAAGGTATTGCTTTTTTCACTTAAGTGTTTCATCTATAAAAGATGCCACCGATGGAGATTCTGCTCTTTGGCTCTTTTCAGCCATCGGGCCGCGCACGTGTGCTTATCTCTGAAGGGCGCATTCCCCGTCGGCTGTTAAATCTCGATGTTGCAGGGCTCAGCCAGCTTCAACCCAGCTTTTGTGGGGAGGGTACAGGCCCAAAAAGCTTACCCGGCCTTCTGCCTCAGGTATCGTTTACTTTTACTTTTCTTCATTTTGTATTTGCTTCTCTGCTTTCGGCATCCTAATCGTGTCCATGGGAAGCCTCTCACGTACTATCGGCCTGGTGGCCATTTTTTAAGATTTCTTTTTATTTTATTTTACCTACACCTGGTGGTGGATCTTTGCACCATGTTTTCCTTCATGATTGCTGTTTGTTACGTTTTGAATTTGAGACCTTTTTTTTCTTTCATAAGAACACTATGAAGCCTCACTCGCTTTGGACCTTTATTCAGAAATATTCCTTGGTTTGTAAATGGTGAACGCCACATTGAAAAGCAGCTTTGATATTTTCGTCGTCGAAATGGCAGTGGCCTCAGCAGTGCACGTGGAAATTACATACGCAAATACGGTATTGGAGCTTCATACTGAAGAAAAGTTTTCGGGACCAGTTCTTGAGCAAGTAAACGTTTTGACATGATTCGCGAAGTACATTATGTATCACAGGATAAGTTTTCCACGTCCTGAAGGCTTGCTACGCTATACATCGAAAAGCCTCTGCTTACCATCCTCAGCCAATGGTCTCACCGAAAGATTTAACCACGCATTTGACGACATGGTGGCAACGTGAGTTTCCTCCAACACTAATAAAGATCGGGCCCTTCCATATGACACCTCTTCCTACAATGTTACTTCTTAAGCAACGACTGGCTCTCCCTCATTGTTTGTTTAATACGGTGGTCAGGTTTGCTCTCTGCAAGACACCTTAATTCCCTTGCACACCGACAGCTCAGAGTGCATGTCCCTGTCTTTGTTGCCTGTCATGCTGAGCCGTTCCGTCAGCTCGCTCGCTAATTCACGTCCGACGGTTAAGATCTCAACTGACATTAGTGTGATCATGGCAACCTCACGTCTGATTTTCCTGCGAACTTTTTTGTCGGATTGTCTGTGCTGGCTGACTCAAATTCTAGAGGAACAAATACGCCTGTTAACCTCTCTTGGATAACGTCTCCATGTCAACTACATCTTCTAGCAGGTAACGCATCCTTCAGATCACCGTCGCCCATAAAGTTGTTCGAGTCAGCACCCTGAAACCATGCTATGATCAGCTTGTGGTCGCCTCTCCTTGAGTCATTAGGATAGCTCCTTTACACCGGAGCAGTTGTAAAGATGACACTGAGCCTGCAAAGGCGACCATGAAGGTTACTTCATCTTCTAGCGGTCGCGTGCTTTTGTAACTCGAGCAGCCTCTTTCTGACCCAGTCTTGCTCTATAACTCGACGATCGTCTTTCATCAACTTTCCCCGTGCAGTCCTCCTAACGTGCCAATGCGCTTCGTGCGCTTCTCAATGAGACATCCTTTGTAGTCCTAAAAAATTTAATACAATTTTCAACTTCTATATTCTAGCCTTCAAAATCAAATTCAGAATCGAGTTGTTATAAACGATCATTTATAGCATGTACATCATCATCATCATCATCATCAATTATTAACCCTTAAAGGTCCCGTTCGGGACATTACATAAGGGGGGGGGGGGGGTAGTACAGGGTTTTTCAGCAGTCATACATGATCATAAATATAAACAGCAGTCATACATGTTTGATAAATAGGGTAGAAGGTCCAATAGCCAACTGCTGCACAGGCAATAGTCTGTTACAAGAGTGAAAACGAGGATAAAATACTAACAGCTGATAAAAGTGAAACCGGATCATAAAAAAAAAACTTTGAAAGGAGCATAAATGCAAAGGATTCAACTATAGACCTTTGCATAGTGGGCTTCCTTTGTGCTTCCATATTGTTCACTGGACAATCGTGTGCGCCCTGCGCAAGCCCTGTGGAAGATGCAGCGAAACCGCTTCTCCACCAGTCCAGAGAGGACGAATTTAGGAAACTCTTGCCAGATGCAAAGGACTACAGAGAAAATATATTTTGGGCGAATGTATACATAAATATCTAAATAAAGGAAAACAGGAAAACAATTGTGGCTGATCTGTATAGCGTGTCATTACTAGAATTCGAGCTTCGCAGTCCCTCAACAAGTGTGCGTGGCCTTTTCGCCGGCCAGCTCGCCAGCTTGAACTACAGTATGATGTTTAGTGTCCACTGCTTGTCATTCGGTTCACACGAGCGCTTGTTTCGGCGAAGGTGAACCATATTTTTTTTAAATAGCTTTTTATATATATATCCATGGCTTCATCGTGGTGGTTGAAATACCGGAGTTCGCCGACATCAGAAGTCAATTCAGTCATGCTAACTGTAAACTTAACATAATTCTAATAGTTTACATTTCAACGATTACACTATTACGCCTAAGACGGCCAGAAACATCGCTGGATTTTCCCCCCGTGTGGTGACGACGAAATCATGCGCGGATTCAGAAATGTCTTGGCGGCGGAAGGAAAATATGCCTCTGGTAAGTGTGCAGTTTGTTCTTAATTATTTGCCGTTGTTCATGCGATCAGTTAGTAGCGATGAGCGATTAACGGCATCACTTTATTTTCACCCCTTCTTTTATCATATCAATCCTAAGGTGATTTGACAGAACGAACGACGGTTGGTTAGCTACATAGTCCTTGCACCTGCATCATCTCTAGTTTTTTTTGCGACTTTCAACAGTACTGCACTTTCAGTTAACATACCTCAATTGTTGTCAGTCCTGTCTGTTTCTTCTCCATAAGGTTAAATGTTAGGCGAGTAGGTAAGTACTTGATTTCATCACATGCTTACTGCAGAGGGGAAAAAAGACAAAACAGTACGGCTCTTCTTCTTGTTTACCCTTAGCCTTTCATCCCGGTTTTGGAGCATCCTTAGTCATCTGCATAAAATCTTAGTGCTTAGAGCTAGGGCGAAGCAAATGTCATTATTTTTCCTAAAATGCGATCCAGCGTCTTACAAGCAGCCATGCACAAGACGCCAGTTTTCCCATGAGTCTACAGCACTCCCTGGGAATCTGCTGAAAGCGTTTGCAGGCGTAAGTGAACATGCACGTTGTTAGAACGCACGCGATGCTAACTGCCGTCTTGAGCAGAGGATGTTAGGGCGTTCTGTAAGGTATGCATCGTTGCATCCTAATTAGATTCTGCGCTGAGTGGGTCTCGGGCGATCTGCACAAGACTTCTTCGGTGTCTAAGTAAGTTGGCCAGCATTAGTTTCGCTTATGTGTTTACAAAAACTGTCGGTAGTTATCTGTGCTTGTGATAGAGTTTATGAAGCCTGTATCTCCTTTCCCGTGACAAACGTTCGCAACTCCAGAACATATAATGCTGTCCCTGATATCATCGAATACATTTACACTAATACAGACAGAGCTCTTTCAACTCGAAAAACATTCTGCTCTTGGTAAAAGGGTGATGCGGTTTGCCGAAGGGGAAATTTTTTTTTACTTTAAACCTGCTGCTGGCAAAATTTTGGGAAGTCTCTACATGTGAGTTTTAGCGCAAAGTCTTGGACAATGACCCCAGGTCAAAATAAACAGTTTATCGACCAGCGCCAATCCCTGATAGTATGAGGTTTACTTGCCCTTAGCCAAGGCAAAATTTATTTGTATTTTAGCTTTCATTTTTAAGTTTTTTTCTTTGTCAACGTCGCAATTGCGTCGATCATTATATATCCCTTATAATCAAATGAAGCCTCCGCATGCACCTCTAACTTCTTGCGTACATTCGGATTTCTTTCCATCTTGACTTAGCGTCGGAATGTCAGATGAGCGGATTAAAATGAGGCTATTGCGCGCCATTATTAATTCTCCTTTCAGGTATCATATTTGATGCTTGACGTTTTGACGTTTGGTTCATGCAGCTGCCATCAGTTACTATCTATTACTGCCAAGAAGTCGCTCGTCAGAAGGAAATTTCTTATTCCTCCCAGTATAAGCTTTTGTCTCCTTTTTGTGCTCTTGTAATTGTCAGCATTCATTCGAGAAGAAGCGAATTTAGCGTACTTGCTGTGCTGCAGGTGTTAAAGGTGGCACAAAATATTGCAGCATCATGTCGAGTTTTCTGTTGTGTGCACTAAAAAACAGCTATGCCGGTTAGTCCATTCTTGGGACGGGATTATGCCATCTCGATGTGGCAAGGATAGGGCAGGTATATTTATTTTCGGTGATATATATACGAGCGATCCCATCCCGTTGAGTGCAAACGCTATACCAGCGACAACATCAATCGAATATTCGGTAGAAATGTGCAAAAATGCGCACGTGCCCTGCCATAGAGTAAAAAGAATTTACAGGGTTGTGATTTAAAATGAAAAATACATTCAGCTTGAGTACGTATGTTATAAGCAATGTTACTACGCTAAAGGCGCACTTGCCCACATGTGCGCGTGATTCATATGATAAATATAATTTGCTTTCCTCATGTACTGTAATTTGGTTTCTGCTTACAGCTAGTGCGTGAGAGCACACACAGCGCTGCACAAAGCGATCACAAAAGCGAAAGTATATAGATCATTATCGCCCTGTTCAGCGTAATTCCTATTTCATTGGTTTTTCTTTTGATTTTCATCCATGGAGAGCAGGTTTTGCTAACCTTCTGCCCGTTTTGATGACGCAGACAGTATCGACAGTAACATTGTTTTAACGCTAAGCAGCAATATTTAAAACTATGGTGTTAGAGGGGATGCGATAACACATGTGCATCCCGTGTTTTTGGAGGACATTTTACGGCCACTTTTTCGACTTCTTGAAACGTATTTCCGACTTTTAAAAGTGGACTCCAGAATATTCAGAAATAGCCCGCAACAACAAATTTTTTGACAAACTTAAGGTAAAGTGTGAATCCAACACAGATGATATAGGTTGTTTGTCATTTGAAAAAATTTGGCGGCATTGTTCCTGCCAGCGTATGATGTTTCTGGTACAACATTCTGGTATAGTATTACAGCATCCAAGCCTCGCTTCAGGCTAATGCTACTCAGTAAATGATTTATTCGGCCACTATCTTTGTTTATGATGGTTTAACGAACGGTCCATGTGCCTTGCAAGGCTTTAAATTGGCAATTCGCTAAGGCGGGTGGAACGGTTGGGCTCAGTCCGCTGCCAAAATTTTGTTTTTAAACTTGACAGATGAAGATTTTTTTTTAATCATGTCTTCGGGCTGGCTAACCATTTGTGTTAAGGTCAGTGAACTGCCGCCTGTGTAAACAGCGAGAGGCTATTGAACGCTGCTGTCTGCTTTTTAGCGATGCCGTGTTTTGTTTTCTCCTGACATATCTCAAGAACGCCTTTGAGATAGCGTTGAATACTAACATTATTTGCTACCGTGGAAGGCTTTGAGTTTCCATCTCATCGTTCCGTGCTCACAAGACTTGTCCTCCCGGAAGAACCCCATGACGTACGTCCATGCATAGCGGCCGAGTTCAATTAAGTATTCGTTCAGTGAGCAGTGTGCTATGATGAACATGGTATATGCCGCGTAAAGTGAACCACTTACCGGCCTGCTTTTATTGCAAGCATGTGTGTGTCCAAGGAATATTGACGCGAGACAGGTGTGAAAGCAGGATACAGGCGTGCTTTCAAATGAAGGTTTTCGCAGCATGCGGCTTGGTTAAAGGGTCGATGACAGGGTCATTCGACGTATTGCCGTTTTATACTTCTGTAAATAATATACAGGTCTGTGATTCTACTCGCAAAGGTTTAGAGCCTGTTTATAAAAATAAATAAACAGGGCAAAATATATACCTCGTTTCTTCTCTGTAAAACAGCGTCTTGCCATCGTGCGGCAGGTCTTTTCCGTATGAAATGGCTACATTTGTCGACTCAATGGAAGAGACATTCTTCAACCGCTCCCCGAAGCCTCATATTCCACAGAAAAAACTCGCAGCAGCTGTGCTGCTGCACGCCCTTAGGGGGATGTTTCTCCACCAGCAGAGCTAACAAAAATGTAGCCGGTGGCAGAGCGCGAGCGAAGTAGTGAACAAGTGATAACGCTTTAACAAATGAGTCAGCCAATCAGGCTAGCGATGACAGGGGCGGCGTTGAACACCAGTTCGAAGAAGGAAATGCGTTAGTAGAGGGTAGTTTACCGGAATCGAACAAATAAAAATAAAATTTGCACAAACACGAAATTTGACGCTGTCTTTCTAGACTTCTCAAAAGCATTCAATCATGTTCCCCATAATCATCTTCTTTTAAAATTGTCATCGCTCGGAATTCCGCAGAATCAATTGACCTAGCTAGAACATTTCCTTAAAGGAAATGAACAGTTAACCTATATCAAGAACTGCCCCTCAGCTATTAGCAATGTAACATCCGGCGTAACGCAAGGAGCAGGTTTGTCACTTCTTTTAACACAAATTTGTCACAATTAACACAAAATCCATGCTACGTTTATTTGCAGATGACTGCGTTATTTACAGCCCGATCCTAAGCGCTAACGACTACACCACTCTGCAACAGGACTTAACATCTATCATAACGTGGTGCGACAAATGGCACAAGCCTTTTAATCTAAGTAAATGCCAATCTATAACATTTTCGCTATCCGCACCATCACTAACTGCACTTACAATATAAAATAAGTGGCCATTGTTAATACGTTATCTTATAAAAACCTTGGAGTGCATAATACATCATTGCTACGATGGACAAGACACATTCAATCCCTCTGTCCAAAGGCATCACGCACACTTGGTTCCCTTCGACGCGATCTAAAATCGGCATCTCCCGAAGTAAAACAGTTTGCATATACAATATTCGTACGTCCGAAACAAGAGTACGCATCATCTGCCTGGCGTTTTTCGTAAGCACACCTTACCTCAGACGTCGAAGCCGTTCAAAACCACGCCGTCCGTTTCACCACATCACAATACTCAAATAATACCAGCGTCACTTTACTAAAACGATCCCTGCCTGCTAATACTCGCATCCCGCCGCGTAATGTCACGCCTATGCCTTTTCCACTATTAATTCTATCGTTCGCCAAGACATCATTTGCTATACCACCCTCTAGAACATCATCTCGCATAAACCACAGCCACTCCATCGCACGCATTTTTGCCCGCACCTCCGCCATGAGCAGATCGGCTTTTCCTGACGTCATAGTGCTTTGAAACGGACTTCCTGATAACATAATCAAATACACTGACCGCCATCTAATACGCGACAAACTGGATAATCCTTTTTCGTAAACCCAGCGACATATTTTTCATCCCTGCGCGTCGCCATCAGCCCAGTCATGTTAAAACCCTATTGGGATGCTGAAGCTTAAATGCTACCCTGTTTTCTATTTAATGTTTTTAAAACCTACTATTGCACCACTCCTTACTTTTATTCTTAGGTTGTATATTATTGTGTTCATTTTGTACCCTGTGAATTCTCGTTCTAAACCGCCACTACCCACAAACCTATATGTACACCCCCTTTATGTAATTCTTCCGGGCCTTTAAAGGACAAATAAATGAAATGAAAGCTAGCGACAGCTATTTAGCACCCATAAAGGCATAGCCATGCGAATGTAGAGGATAGCCCTAGACCTCATCTTAGGAAAAGAATCATCGTGATCAACGTCCGCGCCTCCATGTTGCAATAAATATTATTTTACTGAGGAGGTCTTGTGGGTGCTGCTAGCCTTTGCAGCCGTATATATATATATAGCCGCACTTCTGTGGGTGCTAAAAAGCAGTTACGCCTTTAATGGATACTTTCTTCACTTTGAAAGATTTCTCTGAAACATATTAAACTAGCACCCTTTCCCGTCTTAGTTGTTGATATACTCGCCTCCGGTCTTTCATGTGCTCGTGTTTATGCCTGTCTTATGAGGCGTATGGTACAGAGCAAATAAATGCCACATGGCGCTGTGGTGATGCCGGTGGTAAAAATAATTCAGGCAACAGCAAATGTCATTCCTCATCATCTGCACGTCTCGATATAACAATCAGCATGACTACTCGAGGTCAATGTAGTTGCTTTATGAATCAGCTGTTTTCATCACCCATTGAGTCTTTCTTTCTATTATAATCGATATTTAGAGTTGGTTGGGAATTAGGCATTTTCATGATAGAAAGCACAGACAATCAGCTTTCCAGGCTTTAGTTAGATTATGGAATCGTTTTGTTTGCGTAAGGATATGGAGCGATAAGTGTTAGCTTGCCCTACTAGTACCACGCGTAGATAAAAAAATAACACAGATAACGTAGACTACGCCGTCAGCTAGCGTTCTTTATTTTGACATTTTTGGTCCTTCCTCTTAGCAGTATTATCTTTGAAATATTATGAACTGTGTACACTGCCGCTTTCATGCACCCGCTGACACGTGTTCCATGAAAAGTTAGTCGTGCAACATAAGGTCGACTTGCATAATTCGCATTAGGAGGCAAAAATTCACAGAGTTTGTTTTAGATCAAACCGAGTTAGACGTGCGAAAGCACTGTTTTATTCGGTGTAGCTGTTAGTTGCAGTAACACAGAAATTAGAGTTATCTGGTTCATCTCCACTTTTACCAGCGCTGCAACAAGATACAGGAAACAAGTAGTGGAGACAAATGGACAAGCGCTACTAACAACTGAAAGTTTACTGAAAAATATATGGATAATATACTTTCAATGACCACTAGAAGCGCATGCGCTACCTCTTCCCGCCCAAACCACAAAACACACTGCTATGAATCCAAATATAAAACGTCACAATCATAGATGATTACTAATGGTGTGCTTACGGACGAGTCGCTATTTTTATGAATACAATAAGCTTCACTTAGTTCCCTGGTCAATTTATCTTCATGCCTGAATGCCATAATGTGCCATATTGTGCGATAATGTGCTTGTAGCAAGTAAATCACGGGTTATGTCTCTTATGGGAGTGACGCATACTCACATCGTTTTCTTTTAAGCAGCGAGTCTTGGCGTCCCAGTGCAGCGCCGAAAGGCATTTGAAGCGCAGTTCGGGATAAACATTATGCCATTGAAAGACACGAACCGCGGAAAAACAGTACGAGAACTATTTTATTAGGCACAGACGCCTAAAAGAAAAACTATTCATTGCGGCACTGACAATACCCATTCATTCTCGGTGAGAATTTCTGAAGGATAAAAGAGTGCCATTCTGCCGCCCACCCGTTTGGCGAACGGGGCTCGCGAATACTTTCTGCGCTTACAAGTTCAAAAGAATGTAGTGCATAGAATGAAAAGAAAAATTTCTCGTTTCCGCAATGGCAAAACTTCCGTCTTTCAGCTGTCGGTACCACCGCTGCAAACGTTCTAAGAGGGGATGGAGACCAAGAAAGACAGGCGGCAATTCCTGCCGATAAAGAACAGCAGAACTGCTGTCGGTCTCCTTATCGAGGGTTTCGACACTCGTTGGTGTGCACTTCGTCTCACCGGCTGCGGTAGACAGACAATTCTACATTTGTACAGGAACTTGACTTCGCCTCCTCTCCCGTAGGAAGCGTCTGATTTTAAAACTGTACGCCAGTGATTCGTCGCAGAATACAAAAAGGGATGGATATTTTTCCGCAGTTTTGTAGCAAATGTACATAATGCTTGCTGAGAGCTATGATATGGAAATTTCATAAATGCTGTCCGTACAATGGTGCATAGAATACTCCCGAGTCAACAGTGCAGCCACAATATTAGGAATCTGGTTAAAAACTTAAGTAATTTTGCTGAAACGGAGAAACATGCGATTTTTGTAAACGGCGGCCAGAGAAACATTCAGAATAGACGTCCTAGTATGTGATTCCCATAATTTGGTGCGGATATATAGCGCTACCATGTGATCTTTTTTATAATTGCACTTCTAAGGTAAAGTGCCAGCGTTGCAAGAGCTGTTTAGAATGGCAGTTTGCTTTCCTGGCACGAAAAAGTTAGAGGAACTAAATTTCATGCATGAGTTCCCGCGATATTTTGAATTTTTTTTAACGATGCAGGGCTGTTTTCATGCCTAAAATATTGGACTTTCACAAAGCTACTGTTTAGTGCCAATGAATCAAATTCTGACTACTGGAAGCATCAGAGAGCCAGGTGCGTGATCCAGTGAGCGAGTGCTTGAAATCCGCGGCGTCTTCGCTCAACAATATTGAGCAAACCAGAAGATCACAAAATGGCAGGTGCTACCTCGTTTAAACCGGTAATAGTGAAAAAGCACGAAAAGGGTGCAGTTTAAGGTGTACATGAAGTGACATCTTAGAACCACTGCTTGAAATGGCGGAGCTTTAACCAAGGATGCGGTTATTAGCTTCGATGCAGTGGCGCTCTTCATCCAAGAGACCACGGGTAGTGACGCATCTGGGAGTCGCCATGTGAAATTGTGGATGCATAACCACACCTAAAGCTAGTTGTACATAGTGAATGTACCCGCTTCGATGGCTCAGTGGTTAAGATGCTCCGCTACTGAACGCGAGTACCCAGGACTGATCGAACGCGACCGGTTTGAGTGGATTCTGATGTTTTCCTTTTTCAGTGTGTAAAGCGCTATAAGGGGTCGTGGTCAGTCATTGGTGAGTCATAGGCTCCAGCACCTTTTATTTCATCTGGCGAACTTCAAGGAGCCTTCAGTACGACTATAGAGCATTGAAACCGCTACACCGGACCTAGTTTAACTACCTGCCCGAGGCCATGTGGTTGGGACCTCACGAAAGAGCTTAGCCATGATAAGTGACGGCACAAATCAACAGCAAAGTTCGAACAAGGTTTTTGGTGGCTTATGGGGAGCGTGTGTATGGTTTCACGCAAACAGACATAAAATGTAGAACGAATAATTGCTCCATGTAGATTT
Organism: Amblyomma maculatum; assembly: GCF_055883805.1. Lineage (NCBI taxonomy): Eukaryota > Metazoa > Arthropoda > Arachnida > Ixodida > Ixodidae > Amblyomma > Amblyomma maculatum. The sequence continues at coordinate 143,369,439 of NC_139346.1, read as the reverse complement.
GAACCACTGGACTTTCATCAAAACAAAACAGGGTAGTGTTGCAGTAGCCTAGTGGTTCGAATTTCCTGTTCTGACGCGGGAAGCACGCTGTTCGATTCTCAGTGCTTTCTGGTAGCCCCAAGTGGTACAATAGGTACACCGGTGCTCGGCTGCACTAGGTTTAAATGATTGAGAAGCGGGTCAATGACCAATTTCTGTTCAATTTTTCAAATTGCAATGGTAAATTTCAGGTCCTTACTCTCTGAATAGCACCACACCGCTATCGTACTTTGCTAAGGAGGCATAAACGGTTTCTTCTCAGAAAATAGTGCACATTGGTACTACGCTTTAACCACGAAATTCTAAAAAAAAAGAAATAGCCTGGCTCAGTAGATGAATTTTTAATCCTAGTCACAGCTATAGAACTATAGAGATGGTGCAGGTCCATTCTTCTGTTCCATTCTTCTATTATTTTGTCCTGGCGTAAGAACATCCCACTGTGTTCGCTGCGGCTGCCCCGAACAAAAGCGAGCACCCTGTAGCTGACTTCAAGTGAGCTATAGATAATACAGCGTATACTGGTTATAGCAAAAGCCCGGAACAATGGGTGACCGCGAGGTGTGTAAGCGGGAACCGTTAATGTCTTAAAAAGTGTCAGCTAATTTTGTAGGTTTTGCATTCGGCATGAATGCTTAGTGATCTGTATTCTATATTTTCGAAATATTTCATAGCCATTTTCTGAATACTTTTTCAGAGTTTCTTTCTACAAATATGGCATGCGAAACCAAACTTATCCCTCTGAAATCAACGAGAAGTAGCATTGGAACGCCTACAGTGGACATTCGTGGAATGTCCCGTAGAATTTCAGTGGAATTTCGACCCCCCCGGGGTTCAATAACCTGGACTAACATCGCAGAGCACACGGGCGCCTAGGTTTTCGTCTCCATAGAAAAGCGGCTGCCGAGACCGGAAACAGGGTCACAAATATATATCCAATATACATATGTGTATTTATCAGGATGTCACACAAATTTACTCATTATCTATTTTATTTCACTGAGAGGTTAGGGTAGTGGGCAATCTTCGTGGTAAAAATGAGAATGACTCAATGTTACTCTGCTTCTTCTGTCACAAACATTTCGTCGCAGGGTTAGGACTCTATCGACATCGGGCAGACACAGACAAAAACTTCCTTAAAGCAGTTTCCCAGAATTTCGATCTCAATGGCTAATAGCTTGACGAAACTGAATTATTTATTCTCTTGTCCTGCATCAAAGAGTTTGAATATATAAAGAGGCATTTCTAATTGATCATTTAGAACATTGAAACCAAAATGAATATCCCGAAAGGAACATTAGAATCTTTCATATATATTCCCTATGCACCATAACTAGTATGGAAAACAATCCCATAAACTGGTAATTGTCCTTTTTACTCGCAGCGCGCGTAAACTCCATCTCACCTCCCGCTCAATAACATAACCTTATTCTGTGTTTCCAAACATGTATCCCTCTTGTCACTTTTATTTTGAGGCTCCCTTGAATCGTTTTCTTCAAGTAATGTCATGCATGTCAAGCATGATTTACTGTAACGTACTATTATTCTGTCTTTCTCTAATTTCCTTTCCCTGATCCGTCGGGAAAGCTCTTAATTACTGTTCTCCTTTAGTTGCATTGCTTATCCGGTCTCTTTGCAATGCCTGTCCTCTTTCAAGAAACACGTGTCAGCAGCAAACCTGCTTTATGTGCTGACTCATCATCTACCTCGTATTGTAGTTTTCCTGCTGCCGTTGCTGCTTAAATCTTTTTATGGTCACGGGATCAACAGTTCCATGCTCATAGAAATTCATATCCAATGAGACAATTTTTCACTCCTTGCCTGCTTCTTTCTGCCCCCTTCCTTCATCTCCCTGACTTTCATTTCTTCCAAACAAGAGCGCATTTCATCCCTACTAAGGATGAAATGCGCTGTTGTTTGGGAGGAGGAAAAGGGATGATCGCTGCCCAGACGAAGACAAGTTTTGGTGCCGAAACGTTTGCTCGGCTTGCGAACTGAGGCTCTTGAACCATGTTCAGGGCGCTTTCATATTGTGTATCCACCTTTTTTGTCTTGCTATGCTTTGGATTCTCGCCCATCCTGAATTTCTTTTTTCTCCTCCCCTTCCTCGGAGCAGAGTAGTATAACTAACATTCACCTTTCCGGTCCACGTCTCTGTCGTTCCAGTTGACCTATTAAACCTCTTTTCGATGAGATAGTGGCGCCAATATGAAAGCCTGAGGTAGATATTGTAAATAAAAATCCTATCACGTTGTGTCTAAAGAGGCCCTGAACGGACGGAAGATGCGCGGCCAGAAATGAAATGTTATCGACGACAGTATGCCAAGCGCACACTGATCGTGGCCATATCCAAGTGGCCACTCGTCGCAACGTTTTTCTAACCCAGTAACACACTGTATATTTGCGCATTTCTTGCAAGACATTATCTCTCAATGAATGATGTTTTCGCACAGTGCATTACCCTTCAAGTTCCAACTTCTCAAGATTTGAAACCAAAATCATCAGAAATGTGATCATCTGCGGTCGCTTTAAAAGACCAAGTTTTAAAATTATGATTTGAACATGCTAAATTGGGGCATAAATATGGCGCGGAGAGGCGATTTCCAGATCTGTATTGCGTAAATAGCTGCAGAGTAGCACCCAATAATAATACCTTTTAGACTTATGCCACTTTTTTTCAATCGTAAAATTCGGAAAAAGAAACCGTTCAGCCATGCAACCGGCTTCCGGTGTTCAAACGCCAAAGAACGCTTGCAATCCTAGGCCCCTGCTCGGTGCGCAGTCGAGCGTCATCACATTCTCCCGCTGACAACGCAGAACTTTGTGCACCGCTTCCTATTCTCCTTTCGCACCGCGACGTCGTGTTCCGCCTGTGGAAGGTGCGCTCGGCATTTGTATTTCTTTCTTACTCTGAGTAAACAACCGCCGCCACTACAAAAGCTCGAAACTTTCACTTCCGACAGAGGGGCCGCTTTTCCAGCGCTTCTCTTTTCCACAAACAGAGCGCTGCGGCAGCTCTGTTTGTCGGCGTTCATATTGCGCGCGGAGATTCGCTATCACAGCGTGCAAGAGAATGGTGCGCCAGAAGAAAAGCGCGCAGCATTAAGTAAGCGCGACCATCGTTCCGTTTCAACGTAACGCAGAGCGGAGGCTTAATTAATGAATTCGCTACTGTCCAGATGCATATACGCTTCCCTTCCTTAGTAGCTATCATTATTGTTTCAAGACGTTTATTTGAACTTCTTGAAATGGCTTCAAGTGAAGTGTTTTTATTCCCGTAAGATGCGCTGCCCCGTGTGTATTTTCTTTATCTCATGAAATTTCGGTGTATCTATCTGCCGCTCTCAGAGCGCGCATAACCTCGCACTCTTTCACCCTGCTGCACGCATTTATATGGGCCCGGTGGAGTTTGAATGCACTCGCCTCGAAACACGAGCGGTTTCCTAACCCCGTCGAAACCGCTGTTGCCAGCCTCTTATACGTTATGAATCGCAGTACGACTTCAAGGAGAGCTGCTGTAATGTGATGGACAACGAAAGCGTTTGCATTCTTAAGAAAGTTCTACACGTCCGGAAGGAAGTGCATTTCTCATTTTGTTTACGTTTTGCGCAAGTTATAATAGAAAGAAAGAAAGAAAGATGGATTCTTCTGCAGCAGCGTTCAACAGACTTTCGGTTGAGAGATCTTATAGGTCATTCTTCTTCTGGCACTTGAGCAGCGGTGATGCAACCGAAATTTATTCTAGGAAAATTTTAAGACAATTTTGCATATTGACTTCCTTTCATCGCTGCCTAACATTGTTCAGCACAGGATGTATCCCACTCCAAGCTGTTGACAAGTCGCTGCTTGTGAAGATCGACGCAAGACATTTTATAAACGAATTGTTTTAAGTTAGGTAAAAACCATGTTTTCAGATGCTTTGACTGGCTTGTCAGTTAGAACTGCTGAAATGATCAAGCCGCGTTCAGATGCTCTGTGATCTCTGCTACTGAGGAGCGCATTTATGGCAAGCTATATTTTTCGACCGAAGGCCTCGGTTTTAAGGTCGTCTAAATTTTGGGTGCCTAAACAGTAGCTCATTTAGGTTCCTCAAAATTGTCTAATATGCCTTGGCTTCCATGTGCGTCTCACTGCTCCTTGACTAACCCTAGCGACAACAACCGACATACATACATAATCAACACGTCTACTGTACAAAATAATCACATTTAATGGGTTTGGAAGCGTAGCAGTGATGGCTGTGTCTCATCACGTGTCTCCAGTTTCGATTAGGGGTACTTTATCAAATCTTTAGAGTTTAAAAAGGCCACTAATCTGCAGCGTTATTTGCGATCCAGAGCACTGAATTCTGTTTCGCAATAGCCTTTGACGACCTAATTGCCATTCGTCTCCTTCCTATCTTAGTACATGATGATGTAAACTAAAACCTAACGCTTACTTTCTGCTGCTTGCCTCTCGCGATATATGGAAAACCTTCAAAGGAATACGTTCTCGGCACTAACGTAGTGAGAAAAGCACAATTAGCAACTAATCCAGAATTAGGAACTGGACGACATCAGATGTCGCCTAGCCATAAGTGAAGACTGCTCATCATTGTTCTCAACAAGAAACAATACTACCATAAAGCTTTGTAGTGTTTAACTGGGATCAATGAATATCTTTGCAAAAGCGCCTTTATTGTTTATGCCTAGGAAAGTAGCTTTGTACAGTTCATATAGGTATCCTGATTACTTCAATATTCTGCTTTCCTCAGTCTACATGGCGGGCATATCACGGGTTCTTGGCGGACATCCAGCTTTCGCGCCAATGAGGAACACAGTAAATGAGCTTAGCCCATTGCTTCGCATATTGCACACATACCTTACTTTGTTCCCACTGCTGCATAACCAATATTTTATAATAATTTATGTCGCCGGATCTGCTAACAAGACGATATTTAAACTGATATAGGTTCACCTTACGCTATTGGGTGCAAGGAAGTCTTAAAATCTGAGTGTCTCAAATCGCTACAATTTTATGGCAGTTTCATCTTTGTTTAAATACTTGAAATACCTATACAACCATGGACATATTGCGCTTGCTTTCATAGTGGGCACCGTGCAACGCAATTTTGTATTTTATCGATGTGCCTCGTATGCAATACATTTGCGCATAATCTACCAGAAGCTACGACTGTAGATGCCTCGGGGAGCTTTATTCGTCTCTAGTGGATCCTAGTTTTGAGGATGAATGGTAATTATAAAAACAATCTTCAAATTTTTTTGGTCACAATGTCAAGAGTAATATAAAAGCTGTAGCCTAATAAGCAGAATGTGACCACTTGTAATCACTGATCTGAGGCCAAAATTTGGAGGTGGGGTTGGGTGGTGGGCGGAAGGAGTGATTCAAGGAAACCACATGGACTTGCCTGCATACCCTAAGGGCAGGATATCTGAGTGTTGGCAACAATCAGTTACATATCCATATATCCACACACATTGGGAGGTTTTCCCAGCAAAGAAGATTGGGCTCGTATCGTGTTTATCGCATAAAAGTTAGTATATGCTTCGTTTGTTTTTATGTATGCTGTAAGAGGCACATTTGGACAGCAGCTGGGTGAGGACTCTCACTGCCACAGCCACGGCTTTTGCCAGACCCATAGCGGGTTTGTCTTCACAGCCAAACAAGCCTTGACTATCATCTTTCTGCTTAACACCCATATTCTTGTTGCATTTTGTCCCACTTGTGTCTCAGGGTTCCGAAGTGGGCAGCATTATGGCATGCCTGCCTTCCAGCTTCGCCGCAGTCAATGGAGGAACTATTCCGGGTCTGCACAGGCAGTCCCTTTAAACTTAGCATAGACGTTTGCTGAATAAACCATACATGCGGTATATCTGTCCTAAATTACCCATACTGTGCCCATGTTGTCAGCAGGAGGGCACTATACAACTTATCAGCCCCACAACAGCTCATGCAGAGCTTACTGAATATTTTATGGGCGCAGCACCATAAATTTTCCTGAGTAAATAGAATTACGTTGCATCATCTCCCGAGTACCCTACAGCAGACCCATAAGGCCTACAAGCAGGTTGTTCGCTTTCTAGCCACGCCATTGCCCACAGGAACATATTGAGCATTTTTGCGGCTTGGATATTTTCAGTCAGATCAGGCATTTTCTTCATAAATCCACGTTTGCTCTGCATCTGACCTCACTTCCCCGCAATGAACTAGTGTTGGCTAGACGTGGGAACGTAGTCTCAGCTATTTGAAACGCCCACATGATACCCGTGAGGTGTAATCTGGACAAGCCTAGTTTGGACTTGCCCACTTAATCCCTAAAAGGTGTCGAGAAGAGTATCAGAAAGCTTGAAGCTGCCAAACATGACAATGTGGTCTCCAAAAGGGTCCCACATAGTACTCTTCTTGCATGGTCATTCCGAGCAGTTTAGTTCGTCACAGAAAAATTGTCAAAACGTTATTATTGTAAGGGGTTTATTGGAGCACCAAGACCGCAAGCAACGTCCGCAAACCAAAGCGACGGGGGTAGCGTTCGAATCAACAGTGCAGTGCCAACAAGGCTCCGGCTCCACTTCGTCTACCTCTTCGGGTTGGCGCGCGAGCTGATGGCGATCGGGATTACTAGAATACCCCCCGGCGGAAAAGGAGCCATCCTGGCGACTCATGGTGAGGAAAGGGTAGGGGGATCATAATACGGCTTGAGGCGGTCGACATGTCCAGTTTCTCGGCCGCGGCGGCGATGATCTGGAGATGGGTTCAAGGGCTCTACTACGTAATTGACGGGAGAAGACTGTTCGAGAATGCGGTAAGGTCCATGATAGCGCGATAGGAGTTTGGATGAGAGGCCGGGGATTGCATGAGAAACGGTCAAAGCGCGGCCCAAGGTAGGCTGGGACACGTCAAAAGATGCAGTGAAGCGCTGAAGGAGGGCGACTATTCGGTCCCGTTGGGCGGTCGGAAGGTCGGTCGCGATAGCTCGATGAAGGGCGTCGACAGGAAGCTCATCACTCGTAGCAGCACAAGACGTCAGGGCAGCGACGTGAGGAAAAAATTCAGGTTCGGAGAACATATAAGTGCGATCAGGGTCCAGCTCTTCAATGTAGCCGAGGCACTCCCCGCGAAGAAGAGCCGTTGGGCAGGGAAAAGGGTTGGAAGCATAGATGACACAGCTGCCATCAGAGATTGTTAGAACGGCGAAAGGAAGAAGGAGGCGGTTATGGTGGGCAGAGGCGAGTTTGGGCGTAAAGAGAACAGGACTATGGAGGGCAGATGTCGAAATAAGGGGAACGAGAACAAAAGAAAAGGGAGGAATGTCGGTGTCTGCAGCTACAAGGAGTTTAGCAGGGCGCACAGGCGGGTCACACAGGGAAATATTACACACAGGGGAAAGCTCAACTTCAGCACGGGCACAATCAATCACAGCACTGTGAGTTGACAAAAAGTCGTAGCCGAGGATGATGTCGTGGGAGCAGTCGTAAAGCACCACCATCTCGACGAGATACGTAATGTCTTTGATGCGAACTCGTACCGTGCACGCTGCTACAGGGGTGATGCGCTCTGAACTGGCCGTACGAAGCGAAAAAGCAGAAAGCGGCGTCGTGACCTTGCGAATTTTGTGGCGAAGGGTATCACTAATTACGGAAACGGCAGCACCTGTATCCACCAGCGCGAGAACGGGAGAACCTTCTACGAACACTTCAATGACGTTGGCGGGAGAAGGCGGAGGACTTAAAGAGTTCGTCAAACGCGCAGTTCTTGCCTCCGGAACTGCGGCATTTAGTTTTCCCCTTGCGTAGGGCCCTGTCGCCGGAGCATTGGCGAAATGGAACATCGGCGAGGCGAAGGCGAACGGCGTGTCGAGTACTGAGCCCGAGGTGGAGACGATCCAGAAGAGACGTTGCTCAGGGGCGGCTCGGGATCGTAGTGGTACTGACGGACTGCGTCCTCAGGATGAGGCGGGCGCTGACGGCAAAGGCGAGCGACGTGACCCGGGAGCCCGCAAGCATAGCAAATTGGGCGATTGTCGGCGGTTCGCCATGGGTTCGTAATGCGGCGTCGCGGTCGAGGGATCTGAGACTGAGGGGCCATGGAACGAGGTGGAGAATAAAATGTAGGGCCATTCTGGTAAGACGATGTTGGAAGCGGACCGCGCGTTCCCGCGGTTACTTGCGCGTAAGTGAGTGGGGCTTGCACAGGAGCGATGGGAAGACTCGAAGGCAGCGCTTCGGCGACTTTCTCCTCGATAACTTGGCGGATAGCCGGCGAGATGGATGGCGCGTTGGCCGGCGCTAATTGCGAAGTGCAGACGGTCGGCTGAACTGGATGGAGGAGGGACAGCTGGTGTAACTTCTTCGTGGATGAAGTCTTGGATATTCTGCATAAATTGAGACTGTTCTGCAGACGGCGTAGCCAGTGCCAAGCCAGCAATTCCGGCAGGTGTGGCAGCCCGTCGCGTAGAAGCGCGCTGCTTTCGTAGCTCGTCAAACCTCTGGCACAGTGTTATAATGTCGGATACGGAAGTAGGGTCTCTGGCCGACATCATATAGTTCGCATCATCAGTGAGGCCTTTTAGAACATGTGTGACTCTTTCGGGCTCGGGCATGGACGTATTGACCCGCTTGCAGAGGTCAACCACGTCCTCAATGTAGCTAGTAAACGCTTCTTCGGGACGTTGAAGCCGTGCATGGAGGTGTTGTTCGGCGCAGAGTTTACGTACCGCAGGACGGCCGAAGATATCCGCGAAGTTTTTCTTGAAGACAGACCACGTCGGAAGATCGGCTTCGTGGTTTCGAAACCACAGATTCGCCACGTCCGTGAGGTAGAAGAGGACGTTGCTCAGTTTTATAGAATCGTCCCAGCGGTTGTAAGTGCTGACGCGCTCGAAAGAGGCCAGCCAGTCGTCAACGTCGTGGTCGTCGGTACCACTGAAGAAAGGTGGGTCACGGGGGCGTTGTGCCCCGGGACAGAAGATGGTGGCAGGAGTGGCAGGGATGGGCGCCGATGGTTGGCTGGGAGCGTCCTGCATGGTTGTGACCGAAGGCGGTAGCGTGCGGTTCCGAAGTTCCAGGGTGAAATTTGCGAGGAGGACTGGGGCGACGACCGAACCTCCACCATGTGTAAGGGGTTTATTGGAGCACCAAGACCGCAAGCAACGTCCGCAAACCAAAGCGACGGGGGTAGCGTTCGAATCAACAGTGCAGTGCCAGCAAGGCTCCGGCTCCACTTCGTCTACCTCTTCGGGTTGGCGCGCGAGCTGATGGCGATCGGGATTACTACAATATGCTTAATTTTGTAATTTTAAAGCTGGCATGTACGGTGCATCTACTCTAACAAAGTGCAATTTGGTTTCATTATTAATTTAAGTCTTCTTAGTATAAATTGTCTTCTCTTTCAACAAACTGAACCAGGACAAAATATAAATTAAGGCCTTCGAACTAGAAATTCAAATGGCCCGTTTAGGTTCATCGTATTTAGCGTTCATGTTTGTGCGGAGATCGTGAAGGTTCAAGTCGTGACGCTCTCAACAACCAACTTTACGAGCAATGAATAAACACAAATAAACTGACTCCAGCTCACCACTAAATGCAGTTTCGCATGAAATACCCATTATATAAAGATAGCGCAGACGAATATAAAAACAATGTCATAGGAAGCACTCCTGATGCCAGGCTTGACATGATTAAATAATGCATATTCTTATTGTGCTGAATAAAGTTGAGGAGGATCTATAGAAACCCTATCACAGTATCTCAGCAACCTAATTCTGTATTAGCTGCTGTAATATCAGCAGGGTAGTTCAGACGACCGATGGTTTTTGCGACAGTGTTTGCATTTGGTATGCGGATCATACTGTCTAAAACTACCTAAAGTGTTTTTGTGCACAGTTGAACCTGCAAGCTAAGCCATCTTCGGGGGCTGCACACAAAGCACGTCTTTCAGGCGTGCAGAAAGCAGGGAATAGACGCATGTCATAGATGATTACTTATCGTAAACTGGACGCTGCGCAGACCAACTTGCAAAACTGAACTGAGGTCAAAAACGTGTCGTGTAGGCCATGTAGCCTCCGCGACAGATTATGCTCTGGCAAGGTTCTGAAAGTCCTACAGCTAACAGTTCGCCTGCGCTAAGAAAAAAGGGGCTTCTCTTTTCCTCTATTCGCCGCATATTAATGGCTATTAGGGTATATTTGTCTCTCAAATGTCACGTGCACAGAACATTGCAAAAAAAACGTGAGCAGAATTTTAATTTGGAAAATTTGCTTTACTGCGTAATGTAGAGAATGAAGAACGGCATATACATAAGAGTTCGAAAACAGCACACACAAAACAGGACGAGTGCTTACTGCCAATACTTTATTGGTTTGCTGGACAGCACAGCCAACGGGCGATGTTTCTAACGTTTATTGATCTATAATAGGCCACGGCGGCCGCTTTTTGATGGAGGCGGAAAGCAAGGCTCCCGTGTACTGTGTGATGTCCATAGCAAGAATCTAGCATTTTGCAGCGCATACAAATGTCCACGGCACATGTAAAAACGAGTGATTATCCAGAGACTAATGGTGCGTATCTATAGAAAGTGAGATAACATGAATTCTAAGAACTTTACGAAGAAACAATAGTACTCTAATGATTACAAAGACGTTATCTTGTTTCCGCATTAATTTATTGCCTGTGTTCTTACGTTCATGATATCAAAGTGAGGTATTGCTTCGGTCACGTTTACGATTGTTTATTTGGCTTGAGGATTCTCTGATTTGAATTTCAATGCTTTTATTCTATCTGCGTGTTCGTCTTTTGAGAACAAAGAAAAAAATTTGTTTTTATGAAATTCGCCTAGGATTAACGCAACTTACGCCCTCTGCCAGGAAGGCACAACTTTTTTGCATCCCCAATCATATTTAGTATCCTGAAGTATGCAAAACATGTGCATGATATTTCTCTTTTTTTTTTGCTGAACAAGCCTCTACGATGAAATAGTGAGAACATAAGTGCTTAATTATGTGACATTATCATTTTAAAATTTTATTATTTCGTTGCGCCTCCCTTCACTGCAGATAAATCCGATAAAGTGCATGGAGCATCCTCATAGAATTTAAATTTAGACCAGAAGTGCAGTGCAATCATGGACAAGCAGATTAGCTCCCAGTCGAAAAAAACTACAGAACTGTGTCAAAAATGCGACAAAATATCCTGTGGTTATGTCGTAACCATCAGACTTTTCTGTAGTTCTGTAGTTTTTCTGTAGTATATTTCTGTAGTCTGTAGTTCTGTAGCACTTTTCTGTTGTAACTACAGAATTTTCTGATGTTACTACAGAATGTTCTGTTGTCACAACAGGTTCCCCGTCAAAAACCGCACAGAAATTTTGTCGTAACATCAGAAAATGTTCTGTAGTTTTTTCCCACTGGGCTGTATTAGCTATATAGTGCTAATTGAAACAAAAAAGAAATAGCCGCGTGAAAGCCTCAGTTTAACCTGCTCAATAGCAACCCGACCACACTAAACGCGTACAGGGCAATACGTGAACATTGATATAAACGCAACGTGCAGCTGCGAGGCAAAAAACGAGTGTAAAATTATGAAGGCGGAGGAACGAACATCTTGCACGATAGGTCAGGCAGAATGTTCGACGTCATTTCAGGCTAAGCAGATTATCTGAATTAGATGTTGCGGCGCATTAAAACATACATGAAGTATCTTGAGCTGTTATAATTGTTTAGGTAAAAGCAACAAAACTCGACACGATAGTATTAGAGGGGGCGTCTGTTGGATTCACGAAAAAAAAGCATACTTTAATATATATATAATGTTTAAGGGTTCTAAAGCGTCCCCATGACAGTACCTGGAATCGTTTCTGCTCACAGTTCTTGTCAGCAAGTCTCATCAATGCGGCAGTATTTATTAGAAGGAAAATATATTATTACTAAGCGCTTTGCTCTCTTCACTCAAGTTTATAAGGTGGAAGAGCATCACAAACAAGGTAAAATAGCAGAAGGGAAAAACGAAGATAGAACTGCTCACGAACACCGTATTTCCTCTTAGAGGCATTTGCGACAGACTCTGTACACTGGAGTGCACCTTCGTAGTCACTAATACCAGCAAATCAGAGGAGATCAGTAATGAATTCATGGGTATCCTCATTAGCAGTTGGAATGGCGGGTCACTATTTGGCCATCGACTCACTCATTTATTATTTAGCGCTTCTCCCTTTGCACCCTAAGTTTACCTTTGATTCCTCAGCCAAAAGCAAGTTAGGTGGAGGAAGTCTTGCAGCACTGATCGGAGTTCCTGGGTAGGGTGGGGAGAAGGAGGCTTGTTTTTGGGTGGAAAATCATACCGCTGGCTCTTGGTTGTCGGTCCTGCCTAACTGTTACATTAAGAACAAATTGTGTTAGGGCTGATTGCGGAATTCTAACTTGCATTTTTATATTGCGACCTGCTCGCTTTTGTATTTTTTTCTCACTGCTCGCATTATACCGCCTCTGTACGCATCCTTATTTTCTTTAATTGCTGGAGATGAAAACTGCAAAGTTTATAGGCTGCCTATCCTCGTCATATTGTCAAGAATATCCACAGTAACAACAAAGGGGAACATTATTTATTGCTGAGGTAATTTTTTCTGTCGAAGGCTGGTGACTGGGTGTGTAGAAAAATAGGATGATCAGCCAGAAGCCACGAGGTGAAGACTTGTACACTAGCAACAAAAATTAACACTATTCTAAAAAAGCCTTTCTCGGCATCTACTTTCTGGCAGGCTTATATTTGGTGTTGCAGGAATTTTGAAAGAAGTCTTTGATTATTTCTTTTTTTGGATCAGAGAAAGCCTATAACAGTAGCAGATAAGATGTCGCGCCTTCAAGCATGGAAAAATGCGTTCACATACATCGGTACGGAACAAAGACAACTAGAATGAGCGACTGCGAATTTTTTGCAAGTGACAGTGCCGAGTAGCTACCGATAGCGCCTCATGTTGCAGCGGATCTTAATTAGGGTAGTTGGAAGACGAAACTCCAGTTAATAGTATACTTTTATAAGTTAATCATACCGTCAATTATCTCGAAAAGCATAAATTATTATTTGCGGTTATTCCTAATCGTACCGTTTTCATTATTGCACCCATCACGCTGGAACAAGGAGGAAGAAATGTGCTATCAGGACAACCTTTGGTAAGGCGTTTCTTACAACCCTCCATGTTTTCATTGGTGTGTCAGCTTTTCTTCAGTGTAATGTAGCCTTTTTTGTGACATTTGTCACCTCAAATATAAATTGTCGGAAGAAAATGTTCTTCGTCGTCTCGAATTCTTTCACATCATGCCTAACTTGAGAAATCCGCTTAGTTTACGACCACCAGTTTAACCATATTATGCGACCTTTTCGTAAGGAATTAAAAAGCAAATAATGGGGCTGATCTAGTGTAATGTAAGGGGCGCTAATGAGGCTTTAGTTCTAGGCACATCAAAATTCATACTTTGTTTTTACTAAGAAAAATTTCAGTAGATAACAGTTGACGTAAAAGCTTCATGGTAAATCTTTTAGTTTTTGCCGTGTAGAGGATGTCAAAAGATACAAGGTTCTCAATGCGGATTTTCAGAAAATAGCAAGGAGAGATAACAATGCCTTCCTGAACGTACAGTGCCAAGCAGTTGAGGACAACAGCCAATTAAGGAACACTGGAGCTCTGTATAAGACAATCAAAGATATCAAAGGAAGCTTCTGTGCTAAGCTGGGCGTGATAAAGGACAAACAAGGCAAGGACCTCACTGAAGCCTCAGAGATAAAGAAGAGGTGGCAGGAATACACAGAAGAACTGTACAAGAAGGACCCGAATGTGCAAACCCAACATAAGACGGTTGTGATTACTGATCTCGAGCCGGGCATCCTGAAGAGTGAAGTTGAATGGGCCTTAGCCAGCCTTGCTAAGAACAAAGCTAGCGGAATTGATGGCATTCCAGCTGAGTCGCTTAAAAACCTCAACCATGACGCTGTTAACATTCTGCATACATTATGTCAGAAGATTTGGACAACCCTGCAGTGGCCACAGGATTGGAGGAGGTCAGTTTATATCCCCATCCCAAAGATAGGCAGTGCCAAAGATTGTTCCAACTACCGCACGATCGCGCTTATTTCGCATGCTAGCAAGACGATGTTGAAAATCCTCCAAGGTAGGCTGCAGCAGTATGTGAATCGGGAGCTTCCGGACGTGCAAGCTGGGTTTCGCAAGGCCAGAGGAACTAGAGACCAAATTGCTAACCTTCGCTGGATCATGGAAAAAGCAAGAGAGTTCCAGAAACCCATCTACTTCTCCTTTATTGATTATGCGAAAGCGTTTGACTGCGTAGATCACAGCAGATTGTGGCAAGCTCTCCAAGAGATGGGAGTTCCAATTCACCTCATCTGTCTCCTCAGGAACCTGTATGAAGGGCAAGAGGCCACAATCAGAACTGGGCATGGTCTTACTGATTGGTTTCCGATCGAGAAAGGAGTGAGGCAAGGCTGCATACTGTCGCCCTGCCTATTTAACCTATATGCAGAGTGCATCATGAGGAAGGCCGGCCTGGACGAGTCTTCAGCTGGAGTGAAGATTGCTGGAAAACGTATCAACAACCTTAGATATGCGGATGATACCACTTTAATGGCAGAAAGTGAAGTGGAACTCAAGAGACTTCTGATCCGCGTTCAAGAAGAGAGTGAGAAGTTTGGGCTTAAACTGAACATTAAAAAGACAAAGATCATGGAGTCTTGCCCTATCAAGTCCTGGAGCATCAATGGACAAGAAGTGGAAGCTGTGACAGATTTTCTGTTCTTGGGCTCCAAGATTACCTCGGAAGGAGACTGCAGCCATGAAATTAGGAGACGCCTGCTTCTGGGAAAGAGAGCAATGGTTAGCCTTGACCGCCTAGTAAAGAGCAGAGACATTAGTCTACCAACCAAGATCCGTATAACACGTGCTATGGGCTTTCCAGTTGTGATGTATGGATGCGAGAGTTGGACTGTGAAAAAGGCTGACCGCCGAAGAATTGACGCGTTTGAATTGTGGTGCTGGCGAAGACTCTTGAGAGTTCCTTGGACTGCCAGAAGATCAAATCAGTCGATATTGTCGACCATAAACACTGACTGCTCATTGGAGGGTCAAATTTTAAAGTTAAAGCTCAGCTACTTTGGTCATCTGATGAGAAGAGAGGAGTCGCTGGAGAATGATTTTGATGTTGGGAAAGGTTGAGGGTCGCCGGAGAAGGGGTAGGCAGCGAACGCGTTGGTTAGATGGCATCCTCGAGGCACTGCAGATGAAGTTATGTGATGTTAGGAAGATAGTGAGAGACCGGAAAGTGTGGTGTGACATGGTCCATAGGGTCACGAAGAGTCGGACACGACTGATCGACTAAACTGAACTGTGAGGATGTCACCTGTGTTTTAGTTTTCTTCTTTGTAGGGACTTTAGAAGATCCTCTAACAGGTATGCATAATAAAGTTTCTTGCAAAATTTGACAGCTAAAACTGAATTTAGTCTTGAAAAGCTGCAACATCTGACACAATTATGGTACTCACATTTACTGCATTGCTATGGGGTACGTTAACTAAATAATTCGGTCCAACCTACAAAATTCCGGGAGCACGTGTATAGAAGCTTTGTTCCTCACAACTGAACGGCCAGGAAGCTACCGTATATCAGAGAGGAAACGTAAATATTTGCGGATGCGTAGAAAAGTGATGTGCGTGTATTTTAAGAATGTATGGAAATAACAAGAAGAATAAGATTAGGATGGAGCGCATTTGGCAAGCACTCGCAGATTATGACTAGCAGCTTACCGGTATCGCTAAAGAGGAAAGTATATAACAGTTGCATTTTACCTGTACTCACCTATGGCGCTGAAACGTGGAGGCTAACCAAGAGAGTTCTACGTAAGTTGAGGACAACCCAGAGGGCTGTGGAACGAAAAATGGTAGGGGTAACATTAAGAGATAGGAAGCGTACAGAGTGGGTCAGAGAAATAACTCAAGTTACCGACATTCTAGTGGAAATTAAGAAGAAGAAATGGACATGGGCAGGACATGTAGTGCGAAGAGAGGATAACCGATGGTCGCTTAGGGTAACAAACTGGATTCCAAGGGAAGGAAAGTGTAGCAGGGGGCGGCAGAAAGTTAGGTGGGCGGATGAGATTAAGAAGTTCGCAGGGGTCAAGTGGATGCAGCTAGCACAGAACCGGGTTAAGTGGAGAAATATGGGAAAGGCCTTCGCCCAGCAGTGGGTATAGTCAGGCTGATGATGATGATGATGACGATGATGATGTGTTACACGTTACTCTGCTGTAACGAGGTAGGATCTCTCTTCCGCTGGGGCTGCTTTTCAAAAAACATGAAATGTGAAGCAAGTGGACTGCTTTGAGAAGTTAAGGAACACGCAATCACTGTAGATACAATTCGTCACATGCTCTCAATTACGCATCTTTATACTGGCAGCTTTATTGAACGCGCAAACGCAGGGCGCGCATACATTTTGGCGCAACTTCCCTAGAAAATGAAGAAAAAGAGAAGCATGCACATGGAACTGCACGAGCGGTAGCAAAAATGAGCTGGGGCGGCAAGAAAAGCTGAAAAATAAAATTTGAAGCTGGAACTACCACTTAGGTGGCGAAGCTACTTTGGCTTGATAGGGAATCTTCGCATTTTAGGAGGACAGGCATCGGCTTTTTGGTTTTCGTTTGGTTTGGTTTCAACGCCCTAAAGCAAGAGACCCCCTTGTCAAGAACTACTGAAACTTCAAACCCCTGAGGTTCGTTAACATGCGCTTAGATCGCACAGCACACGGGCGCCTGGCCTCCACCCAATAGCGGCCGCCGCCGCCAGGGATCGATCGTGCGTCCTTTGGGCACAGAAGTCGAGCACCTTAACCACTGCGCCACCGCGGCTGGATGCGCCGGCCTCTACTTTCAAGTGAATAGCAAACGTGAATATGCGAACCTCTGCTTATTGCTTTATCTCTAGTGATATATTTTCATCAGTTATAAATATCTGTGCTACATTGCATGTCAGGAAAGATACCGAAAAATGCAATGAAATAATCTTAGTCGTGAAATAATCCCCCTTGTTTATACTTAAAAAACAACGTTGGAAAGAAAACTACTGCTCAGCGAAAATGCGTAAGTTACTTCAGTCCTTAACGCCAAATCGGAGTAGTGGTATGAAGTACATTGTCTGGGATATGTCACACATCTTGGCGCACTCGGAATGTCGTTAGCAAAATAACGATCTAAACCGTTTGAATGTTTGAATGTGAAGAAGGTAGCGCAAAAATAGAGACGAAAGACGAAAAGAACTACACAAAGGGCAATCACGAACGCTCGTGACATACCTACGTGTTCTTCTTTCTGCCTTTTTTTCTTATGTTTGCGCTGACATCCCCAAAATATGCATCGCCAACTAGCCCGCAGGCTTGCTCCCCTGATCAGGTTGAAGTAATGTTGTCGTCTCGGAGATCAAACAAAATCAGAACATTGCCACCAACTCTGTTAGCACATTCACAAATGTCATGAAATAACCAACTATATAGTAAGTGAAGGAAAGAAGCCAACAGTCGGCGAGGCCAAGGAAAGCGTTGGGGATGGTAATTTATGTCTTTTTTTTCTTAATGTTTACTTGGACAATCACAGAAATTAGTAGTGTAATCTGTTTAGGGGAAAGATAATTGAACACAAAGTAGAAGAAAAAACAACGTGCCGATGGTGGGAACCGAACCCACGACCTCCGAATATCGCGTCCGGTGCTCTACCAACTGAGCTACATCGGCCGCTGTCCTCTCTGCTACTTGCTTGGGTATTTATGTTGTCTGCATACGAACCTTGAGAGTGTTCACCAGCGCCACCCTCGGCGAAAGCGGCGGACGTGTAACGTCCTTTGTTACCGCCAGCGTCACGTAGAACGTGATCAAGAGCGAGGGCGAAAGCTGTGCTAGAACCCTCTTACGCTACCTATGGCTTCAAGACTGCCAGAACTGAGACCCTCGTAAGCTACAAGCAGATCAATTAAGGGGAAATGAGGGTGCTCGTTATATTACATGAAGGAAAGAAGCCAACAGTCGGCGAGGCCAAGGAAAGCGTTGGGGATGGTAATTTATGTCTTTTTTTTTCTTAATGTTTACTTGGACAATCACAGAAATTAGTAGTGTAATCTGTTTAGGGGAAAGATAATTGAACACAAAGTAGAAGAAAAAACAACGTGCCGATGTAGCTCAGTTGGTAGAGCACCGGACGCGATATTCGGAGGTCGTGGGTTCGGTTCCCACCATCGGCACGTTGTTTTTTCTTCTACTTTGTGTTCAATTATCTTTCCCCTAAACAGATTACACTACTAATTTCTGTGATTGTCCAAGTAAACATTAAGAAAAAAAAAGACATAAATTACCATCCCCAACACTTTCCTTGGCCTCGCCGACTGTTGGCTTCTTTCCTTCATGTAATATAACGAGCACCCTCATTTCCCCTTAATTGATCTGCTTGTAGCTTACGAGGGTCTCGGTTCTGCAGTCTTGAAGCCATAGGTAGCGTAAGAGGGTTCTAGCACAGCTTTCGCCCTCGCTCTTGATCACGTTCTACGTGACGCTGGCGGTAACAAAGGACGTTCCACGTCCGCCGCTTTGGCTGAGGGTGGCGCTGGTGAACACTCTCAAGGTTCGTATGCAGACAACATAAATACCCAAGCAAGTAGCAGAGGGGACAGCGGCCGATGTAGCTCAGTTGGTAGAGCACCGGACGCGATATTCGGAGGTCGTGGGTTCGGTTCCCACCATCGGCACGTTGTTTTTTCTTCTACTTTGCGTTCAATTATCTTTCCCCTAAACAGATTACACTACTAATTTCTGTGTTTGTCCAAGTAAACATTAAGAAAAAAAAAGACATAAATTACCATCCCCAACGCTTTCCTTGGCCTCGCCGACTGTTGGCTTCTTTCCTTCATGTAATATAACGAGCACCCTCATTTCCCCTTAATTGATCTGCTTGTAGCTTACGAGGGTCTCGGTTCTGGCAGTCTTGAAGCCATAGGTAGCGTAAGAGGGTTCTAGCACAGCTTTCGCCCTTGCTCTTGATCCCGTTCTACGTGACGCTGGCGGTAACAAAGGACGTTCCACGTCCGCCGCTTTGGCTGAGGGTGGCGCTGGTGAACACTCTCAAGGTTCGTATGCAGACAACATAAATACCCAAGCAAGTAGCAGAGGGGACAGCGGCCGATGTAGCTCAGTTGGTAGAGCACCGGACGCGATATTCGGAGGTCGTGGGTTCGGTTCCCACCATCGGCACGTTGTTTTTTCTTCTACTTTGTGTTCAATTATCTTTCCCCTAAACAGATTACACTACTAATTTCTGTGATTGTCCAAGTAAACATTAAGAAAAAAAAGACATAAATTACCATCCCCAACGCTTTCCTTGGCCTCGCCGACTGTTGGCTTCTTTCCTTCATGTAATATAACGAGCACCCTCATTTCCCCTTAATTGATCTGCTTCCAACTATATAGTAGGAATAGGCAGACCAGGATTCACAATACATTCCTTCCTTGTCTTTTTGCAGGTGGCGTTGTGCAGCGCTCCAATTTCATCAAAAACGTACAGCCAACAAGCAATAATTTCAGCCTGGTTGTTCAGAAAAGAGCCCTAATTTAAAACTGAATCTTTTCGTAGACAGAAATTGTGTATTGCTGGAAAAACAATGCGCACCCCTAAACTTTAAACACGACAGAAGATTCTTCGCCTCCAAAATTATGAACCTATTTATTAATACCGCAGCTGAGCTGTCGACAGTAGCAGGGTGCAAAAAACTAAGCAGTTAAAAGCGAGGCAAATGTAAAACAATAAAAGTGCAATTTGAATCTCGTCTACTAGCATCAGGAACATAACATCTAAACACGATATCAAAGACGTAAAATAAAATGTGCAATACAGTAGCAATATTACAAATGCAAGAAAAAAAACTGCACCATGTTATCATAAAAACGTCAGTGACGGCAGCAACATTTTTCTTGCGGAGGTTATTCTAATCGGAAATTGTTCGTTGAGGGAATGAGTATTTCAAGCTGCTATGTAGGACACAGAGATGAGCTAATCTGAGCTGGAGGGTCCGGGTCACATACTACTACATGACAAGTACAGTTCTGTGTAAAGTTCTGCAGTGTTCTTAAGTACTTGCACAACAGTTGTACCGAACAATTTCGCTATGTTATTATCAGCAGGCCAGCTTTTCTTAGAAAATGCATTTCTGAAATGTGTCGGCTATCTTCATGTAGTACGTATCGACCAGTCTTCGTTTCGACCTTGTCTACATTGGCCGTGTTAGTTTGAGCGAATGGGCAGCAAATGATACCATGCACAACATTATAAGATAGACCCAACAATACGTCTCTGGGCAGTGCCCGTCCTAAGAAACATTTTACGAACAGCTTTATATTTTATGAAGTTGGTATGTTTATCCCAGCTTAGGTAGTTAATGACACCAAGCTCCAAATATTTGTATTCTATTATAGTTCTCAACTCATAAGATATTCTTTTCTTAAGTAATCCTGTTTAACACGATTTTTCAAAGTTGGTGTGCATTTCAGGGCTTCACAGAGTTCGGAAGCAATTTGCAACGTGCTTTAAAAATGTAGTTGATGTGATACACTCCTTACGTCGTAAAACTAGCCATCATTGACGTAATCTCTACCTATTACAGAAATGTTAGGCTAAATTGCACAATTATTTAAAAATTCGCAGGCCCAAGAGGTGAGTAGTGAGAGACACAAGATTGAACTCCAAAAATATCAGACTAAGAAACGTTAGAAACAAAGAATTGTTTTGCCTAATTTATATTTACCTTTTCAAGGATTACCTTTTCAAACTTTCCGAGAAAAGCATAAATACTGCATCATTACGCGTTCTACCTTTAAATGAAATGTTTAGGGAAAGTGGCGTACACTTTCGATTATAGTTACGTACTGGTTGAGTAGCCCCTCCTGAATTTATGCTGACATGTCGCAAAAAAAAAAAAAAAACCGTGAGCTTGGAGTAAGTTCGATAAGTGCTTGTGAAATATATGCTCAATAATTTATAAGCAGCATATGTGACAGAAACTAGGAAGTTATTCTTTATCGATCGCTTTTGTAAATATTGTGAGCCTTCCACGGATCTTCTTTCATTTGTACATACCATAATCTTCGTCTTTCTTTTGTACATACCATCGTCATCGTCCCGCGGCGCCGGCTCCAGCACACGCCTGGGTTCTCCATCAGATTAAAACGTTGACACGGCGTACCTTGCCTTGCCGTCACGACTTTGGCGTCTCGACCTTGGCCTTCTTTCACAATATCTGTGAAATGTTTTACTTTGAGTGTTCCTCTCGGAAAAAAAAAAAAAACGAGTATTTAGGGGCCCAGTGTGCAAAAATTCTAAGAAAGCATTAAGTCCGTGGCCTGATTTTGTGATTTAATTCAATAATGTAATGTTAATTACCGCATTTAAACTGCCATGATGGCTGATTACAAGATCCTTCATAGGCGGTAGTGACGCTTCGATTGCTCGAAAGCAATTACAGCCTTCAGTAAATAGACTTAAAATACTCTTTGAAGGCACTACATACTGCATTATTAATCCGTGAAATCTTTATTTTTAACTAATCAGTGATCCTTCATACTGGGGAAACTAAACGATAGAACCTCTATGGACTCTGACAGAAAGTGAAAAATTCTTTCAAGTAACGCTGTCTGTTAATTACATTTTGTTTCACAAGCTGAGAAAACTGAAAGGAATGATTTGTTCGAATTGCAGAGCAGGAATATTTCTCTTTCCTGTACATGCGTTGCCGCTCTTGTTCCAGCTGATGTACCAGGAGAGAGAGCCATGGATTCTTCTGTATTTTTACAACAACCGGAATGTGGCATTCGATACATGCATGACCCGTGGATTTCAACTATATCCAAAATAGTCGACACTAACTGTTTATCCCAAAATGCATAATATTTGAAAGTATGCAAATGAACAATGGAAGGGTCGTCAGCTCGAGAGAAATCTGTGAATTTCATTGGAGAGCAATTCAATGAAGAGCGCTGAGACGGCCAAAAAGAGCCAGCAGAACGGCCTGCTGATCAGTAACAACAGCTTCACTACGCACTTAGTTCTCTTTAAAAATGTTAAAGTAACAAAATAGATGTCCAATATGGACACTGTACTCCCTTCTACTCTGTGAAGGGCTCTACTGTTTGTGTCTAGTCAACGGTGAAAGCTGTGTAAATCACAAGTGCACTTGATTCATCACTACGATTTTTGAATGCGAACGTTGAGAATTCGTGATCCGGTAAATCGATGTCACCTGTTAAAATAATGTGATAAGTCGGGTTATCAAAAGTCACAGATTTGAGGCTGCCAATGACGCCGAACATATTGCCACCTGGTGTCCCCATGTTCTTGCTGCGCCTGGAAGAAGAGGACACTGAAGTTGACTCTCGCGTGCTGTGTGCCGAACTTCGCCTGCTGGTGCAGCTTCGTCCCGGCGTTTTAGTCAAGTCTAGCCCTGTTGTCCGTGACATATTTTGGTGTCGGCGCAGGGTATCGATCCCAGTATATGTCCCGCACTCCTCCGCATACCCAGGATTCAGGTCCTGTGCCAATCGACACTCCTGTTCACCGCGCTAGCCGGAGGAACCTAGGCCTACCACTTGAGCACGGGCCGTTGGAATTCACCACCGCAGCCGCCCCTCGACCTGTCATGCAAACTCCAACGTACTACACTCTACAGAGCCCACGACTGCCTAAGACTTTCCACGGCTGTCAGACGGAAGACGTCGAAGACTGGCTCACCCAGTTTGAACGGGTCGCCGCATTTAATCAGTGGGACGACGCCGCAAAGCTCAGGAACGTCTTCTTTAGCCTGGAAGATGGCGCTCGTACCTGGTACGAGAATCGTGAAGGCGTGCTGACATCGTGGCGCGAGTTCTGCCGCTGCATCCTGGACACCTACACCAGCCCGGATCGCCGAGAACGAGCGGAAAGGGCCTTACGCTCTCGAATACAGATGCCGAACGAGACCATAACCATGTACGTGGAGGACATGACTAGGCTGTTCCGACGATCTGACCCGGCCATGCCCGAAGAGAAAAAGGTGCGCCATCTCATGCACGGCGTTAAGGAACAACTGTTCGCTGGGCTCGTGCGCAACCCGCCGAGCACAGTTGCCGAGTTTGTTTCGGAAGCAATCACGATGGAAAGGATGCTCCAGCAGCGGTCGGCGACCTACGACAGGCCGGTACTCGCCGCTTCGCTCACTGAGCCGCATTCGGCCTTCGGGGCTAGTCCGGATCTTCTTCGCGACATCATCCGCTCTATTTTGCGTGAAGAGCTCCAGAAGCTTTTCGGTGCTCCCCAGCCGACGGTCAGCTCTGTCGCTAGTATTGTCCGAGAAGAACTCCAGCAAGCACTTCGGCCTTCGGTACCAGCTGCTAACCCGCCATCCTTTTCCACCGAGTCCTGTCGGCCAACGTATGCGGACATCTTGCGACGTCCCCCGACTGATTCCACGCAATTACTGCCACCCGACCAAGGCTCACTTTATTCGGCCCACCCCGAGCCGTACATCGACAACCGCCGACCACCCCAGCGAAAGGCAGACCTGTGGCGTGCCCCAAATCGGCAGCGCCTGTGTTTCCACTGCGGGGAAGCTGGTCACCTGTATCGACAGTGCCCATATCGACAACTGGGACTGAAGGGTTTCCCCATCGACATGCGTAACCCTTCTTTAGGCCAACGACCCCGGGATATTGAGGACTACGTAGCCCAGCAGCGCATGGCGCCAACTTTTAGACGACAGTCACGATCTCCGTCTCCACGCCGACTATCCTCGCAGCCCAGCTCATCCGGGATGGCGCAGCGACGGTCGCCTAGTCCGAGCCGGGAAAACTAAAGACAGCGACCTCAGGGGGCGAGGCCGCTTCAAATCGACGCGACGAAGACCCCCCGACAACGCGACCTGTGAGTGACCGCGACTTGACGGCCCCGACGACAGTTCGTGCACGTGAAGACAGACTCTCGCTGGATATACCCGTGCTCCTCGACGGCTATAAGGTTAGCGCACTGGTAGACACTGGTGCTGATTTTTCGATTTTAAGCGGGAAGCTAGCGGCACTTCTAAAGAAAGTTATGACGCCATGGTCTGGCACGCAGATTCGAACCGCTGGCGGACATGTCGTAACTCCGAGCGGTCAGTGCACGGCGAGAGTCCAAATTCGTAACTCCACTTTTGTTGTCAGCTGCCTTGTGATACCTGACTGCTCCCGCGACTGTATCCTTGGTGTCGATTTTCTCCGGGAGTATGGGGCCATTATCGATCTCCGGAAGCGCACCGTGACCTTTTCGACCGAGAAAGCTGATGATACTGACACCGCAGACCGCCAAAGCCGTGCCCCTCTTCGAATTTCTGCCGAGAGCGTTACTATTCCGCCACGTTCTAGTGTTTTTGTGACTGTTAACTGCGATGAACTACGTGACGGAACGGCGGTCGCTGAGGGCAACCAGTCCCTTTTGCTCACCCACGGCGTCACCTCGGCGCGGAGTCTCATCCATCTGCATAACGGCCGATCTAAACTCCTGGTGACTAACTTTACGAACGAACCCCGCCATCTTTTCCGCGCTACTGCAATCGCATTCGCCGACGCCTTAGTGGACGTTTCTGAATGTTTTACGTTTGGAGAAGTTGAAAATGTGCGCCCATCCCTTGATCGTCTGGATATTAGTACAGATCTCTCGGAAACACAGCAGCACGATCTGCGTTCTCTCCTTCTAAAATACAGTGCTTGTTTCGCGACGTCATCGAAAATTCGGCAAACGCCTCTTGTGAAGCACCGCATAATTACTCCCGACGATGCCCGCCCTATACGCCAGCAGCCGTACCGCATCTCAACGACGGAACGTGAAGCGATTCAGACACAGGTTCAGGAGATGCTTCGTGATGGTGTCATCCAACCCTCCAACAGTCCGTGGTCGTCCCCTGTCGTGCTGGTGAAAAAAAAGGATGGTACCCTTCGCTTCTGTGTTGATTATCGAAAATTGAACATCACTAAAAAAGACGTCTACCCGCTGCCCCGTATCGACGATTCGCTCGACAAGCTTCGCCGTGCCCAGTACTTCTCCTCCATTGACTTGAAGAGCGGGTACTGGCAGATTGAGGTCGATGAGCGGGACCGCGAAAAAACAGCTTTTGTCACCCCAGATGGACTGTATGAGTTTAAAGTGCTGCCATTCGGCCTATGTTCAGCGCCGGCTACTTTTCAGCGCATGATGGACACCGTTCTCGCCGGCCTCAAATGGCAAATCTGTTTAGTTTATCTCGACGACGTTGTGGTGTTCTCTGAAACCTTTGGAGAACACCTCGAACGCCTTCGCGCAGTATTAGACGCCCTCCGGTCAGCTGACTTGACGCTCAAGCCCGAGAAGTGCCACTTTGGCTACAAAGAGTTGAAGTTTCTCGGTCATCTTGTGAGTGCCGCAGGCGTTAGGCCAGACCCCGACAAAACTGCCGCTGTCGCCAAATTTCCCGTTCCTGCCACGAAGAGGAGTTTAAAACGTTTCCTGGGTTTGTGTGCGTACTACCGCCGCTTCATCGCCGACTTTTCCAAGATAGCCGCACCCCTGACCCGCCTCACGCGGGATGATACACAGTTCGTGTGGGCTGCCGAGCAACAGGAGGCTTTTGCGGAGCTGCGCAGACGACTGCAAACTACCCCTGTTCTTGCGCACTTTGATGAAGACGCTGCCACCGAAGTCCACACCGACGCCAGCAACATCGGCCTTGGCGCTGTACTCGTAAAACACCAAGCTGGCGTGGAAAGGGTCATTGCGTATGCCAGCCGCGCGCTCTCCCGCGCTGAAACAAATTATTCCACTACGGAAAAGGAATGCCTCGCGGTTGTGTGGGCAACTATGAAATTTAGGCCTTACCTCTATGGCCGTGCGTTTAAAGTCGTTACTGACCACCATTCTTTGTGTTGGCTGGCCAATCTCCGTGACCCATCGGGGCGCCTAGCACAATGGAGCCTTCGCCTCCAAGAATTTGATTACTCCATTGTGTACAAATCTGGTCAGAAGCACGAAGATGCTGATGCGCTCTCCCGGGCACCCATCGGATTTGTCGATAACGTCACGGATGACAGAGGGTTTCTTGGACTAGTGAATGCCTCAGACATAATGACCCGACAGCGAGCTGACCCAGAACTTCGACCTGTCATTGACCACCTGGAGGGTCGCGCTGCTGACGTCCCCCGTCAGTTTGGAAGGCACCTGTCTGCATTCTGTCTTCGGAATGGCGTTTTATTCAAGAAAAACTCCAGCACTGTTGATCGAGCGCACCTCCTTGTCGTGCCGGCCGACCTTCGCGACGATATCCTTTTTGCTTGCCACGATGAGCACACATCCGGCCACTTGGGCTTTGCACGCACACTCGCTCGAGTTCGTCAAGCGTATTATTGGCCTAAACTTTCTGACGCTGTCCATCGCTACGTCAGAGGCTGCCGCGAGTGTCAGCGTCGAAAGGTGCCTCCTCTCAAGCCCGCGGGTTTGCTCCAACCTATTATTCCACCCCGGTCGCCGTTTGACCAAGTCGGCATCGACCTACTGGGCCCATTTCCGCTGTCGTCGATGGGTAACAAATGGATTATAGTCGCGACTGACTATCTCACACGTTATGCGGAAACCAAGGCAGTGCAGCGGGGCACATCAATTGAGATTGCCCAATTCTTTATGCAGCAAATCGTGTTGCGTCATGGTGCACCGTCCCTAGTCGTAACCGATTGAGGAACCGCGTTTACGGCACAGCTCATGCATGACGTGCTCGAGCTTAGTCATACCAGCCACCGAAAAACTACTGCATATCACCCGCAGACGAATGGCCTCACGGAGAGACTCAACAAAACCATCGCCGACATGATTGCAATGTACATAGACTCGCAGCACAAAAACTGGGATGAAATTCTCCCCTACATCACGTATGCCTACAACACGGCCACCCAAGAGACGACGCGTTTTACACCATTTCGCCTAGTCTACGGACGTGACGTTCAGACGATGTTGGATGTCATGCTTCCGAGCTGCACAGATGATCATCCACTCACGCCAGACGCCGAGCAGTTTGCTCAGCGCGCTGAGGAAGCACGTCAACTTGCCCGCATTCACATTCAACAACAGCAGGGCACGGATGCACGCCGCTACAACCTCCGTCACCGACACGTCGCATACCATCCTGGAGAGAAAGTTTGGGTTTGGAACCCGGTGCGTCGGCCCGGCTTGTGTGATAAACTGATTTCTCGTTACTTCGGACCTTACGAAGTTCTGCGCCGAGTCACGGAAGTGACTTACGAAGTTCGTCCAGTGGGTACTGTGCAGCCCTCGCGTCGGCAACCACGCTCCGAGGTCGTGCACGTTGTCCGCATGAAGCCCTATTTCACGCGGTAGTGCGCTATGCGCTTGTTTCGTTGTCGCGTAGGGCACCTTACTCCGCCTCCGTTATCTATGCTGTCAATGTGCTGGTCTTTCGTTTCGCTTACATTGGCCATCGCTCGCGCTCCGTCCCTTATTTCGTTTTTTTTTTTAAGAGGGGGAGTAATGCCACCTGGTGTCCCCATGTTCTTGCTGCGCCTGGAAGAAGAGGACACTGAAGTTGACTCTCGCGTGCTGTGTGCCGAACTTCGCCTGCTGGTGCAGCTTCGTCCCGGCGTTTTAGTCAAGTCTAGCCCTGTTGTCCGTGACAATATATAGTTACACGCGGTCTATACAAAACATTTGCAATATACCGGCATTCTTTCGTAATGCTTAACAATGAACTCATTATAAAACGTTATAGGCATTCAAAATATACTGTCATGGCTTTTAAATAGTATGTCGGCATCTTTCATAACCTGAGTGGCCTCAGGACGTCAAATCCCACCATCCAAACTAAATATATGCGATCACCTCAACCTTTACCACCACAGTCTTTTCGAAATACAGCTGTAGTCAAATGGCGCAAATTCACCCTCGTAAACGACCTTATTTAATCATGCCCCTAATAGAGCGTCCTATCTCTATCTGCGCAAAGGAATTTACTTTATAATTCACTAGAATTTCATTGTCCTTTACAAGTGACAATGAGCACTTTTTGTGAGTCAGTATTGTACTTGTGCTGCCAATGTATTCCTGAGTTCAAATGTACATATTTTAGTTCATGCTAACCGTACGTTACACAAACCAGGGAACATTAATTGCCTGCCAATTTCAACTTGTTGAATTCGATTTTCTTGTGCAGCACTCTTCAACAGTTTCTTTCATGTTTTCCTATGTTGTGGTAGAAAATTCTCCAGAGGTTCATATTTTCGAGCCCGGTAGCTTGCTTATTTCAATGCTGAGGCATTTTCTGGGTAGTGTAAAACTTTCTCTGTGCAGAAAGAACATCTGCACTGAAGTAACTCATGAATACCGAGAAGACCTCAATCAACGGCTTCCTGCTATAGTTGTGTCTATATACAAACTAGCCTAATAAGTACTAAAAACTGAAGTATTTAAGTACTAAAGAGACTTCGTGAAAAAAAAAATTAGGAATAAAAGGTCCAAGTTGTGGAGCGATCGGTGGCTGTTATACCAATACAATGCACCCGCTCACACGGCCCTATCTGTCAAGCATTTTCAAACCAGCCAAAATATTACTTTGATGAAACATCTTCCCTATTCGGCTGATTTGGCTCCATGCGACGTTTTTTTTATTTCCTAAAGTTGAATCTTGCTTAATGAGAACCCATTTTACCTCAGTTGAAGAGGTTCAGGCAAAAACGGAGAATATACTGAAGGGCCTTCTAAAAACCTCATTCCAGAACTGTTACAAGCAGTGCTACAACCGAATGACGAAGTGTGTGGATGCTGAAGGCGACTACTTTGAAGGTGTCATAGGGAATTGATTCTGTAAGTATAATTTATTCGACCAGTGTCGTTCGTTTTTGTGTGTCACACCTCGCACGTCTTCCAGACGTGCCTGATAGGCCCCATCCTGAATCAAGTGTACAGAGGCCTTTTTATTCCGCCAACCACACATGGCCGAATGAAAGCTCATATTCCACTTTTCCTCTTCATCAGAGATTTGCCTATTATTATTTCACTGTTTCTTTTCCAAGTAGGGACAGACCGGTTTCGAATCAACGGTACAGCTCGATACAAGAGCTGTGATGCTCAAAGTACATCATGTGGATTTCGTAGCAAGCAATGTAGGCCGTGAAGTTGAATTGGGAATAACACAACGTTTTTGCTGATACTGAACCTACCATGACAGGAGTGTGATTGATGCAGTATCGAGAATCGGGACAAAACACCCCATGCCACGCATAGCTGGGTTCTTTATGGAGACTAGAGGACCCGTCTATGACAGCGCGCGTTCATTGTACTCGGTCTATTTTTACGTGACATCGACGAATATTGTGTACAGAGCTGTACAGTGAGGGAAGACATTAGAATGGAGAAACGGCGGCTATAACCCAGAAGAAGCCTTGAAGTTTGAAAATAAAAGGCTGGAACGCTAAGCTATCACGCCCAAATGACAAATACATTTGTTACTGCTATGCATGAACGATGACCCCTTCCAATATTTCCTAACCAATTTTGCTTTAGACATGCATGATAGATGAGGGTATTCTGCAGTGCGATATTTGTGGAGTTTACGCGTGGAGGTATGAATTTGAGGTTGAGTATGCATGGCTTGAAAGCAGCTTTCCATTTACTGTATAACGAAAGAGTCGAAGATAGGTCCCTAGAAACTAAAAATAGAAACCTTTAGGGCTCACTCTTTTTTATAGGCTAGACTGTGCAATAAGTTAAAATGACGAGTTATATTAGTCATGCGTTCAAGAGCGTCAGAGGGAAACAATCAAGAGACGTTACACGAACTACGTATTTAACCTAATATTTGTTACTAGAGAAGCCGTTTTTTTCTTTCCGAGGTATTGATAAATATTCCTGATTATAAGATTTAAAACCCTCTTCAGCTACTTTTTATTTCGAAGAATTTCGAATGGGTGCAGGTATTTTCAATAACTTATTTGTGCATCTGCATTTCATTTTTCCTTTGATTTCGTGAGTATATTACTTGCGGCTCTCTACACCGACCGCCCATCCAACGCTGTGGGGGCCTGCTTGACATTATCTTAGAAACACTGTCACGACGCCTGTGATCTCAGTGGCGTCGTCGCAGGTTCACCATCGGGCGTCAGTACAATCCTGACATTTGATAACTAGAAGGACAAGGTGCTAGTATTTTTCAAGGTAGGCGGCTACGTGGACTGTTCTCATTGGTGTCATCTGAAAGAGTGAAAGAGAGAGAGACCGTACCCTGTGGCCGTGGGTGAGGACAAGAATGTCATCTGCATGGTCTTCGCACAATTGCACAGCGCCTTTGTAGGTGAAGAAAACTGAGGGAAATATGGCAAAGCGGGCCCAGAGATCTTGCAAAATTTATTTCTGTCTATTCAAGCTGTCCCCATATGTGAGGTTAAGGGTACTGTTTATATAGCAATAAAGCATAAAATATAACCAGGAATGCATATATATATTTTTCCTTATATAATGCAATTCCGTTGATAGTAAGCGCAATAAAATACTCAAAGTAACAGGACATTGGCTTAAACTGTTTCCTTTAAGAACTGTTTCCTTTAAGAAGAACGAAAAAATAATTTACCTTAATTAAAAAATACGTAGGGTATAATACATCATCTCAGCAACACAAGAGTTCAGGTGAAACGTTTCACTTGTTAACTAAATTAAAAGAATGTGAAGTATGAGCCGCAGCACGTCGCTATTCATATTGCCTTAAGTAATTATTGCTTCAAGTTTGGGCTTCACCCAAATCTCTGTGAATGCGATGTTTAGGGAACGCAGTAGTAGTGTAGTACAAAAAAGTACTCACTCAAATAACGGATTTGAGTGAGTGAGATGGTTGCTGTGTGTCATTTATCCGATATGCACGAATGGATGCGGATAAATATGGTGACATGCAGTGCACAGCGTGTGAGACTAGAACTTAACCACGACTGAGTAATAGCCGGTTACTGCGAATGTAAAGTGTTCTCTTGAAGTACCAAGGAAGGTGAAATATTCGCTCCTTCACAGTTGACTCTATTTCTACGGGTCAGAAAGATCAAATATAAAATTGATTTCCAGCTTAAGGTTTTTACGACAATGCTGGTACTCATGATAACGCACTAAGTATTTACACTAGCCATTGTTAACCACACAGCTATCAACGCAGGCGCAACCGCTAAACTGCAAATAGAAGCAAGGATTTCCAAAAAAGACATTTTAGTGAGTAGGAGTCAATAAAGGATCTAAGTCAGTGAAAAATATTTTGAGAGCATTTTCGAAAGGATTCAGGTAACGAGATTCAGCATTTTATTTTCTTGGGAATATGCTCTTTTCTGCAAAGCTTCGAACCACAGAAAAGGTTTTCAAAATGCGTGCGATTTGATACTTTTGGAGCAGCCTTTTCTAAAGACAGCACGATACTCTGGTTTGAAATGTCAGTACACATTGTGAACCTTGCTCAATGATTAAGGCGTCAAAGGGGCTCCAAGGCCTTAAACTATACGCTTCACGTTGCAAACGTGAAACTGCTTTTCAATTTTGATAATTGCTGCGTTCAAGCATGATAATTAGAATAAAGCTCAAAAGTTCCTTTTGTTGCAACTGACACTCTGATAGGTTTCATCGAGAGTACAAATACCAAATCTGAATGGCGTAAATAAGCACTCCTAGCATTGTCATCCTGTAAATGGTTATTGTTATTACAAAAGTCGTATCATGATGTTTTCGCTACACCAATCGAAGCCATGCATGGCTATGCTGGAAACGTTGTTAAAATACAATATTCAATATAAGCCTACTTTGGTTTGCTTTGTGAGGTTTAACGTGTCAAAGCGACTCAGGCTATGAAAGACGCTGCAGTGGACGAATCAGAAAATATTTACCCCCTGGTGCTCTTTAGCGTGCACTGACATCGCGCCGCACACGGATGCCTTGCCTTTCGCCTTCATTGAAAA
Organism: Amblyomma maculatum; assembly: GCF_055883805.1. NCBI lineage: Eukaryota > Metazoa > Arthropoda > Arachnida > Ixodida > Ixodidae > Amblyomma > Amblyomma maculatum. Next base: position 143,337,351 of record NC_139346.1, on the reverse strand, counting down.
GCGGCCGCCGAAGCAGGATTCGATACCGCATCCTCTGGGCACAGTTGTTGAGCGTTGTAACCACTGCACCACTCTTACGGGGTAAGCCTGGTTAAAATTTAATGGTTTCTGGGGCTTGTCATAGGACAAACATGAACCGAAAAAACCGGCCGATAACTCAAGCCATCATCTTTGAAACATTGTTTATGAATGAGTGTCACTTTACCCCGTTCAGTTTATTAGGGATTTAACTAGATCCAAAAAAATACGATGAAAATATCCAGAAAGTGAAAAGGAACAAAACTCGCGTTGTTGAAAAATAAAATCTGTCGAATGCATCTTTTCTACGGCCTTTGATTTTAAGCCCAGTTATCCAACGCAGCTATATGTTAACGCTTCAAAACAGGGGATACATTTTCCCAAACGTTGCATTCATAAAAGCAGCATAGGCCTTCTCAAAAATGAATATATCGTCTCCACGCTATCACTTTTGGCGTAATATGGCCCTGGCGCTTTTACCTTTACAGCACCATAGATTATCGCTTACGTGGCGTCGGGTAGTGCATACAAGATTCGACAACTTCAAATGCTGTATTTTAAGAGCAAGTCGAGGAAATAAAGGAAAAATACAAGGAAATATTGATGTTTCAAGTACGCCTTTCAGTACAGTGTGATGCCCTACCTCCTCTTTAACGCTGGCGCCAAAAAGATAAAAATGAGAAACAACCATCCCCTTCCACACAACTGCGGCGACAAATAACTAGAACTTTTTGAAGCCTTAAATTGAAAAGCGATACTTCGATTTTGAAAGGTGTATGTTGATCTGCTGGACAAAAATTTGATGTCAAGGCGGGCCGACGACGCCACTAACTGGCTCTGAAATTGAGCTGAAGGTAACATGAGCATCGGAGAATGCAGAAGGCACAACGGTTCCAAGCTTTGGCTCCCTCTCCAGCCGCATCGTACGAACGTGCAATAAATCTAGAATCCATGGTATTACCAATACACACAGCAACAAATAATGTATGCAGTTTAATTTTATGCAAATGATTTAAATTGACCCGCAAGTTTTCTTTCCATGATAAGCTGCAAGGAAGCGAAATCATTTCGACAAATACAATTTCATTTTCTCCAGCACGTTTGTGCAGCTTAGGGCGTCAATGGAAAGTCCAAGAGATTGAATGTTTTCCTGGAATATTTGGACCACAATGAGACAAAAGTATGCATCATCAGTCTCGTTTATTCGTGAAGGTGAACAACCTCTTCTGAAGCGTTGTCGGAAAACAAAATTTTCTGTTCGATGTTTTTTTACATCGCGAAAAAAGCCGCTTGCAACGTTCCGATGTCAAGTACCAAGGGGGCCGATTGACTACGCTAAAGAACATTATTCAGCGGCGTCTTTGTTTGTTCTATTATAAGAGTCGAGTGCTGGCCCTTATTCACGAAAAACATAATGGGGAGGTTGCAGAAACGTAGGAGCCATAACTCATGACCACTCTTAGTCTTGCATGTCTGTCCGCCACTGAAAACGGAGCGAGTGCCTTGTCTGTCGTTTGCGTGGCGTTAATCGTTAGCTTTGATGCATCGCATTCGACAAGCAGCATTCACTAGTGGTCGAGCATGGACGAGTACCGGTTATGCCGGTGTCCCTTATAACAAGACATACTGCTGCGCCGGCATCGTTTTGCTGTCTGAACGCCTTTTTCTCTGCTTCTGCACGCTTTGCCCAGTTTCTCACAGCTCGATGTGCCTCCCGGCGAGTCGTTCTGGTCATTGAACCCTTTCAGGTTTTTTTTTGCCTAAGTGTGTAGGATCAACGTTTGTCGCTGTTTCTTCGAGCGGCACATTCACCATAACAAATCTTGCTTTGCTAAGGTAAGCACTTCGCCTCGGGGCAAGAGACGGCGCTAATTACCTTCCTCGCACATGGCATAACAACATGGTAACGCAGAAAGCTTGTGCAGGGCTACAGCCACAGCATCATCAAAAAGCAAATGCGCCAACTTTTTTCGCATGCAGGCTGCCATTTTGTCTGCAGTGGAGTAACAGGGAGACCGCTGCTATCACGCACATGCGCCTGAAGAAAATTTGCATATTGCGCAAGCGCAATGGCGGCATGTTAGTGTACGTTTGTCTGATTGTAGTAAATTCCATCGCGTTTCTACCTTTCATCATTGTCGTGTAGTCCTAGACTACCGCTCTGCCGCAGTGGTGCAGTGGTTGGGGCACTCGATCACTGTGCACAAGGATGCAGGACCGAATCTCGGCCGCGGCGGCCGCTTTTTTATGGAGGCGAAACGCAAAGCCCCCGTCTACTGCGCAGTATACGTGTGCGTTAAATAACCTGAAGTGGTCGAGATTTCCGTAGTCCTCTACTACGGCACTGAGTTGCTTTGGGACGTGAAACCCCATAAGCCTAACCCAACCCGAAGCTCTTGATTAGGCTCCAATTTTGGACTATACTGAAGACTTGGTGTTTCCAAAGATACCCGCTGGTTCTCTTTATTCTTTGTGCCAGTCATAAGAATCTTTGTACCAGTAAACACTAACAGTCCTATTCCCGACATGGAAAATAGACAGACATTGCTTCATCCTGAATCCGGTATGAAAAGCCGTCGTCTGCCTGAGCACCAAGGCATCATCAATGCTTGCTGCTCCGCTCCACAGCGTGTAACTCAACCTTGACATTTTTATCAGCGTAAAACGAGACCGAGTACCAATTTTTGAGAATTTACCAGTTAGCACCTCGACTGGTAGTTGGCAGCGTCATCAGTACATACACCAGAAAAATAATTCCGCCTTACACTCATAAGATGACGCCTACTCTGACTATCGTCCCTAACAGTCATTGGGTCAGGATCGTTTTGAATTCCTCCGCAGCCCCCAAAACTAGCTGGTATGCGTGGTATACAGAAAGGCGAAACGCTCTTGCTCACGGCTGCTCCAAAGAGCACTCAAAACAGTACGCCAATTGGGGCACCTTGTTTATGCCAAAGAAACCTTTTGAATATGGCCAGGTTCTCATCGGCCCTAATTGGGGACAGAAAAAGATCAAGAGACATGGCTGTTTTGTTCACGCAATCCGGTTTTACGTATCCAGAACCACAGCATTTTCAACATAAACATACCGTATTAAATGCACAATAAGGCATACGCCAATGACATTAATTATTCAATAAATGCAAAATTCGACAAGAACTCGGTGATATTGCTAATGATTTAACAGCACCTTTTATTGGGCAGGTTGGAAGAATTTCATATTGACAACCAGTGCAAGACAGACAAGTATCCAAGGAAAGGAAAGACAATACAGGTGCTTTCAAACAACTGTTGGGAGACTTCCCTTTCGTTTTTATTTATCTTTTGCTCTGGCCCTCAATATGAAGGCCAATAAGGTTCGAATATCTAGAAAAGAAAAGAAAAAGAGCTTAAAAAAGAATAATCTTAATAATCAATACCTAGCTAGTTCACTTAAAGTGAAACTCATGCCTCCAGGCCACCAATGTGAAAAATAAATTACCGAAATTCAGCCTTGTTACAAGAAACAGAAAAGTTAGCCCTTATCTCAAACAAATATTTTTTTTTACACTTTTAAGATGACTAGTCTAGGTAAAAAATTTCACAAGACCTCTGTGTAGATATAAATGAAGAAGCAGTGGCTTTAGAAAAAACTCATTAAGAACAAGTATACCACTAAGGAATAGAAAGACGAAATTATGCACATGCACAAAATATGCACATCAACAAACACAAACCAAACATATTAAAATATTGGAAACGATGAAATAATTGAAGAAATGTCCAAAGTACACGCAGACAATTCTTATGACTGAGCAATCAGGGACACTAAAAAACTCTACAATTAACCCCCGTAGCAAAGCTCGTGGCAGTTTGTAAGAATTGAACATTCTCCTCGCCCGCACAACGCGCTTCTTCACGGGAAGCTCTGATCTTTCCCCTCCTGGCCTCCTTCCCCCGTAGCTGTCGTGAAGATGGCAGGGAGGAGAGAACTAGCGCAGCGCGTCTGGCGGCCCTTCCTTCTCTCTCCCCTCTATACTCGGTGGACAGCATGAACATCCCGAGAGAGACGACGCCGCGATGCCGGAGTGCGAAGATGCTGCTACGACACCGAGGAAGAACGTTAGGCACTCCCATTAGACGGCTTGGCTCACTGGCTATGATTCAGTGTGTCGTTCTTCACCGTAGGGGAGGTGGCCCGAACTAGTGGCGAGGCGTTTGTATCTGAGAGCACAGCACGAGTACTGCTATAAACCACCCACAAGTTATGCACATGGCATGCAAAGTTCGAAGAAAATACAGCTAACACAAAAACAACACTGAACTACTCACAAACAGAAACACGTATATTTACAAGCATTCTAAAATCAGCCCTAATTTCACCACTATACCAACACGAATACCAACCTGTCAATGTGAACCACAGCTTCTTTTCCCCACTACACAAAATTGCTTACCAATTAGATCTTTTGCATATAATTAAGTCGACCCATCGATTTTCCACAGAACTTTCAATCCAACGCTGCCTTGAGTTGATATCGATGACAAGTTATTATTATAATAATCATCATGATCAGCCGTACTACGCCCACTGCAGGATGAAGGCGTCTCCAATATTACTCCATGTAGCAAGCTCCGGTGCTAGCTGCATCCACTTGGCCCCGGCGCATATATTAACTACATCCGCCCACTTACTTTTTGCCTCCCACTGCTACGCTTTCTTTCCCATGGTATCCAATTTGTTTCAATCATAAAGACAAAAATAGGTAAACGAAAAGAAAAATGTACCTTAGCAAGTCTAATAAACGAGCCTTGATAATCCGTTCTTTTTAACTGTGGCAGAGAAAATAGTGTATAATTCCGGTGCTTCTTTAGTCTTTCGATTTTGATTCGGACCTTTGTCTTGTTTTCTATTTTTCCCTACTACACTTCTTTTTAATTCGGGTCTTAACTAGTATTTTCTGTTCAAATAGCGTTACTTATGTGCTGTGAAGATACCACTTTTTTAGGTCTCACTGCATTTCCTCCTCATCCTTTCGATCTTGCGAGTTCATGCGAAAATATTTTTTGAAAGTGATGGAATGAATGGAGGCTGCTGTTTTTAAATAAGCTTCCTCATTTACTGAAAGATTCGGACCCGCTTCAATCAGAAAAAATCTCGGTACCTCTTTTAATTGGTAAATGGTATACACTAATTGCGATACGACAGGCCGCTCATAAGCAAATATGCATAAGAGCAACGGGTTTAAATGAGATTTTAATGTCATATTTACGTTTCGACTTTTTGAAAGATGGGCGCAATATTTTATTCCTTGTTCGTTAAAGAGGCTAGATGGTACTCGATCCTGAGTTCGTATTGTCTATCGATGCAATAGCCTTTTCGTTGCGCTGTATTTGCGCTTACATGAAGGTAAAGCTAAGCAGATCAATTATGCAATGGAACCATTCATCTGTGCTTCGTAGGCGAAACCAAATAGAATGATGTCGTAGTTAACCAGCAAAAGTAATATGACACCCATCCGGCTGTATGGAGAACATCCTATTAATAAGAAAAATAAACATTTCATGATTTTTAGCTCAATCACTTACTCTTATAAGGTTCTTGGAAACGGAAACTTTCGACATGTTACCTTGCGAACTGCTGCTATCAATTTCCACCTTGGTGTGCCTCTTTCCTTACCAACACATTTACCGGCCAATGTGAGCAGCAGCTGCTCAGCTTCACAGTTGACAGTGAGAAAGATGTAAATGCTACCTCCACCAAACTGTAATTGTTTATTATATAAACGTGCAAAAATATAACCATACACGACTCAGAGAGCATGTGAAAAAAAAAACACCCATGTGTTTGTCAAGTTGTCAAGTGCATCAAACTTTTGTGGAGCTCTCAATGTTTGAAAAAAAAAAAACAATTCCGTGTCACATGATACCGCCTGTTTATAACGAAAAATAAAGAAAAATAAGGAGAGTCTCGAGCAGATAAGTTTTCAATAACACTATGTCTGTGGCTGAAAATAGATTTCGATATCATCTAGAACAGACAATATAGAGCAATCCTAACCTTTACTCTAGAGCCAATATTATTTCAGGCGGACTAAAGAAGCTAACGAGCCTCTGCTTGGGAACACGGAGTTCACGGCTCATCTTTTTTTTTTTTTCTTAACTCGGAGTACTGGGAGACGTGAAACAAACAAGATATAATAAAACTGTACCTTTCTCGCGCCGAGACCGAACCAATTGGAAAAAGACGTAATTCATATTTACTGTCCGGTCGCCTCCGCTCCGGCGGATTAATATTTCTTAACAGAAGCGCATGCCTATGGTAGACGAACAAAATTTGTCTTGAGAAATGATGAGGAATGTCGGTCATGTGACCTATGTCCTTCAACATTTTGGGTGCCGAAAGAAGCCGTAAAAGTAGCTGTGTAAAACTCGTCATTGTTCAAAACAAAACAAAAACAGCATATTTTAGTTCTTGCCCGTGATTAGATTTGTTCACGGTGCCCTTGCAATACAGTCATAATCATCGCCATCCGCCGGACTATACCCAATGCATGTTGAAGGCCTCACCCATATTAGTCCAATAATCTGGCCCTGTCCAAGCTGCATCCACTTCGCCTCGGCGAACTCCTTAAACATCATCGCCCCTGCTAATTTTCTGCCGCCCCCTTCTACACTTTATTTCCCTTGGAATCTGATTTATTATCATTAGCGACCATCGATTATCCCCTTTTCGCACATGTCCTGTCCATGCCCATTTCTTCATGATTTCTATTAAAATGTCATTACCTCGAGTTATTTCTCTGGACCAATCTGCACGCTTCTTATTTCTCCCCGTTACACCTACTCTTTTTCATTTCATAGCCCTCTGAGTTGTTCTCAACTTACGTAGAACCTTCTTCGTTAGCCTCGACGTTTCAGCCCAATAGGTGAGTACAGGTAAGATGCAACTGTTGTATACTTTCCTCTTGAGCGATACCGGTAAGCTGCTAGTAACTGTGTGCGAGTACTTGCCAAATGCGCTCCATCCCACTCTTACTACCCTAGAAATTTTCGCGGTCGCGATCTGTGGTTACTACCTGCCTTACGAAGACCCATTTACCTACCACTTCCAGCGCTTGGCTAATTATTGTAAACTGCTGTACCTTCCCGAGGTTGTTGAATGTTACCTCACAGTTCTGCATATTATGTTGAGGCCTACATCTCTATCTTTCCTAAGTCACCAATCATTCCTTGCAATTCATCCCCTGAATTACCTAGTAAGGCAATATCACGACAAAAGGTATTCCCAGCAAACCTTTATCCCCAGCTGCTCCCATTGCAAGTCTCTGAGTGTTTCCTCTAAGCAAACTGCGAAAAGTACTGGTGAGATCATGCCTCTTTGCCAACCACATTTTCTCATGGGAATGTAATTATTTTTTATGCACACCTATGGTTGCTGTGAAGCCACTATAGGTATCTTCCAGTACTTACGCATGCGGCTCATCTACACCCTGATTTCGCAATGCCTCCATGACTGCCGAGGTTTAGGCTGAATCAAATGCTTTTTTCGCAATCAGTGAAAGCTATGTATAGATGCTAGTTATATTCTGATAATTTCTCAATCCCCTTGTTTGTAGTATGGATATAAGCCCAGAACGCTTAATTCTAGTTTGTACCCTATATAACAGGCAAATTAAGAGTCTGAGAATAAACGTTAACAACGCACTGGACGTTGCTAATACATGACGCGAACTGCTCATTTCGAGCGCACTTACACTGCGCACCACCGCCAGTGAATATGTAGTACATGTGAACCTCATGCTGTCGTTTCTCGCTGCATCTAAATACTGCCAGCACTGCTTTCTACTGCAAAAATTTCAAATGTTAAAGGATTTGTTCAAAACATATAGCGGAGAAAAACTTGGCTCTGCAGACATCTTTGCAGATAGTACTTTGCTGTGCAAAGCAGTCTCAGATAGCATAGATGTTTCCGCAGTTATGGTCTGGAACCACATTAATATAACTTTAGCATCCGCCAACAGCTCACTCGGCCTTCTAAAGGACAACCTCAGACAGGCTCCCCCCCCACCTGAAGAAACTAGCGTTCCTCACACTGATTCGTTCGAAGATTGACTATGCATCAGCCATCTGGGATCCTGAACAAGCCTATCTCATAGATAACATTGAGTCCTTGCAGAACCGTGCTGCGCGTTGTATTTATTCTGACTACTCACATGCCACCAATGCCACTGCCCTAAAAAATCGCGCCGAATTAGAAGACTTGTCTTTCCGCCGCAAACTATCACGGCTAGCACTTTTTCATAAACTGTGTCACCATACATCGCTCCACCGAGATTTTTTCCTATCACCATCAACCTTCTTTTCACGGCTCGACCATCCGCACAAAGATAAGCGCATCGCGTGTTGTTCATCTGCATTTGCGAAGTCATTCATACCACGCACTATCATAGAGTGGAACGATCTACCAGCACACACAGCAATTGAATTCAACGCCTCCACATTTCACAATCTCATCCGCAGCGACGTTGACATTTGAAATGTACTTTTTTTGGCAATACGCACACGCTGTAGTACGTTCATTTCTTATATGCCTTATTGTTTTCTTAAATCTATACTTTTATTCTATTGCTTTCTATAACCTGTTTCTTTATTCTCTGGTGTTTAATTTTTTTCACATGTTATATTTAGCCTGCTTATTGTTCATTGGCTTTTTAATAATGTTTCTGTTACATGTGTTTTTTTTTATACGAACCACTCCCCCCCCCCCCCCTCTCTGTAAAACCCTCGAATGAGGGCGTTTAGGGGTATATTGAATAAATAAAAAAAAAATAAGTATTTATCGTCCAGAGGCTTTTCTGACTTCGGTTATTACATTCATTTCATGTGTTGCAGAGGCGCGATCACGTGAAGCATGCGTAATTATTATGTACGCTGCTCGTCAGCCGCATTCTTTCCTGCAAATCCCAGATCATTCCAGGGTCGATTGCATGTGCAAGCTATACCCTATCTCTGACTGCACCGGTCTTCTGCGCATTGTCAAGCGATCCAAAATTTTTCTGGTGGCGCATAAATGCTGCAATAGATAATCATTTTTGCAATACTAACAATGCACTTTCCTGCGGCAACAAAAACTCATTTGAAAAGATAATTTACAGTTTGGCGTTAGACAAAAATAGCTCTGCACTTTTTTGAAAGCTGATTTTATTAGCGCTGCGTTCACGTTTTGGAGCGTATCTGCACCTTACTATTATTTGTCGGCGGTTGTAATTTTACTGCAACAACACCTCTCTATGGGAGCTGTTTGTAATGATTGTTTGAATTGGCTCTTGGAAACATACGTAATTATCCGTTAATGTTGGCAAGCAGTATTTTATTCTATTGTCGGCGAGGAGCACTGACACTTTGTGCACGAAAATGAGCTGTTTTTAACTGCTGTTATCGGGCATACTTTCTTGAAAAGGTATACTAAAGTTTTACGCTCCATTTATTGCATGTGAGAAAAAGAATTCAAACCTGCAAGAGAGTAGTGTTTGCTTCTCAAAGCAAGACTGTGAGCTGTTCTTGTAGTTAGGATACAGTCGTGCAACTAAGACATCAAATAATGGCAATACATATCTCATCAGAAGCACTTGAACGGAGCAGCCGTCTGATAGATCTTATATAGTGGCATTTATGACTTTTCAAATTGCCCAGTTTCGAGCGGTTTGTGGAAGCCACAAGATGTGCGAAGCGCCAATAGGGAGAACCTGCGGTTTATGCTGTCGACAGGTGAAGCAGCCCAAGCTAGCCCAAGTAAACGTGGGAACGAAAGTGCAGAGTGAAGAATACAAATTTTAGAGTAAAGGGAAAAACTGAGGACACGGCGAAGACAATTTGAATGACGGCACCTTAGGGAGACCATAAGCGCGCACGTGCCGTTAGCTCCGCCGGCTTCTTATGTGATGCGGAGAAAAGTTTTCGGTAGGCTTTTCTTGTTCTTTGTGGGGGATACATTTGGAAATGTGCCTTTTTAATTCTCTTCCCTGTGCAACGTGCTGAACTTACTGGTGCCATCCGCTGTGGGTTTCCCATAACCTGGGTTCAGTCAGGCTGCGTCGAAGAACTTCCTCTAGCGTGACAAACACCCATCAAGTGCTTTTCAACCAGCGTGCAATTTTAAAATGTTCTTTTTATCTTTACACCTGTGTTTCTGTTTACGCTCTTTAAGCGTTCTTCACGACCCCACTCTAAGTCTCCTTAGTATTTTATTCAGCCTCTCTTTTATATAATCGCCGAACACCCTTTTCCCCCTTCGTACGGCTTTCTTTCACATAACGTTTCTTTTGCTCCTACAGAAAACGGCGTCGAGAGAGATTTCAAACTGTGAGGTGGCGCATGCACGCTCATCACTTACTGCGTATTCCCTGTCGGCCCTTTATTCTCGCTGCTGTGCCACAGGAGTCTTCCGGGTTAAGGCCCACGCGTATGCGCACAAGCCTTGGAAACAAGGAAGTGCCGGGCCTTCTTTTCCACTTTGGGTTGTTCTTTATTTTTTTTTGTTCCTGGTCCCAGTATTCTTATTGTGCTTAGAGATAATATGCATCTCTCTAGCTGGCGACTTGTGTCGCTCTAATTCAACTGCTGATATTTTTATTCACTGCCTTTTTCAAGCTCACTGTGTGTAATGCCTATATAAAAATTCCCCGGACGTCGCTTCATTTTTCCTCCTTTAAGCGGATGATCAAACCACTACATCTCCCCAGCTTTCAAACCAATAACTTCTGGTTTGAAATGGCAGTACCCTTTCATCTAAAAATTTGCCGTTCATCCCCATCCCAGAGCAAACCGATGCGACGAGAACACAAGGTAGGGCCGAACGTGAAAGGAGCCTTCACCATTGCTTCATAATCCAGCAACGTAGTAGTATAGTAGTGTCGTGTGAATAAACTTCATCTTTATCGTAGATATATATTCTAAGCTGAATCGACGTAAATAGGCCGTAAAATGAAATGCATTACTTTACTTTTCCATTGCTGTTCCCGCCTCCGTAATCCAGAAGTGAGGAAATTTGTGTCGGGAAATAAACAAAACGCACGTGATTTCATATCAAAATTGTGAGGAAAAACGTAGTTTGTGCTGCGTTCAGAGTGGCGTCACACAATTTTGCTTTACATTTAGCATCCATGTGCTAGTCAAGATTTCATTTCTTTTCATTTTAGTACCTTCAAGCGCATACGCATTACAGAAGGGAGTGGTACATCATATATGATAGAAAGCATATAACACTAAATGAACAAAACATAACAAAGGCTAAACGAACAAGGGAATACAGAACAACGAAAACAATCATAAGCGGTGAGAGAACAGCATTATACAGCGAAAGAACAACAGCAGTGGGAGCAAACAAGCATGAAAAACCAAAAACGGAAATAAGATAATAGCCAGGGAAAAAAAAAGTGTCACGGATCAGCTTCAAGATATTGCATCAGTGATGAGCGAAATGAATCCTGATCTTGGATTAATGCGATATCGGGCGGAAGGCGATTCCACTCTACTGACGTACGAGGTAGAAAGGAATGGAAAAGGGCATTAGTATTGCAAGTTCTGACATTCACTTTGTAAGCATGACCGACGCGGGAGGAGCGATACGATGGCTGCGAAATAAAAATATGCCTCAATTCGTTATGATGATAAATTTTGTGAAAAAGGCTAAGACGTGAAATTTTCCTTCTAAGCTCGAGAGATGGCAAAGATAGCGTTAGTTTCATTGAAGTTATGCTGCTAGGGCGACTGTAATTGGAAAGAATGAAACGCGCCGAATTATTTTGAACCATCTCGAGTGAGGATTTCAAGTTCGTGAAACCGGGATCCCAGATTGCAGAAGCATATTCAATGTTTGAACGTACCAGTGCTTTGTACAGAGTCATTTTAGTCGTAACAGGTGCCTTCGAAAAGTTACGGCGCATATACCCAAGCATGCGGTTACTGTTGGTAATAATGTAATCAATATGTTGCTTCCATCTGAGGTCATTAGTAATATGCACACCCAAATATTTGTACGAAGTAACAGTATCTAAAGGAGTGCCATTCAATACATAGCAAGCAGGGGGAATATTACTGCGCAACACTCGCATAGCTTTACATTTTTTAAAATTTAGGTCCATACACCATGTGCGCCACCATTAAGGTTATATTATTGAGGTCAGATTGTAAAGCAGAAACATCGGCGGGTTCAGCAATCTCGCGATAAATAACACAGTCATCGGCAAATAAGTGAATAGGGGAAGTTACACAGTTAGGAAGGTCATTAATATAAACTAAAAAAAGAAGGGGGCCCAAAACGGACCCTTGTGGTACACCTGACGTAACAGGTGTTGACGGTGAATTATTGTTGTTAGCAAAGACATGCTGTGATCGACTGATGAGGAAAAATTCGACCCAGGTAAGAAGATGTCTGTCAATATTAAGGCACTTACGTTTAAGTAGTAAAAGACGATGGTTTATTTTGTCAAATGCCTTAGAAAAACCCAAGAAGATACAATCATCCAAGGAACGGTTGTCAATAAGGGTTAGCATTGAGTTTGTGAAACAAAGTAGCTGTGTCTCGCATGAGTATGATTTCCTGAAGCCATGTTGCGCTGGATTGAAAAAAATGTTCGAGTCAAGAAAACTAGCTAGGCGTGAGCAAATGACATGTTCAAGAATTTTACATGGTATGCTAGTAAGAGATATGGGGCGATAATTAAGGGGAGATTGCTTGTTACCGGATTTATGAAGTGGAATCACCTTCGCCTGTTTCCAATGTATAGGAAGAGCAGCAGTATCTAAAGATTGTTGAAATATTTTTGCACCTTAGTTTAACCTTAGAACCTTAGAAGATGAACCATAGTTTACGGCAGAGATTCTTACCGACGAAATATCTATCACCAGTTGTGTGACTTTATAAGCGTGGGCGAAGCAAGAAAGGTACGAGCCTTCTATTCCTCAAACACCAAACCAACTAAACACGTTTAATACAGTTCTGCACTCCGCATGTCTGTTAACGCAAACATTCGCGGAATGAACAGCACGTGTTAAAGGCGCTATGGCGTCTACTGTTAAGACGAAGCTTAAACGTTCTTCTAATTGATTTATTAGCTAACCACTCCACCGTTTCGATAACTTGAAAAGGTGAAAGAAGCTACTGAATTCTACTTTATTTTTCACGAAACCGCAAATGCAACACTGTGGGCACTCCGTAATGCTCTGTTCGCGTTAGTTTAGCTGGTTTCACCCTGTTGACTGTCCGAGAGAGTTTGAATCTGGTTAGACTGTTTCGTTGTGCGCAGAGTACTTTAGATAAAAACCTAAAAAGGCGAACAGGCGTGAGCAAGTAGAAGCAAATTTGACTTATGTTGGATATTGCCAAAAAAAAAAAAGCTCTTGGAACCTATGCGAAACACGTGTACCATCTTTATATAGGCTATATCGGTACAAAAAAAAGATACACTTGGAAAAAAAAAAAAGGCTCAAAGAGTCGTGAAAAGTGCCTTCAATAATTGGCGCATTCGAAACATCACCATCGCTGTCTCACCTGCGCAGCTGCGCTTGCCTCTGCTTGCTGCAGTCGACGCCGGGCACAACAGTCCAGTCCATTGCGCCGCTCATTGACGGTGTTGGGCGCGGCACTTAGAGCGCGGGTTTTTTCGAAGCACGCGTATTTTCGACATTAGATACACCGAATGTGTGGAGCAGGTGATAATAGTTTTTTTTTAGTCTATGCAGTGCGTATTAGTTAGATGAGCTACTTACTATTCTCCCAATACGGCGTGCTTTTAAATTATATTAGGAAGCACCGATAAAACTATTATGATATGCCGGGTGCAAAACTTTATTGCGGTGAGACGCCTACCGATAACAGGTAAATAATAATTACAAAAACCTCGATGACTTTCTTACCACTTCATAATATTTCTCTCTTTTCTGACGACCGCATCTTTCGTGCAACTTTGGTATGGAAGCAGTGTTCATGTCTTGAAAATCCTGTTTTAAAAATTGAGGTGGGCTTCCTTCAATACCTGGGTCGTTATCTTCCTCAGACGCGAAAGAATTGCCTGTGAAACGCTCTAAGCGGTAAAGGGCGGCTATGCACGTTTTTTGAAAGTTAATAAGAAGTGGGAAGAGAGGAAGAAAACTTTATTGTCGAAAATAGAGATAATGGGTTCACTTAGTGGAAACGCCGGGTGGCCGCCAGCTGGTGGCTTGCGGCGACACCTTCAAAATAGTTTATGGTACCTAATTGTACATCGGGGTTTGCGTTGGGCAGAAATGCCTTCCAGGATGCAAGTCAGGAAGCTTCTAGACAGCCTTGGGAGGAGGATCCTCAGAGCAATTCTGCAGGATGTGGTTAAGGTCGGCTTTTTCCGTGCGGCGCTGGCGCAAAACAGAGGGTGGGAGCCGCCGCTCGATTCAAGATAATGTTTCAAAACAAATAATAAGAAAAAAAAAGATACTGTGGACAAATATAGGAGAAGTGTGTCATGAGACGTATGCCATTGTGAGGATGAAGAGCATGAGAAGGCATCACATAAACTCGTAAAAGTGATAAGCGTCCTTTTTTGCTTCTTTATTGCCAATGTGAAAACCTCATTTTATCAAACAAAATATTACGCGAAAAATACGAAATATGGGTTAACAAACCATGCTACCTCGGGCTGCTTGATCCAATAAAATTTGTGCACGTGTAGCAGTGCTTCCAGTCACGGTAGCCGCTCAGGCACTTTGTACTGTGTCTTACTCTACCAACGGATTCTCGAAAATACTGCATTATTTTTCTCACATAAATGTCTGCATGCCAGAAAGCCATTCTGATTCGCCAAATACTGTGCAGGCCCAATACCATGATCATGTCCAGCGGTAGCCCATCATCATTTGCAATTGGCAAAGGTCAAATTTCGAATGCATCCTCCAACGTTTGAATGTCTTTTTTGTTCTTGAACATGTGGCTCCGCAGAAACCAAATATATTTGCACGTCTAACAGACGTTGCCATGTTTCCAAAGTGAAATACCTGTAAAGGCTCATGAGTGTGCAGCCGTCATCAGAAAGTATCGTACTCAAGTTATCAAATAAATGAGGGCTGAGTTCTATTTATTCTTTAAAAATAATCCTCTAGCAAGAACGCCAATCCTACCCTTCCGATCACCAGCAAAGCGTGTGAAACTACTAAGCCAGGCCGTGCACGTAAGGAACATATCTCTCTTACTTTGTCTACCCTCCTCCCAACGCGGGTACCCACCCGGGAGGACTGGAAGACGACCCTGCTTGGCTGCTCTTACATAGAGGCTCAAAAGGCCTTGGTGGAGCGTGCCCTGGCAGCGGTCTACGCCATCGAGGCCCCCGAAGTAGGGACTGCACCTAGCGCTTGTGAGGACTAGCCCCTTGAGATTTTATCCAATCATGCCTCATTGTACATACTCACTTCGAGTTAATAAAGGCCTTCACCACCTCCACCATCAATGCGATTGCGAGGGAGACAACCGCTGCTGACGCCATGGCGCATGCTAACAACGTGACCTCATGGGGAAGGGCGGCAACGCGATGACGTCGTGGGGAGAGAGCGGTGGCTCGCTGGAAATAAAGCTTAGAAAGTTCATGTGCTCCTCCTCCGTTTCAGGCTCTTTCGACTTGTGCCAGCATTTCACGATACTACGAGCACGTCGCGCGATAGAAGCGACTTCGTACCATCAACCCCTCACTTAAATGAACACTGCAACAAACCCGCGCTAAGGAACGCCACGCCATAGGATCGACGGTGTACCTCAGTACGGTAAGAGCCTTGGCCTTCCTAGCAAAAACTCTACAATAGGCGCACATTATACCGTGTGCAGCAGCAACACTCAGGCTTTCACATTTCTTCAGCGTAGATCCTGCAGTGCTCTCGGAAGTATATTTTCCACTAAAAGCTCTGATTTGGCCGAGAGCTAGATACGGTACAGCACCTTTTCGTGACCTAGAGGACAAGACAGCGTAGCCATGCTTTTCATCTCTACTGGGCTATCGAGGAAAGCTTGCGAACTGCTTTACGAAAATAGGTTTTAGCAAGAGTTTTTTTCGGCCATTTTCACTCCTGTTTCTTTCTTCGCTGAGGAGCAACATCACCGAGGCACGTTTTGGCCACCTGTCTCCTCGTCCGAGAAGAGTCATTTGTCAAATGTTTCAAGCCGTCTGTCTTCCTATTTTCTTGACAGCAATCTTTATCTCGTCTGCAGCCATGGCAGACAGCTGAACCCCGGCGACTCCGAAACTTGGAATGACTCTCTTAAAGCAGATTCAGCACAGGACCGTTTGGCGGTAGCTAGAAAACTCGTGCAAAAGCATTTTGTCCTGACTATTAAACATTTGGGGCAGTAAAGACAACGAAATCACTGCAAAGACAAAGAACTACATCTGCGTAAGTTCGGATATAAATAATCTGACTAAAAGGAGAAATAATGAGCGAAGAATACTGAGCTATAATTTCCAATCGCATAAACAAGGGACATTCGAATAAGCATAGCTTTTTAAGCCGCTGAACTATGTGTCTGTGTACCTGACGAATTTATTTAACACATTATTAAGGCTCTTGGAAGTCTTCTTCCGCGAGTGCGCTCCACGAAATCCGCGAAACTAAGAATTGCCGCACATCTCATCTGATTGTTGTCCGTGTGTGTGAATCGCAACGGGTTTGCAGTAGAACTCACTCGGGAGGTTTCTGAGCAAGGAACACGGATGACGCCGAAGCACATTGCTTCCTGAGTATTTTCGTGGCAGGAAAAGCACTGGCAAGCTTCGTTGCTAGGAAACCTGAATCATGCAGATCGACTCATCAACGCCATTTATCACAGTTTTTGAACTTTAAAACGTTTGAAGCAGGATCGATCTACTCTCAATGTGTTGATAAACACTGCAAAAAAACATGTCAGGCCAGATCATGCGCTGTATGCAGGTATTATATTGGCTAGAAAGTAACTGAATTCTAGATTGATGTTTCAAAGCTATGCGCTTCACTCCTCAGATTCTGTCCTCCTACCGCCCCTCGCCGCGGCTACGCCGCCAGCTGCATCGGGCGCCGAGCGAGAGCACGCGCCGTCTGCCGCCATGAAGGTGACTGTGGAGGGCGTAGAACTAACGCCCGTAGAATTTGCAGCAAGTGAATGGCTGACTAAAGTGAACAAGCTCCGGGAAGCTAGAACAGTGAAGGGGACACCCGCACCCGAAGTTCCCGGCTCTCAGGATGAAAAACCAGCGTCCCAAACGACCCCCGATGCTCCGGCTGATTGTGAAAAGGAAGCAGACTCGCTTACGCCTCGCCAACGTGGACGCAAAACTCGCTAGACGCTCGGTAGCTTCCAAGCAGCCCCGCCTGCCTAGCAACACGCTCAAGCTCATCGTCCGCCCCAGGGGAGGATTACTACTCTCCAAGACAACTACATTTCAACTGCTCGAAGCGGTCTGCACGGCAGCAAACTTCAACCGCGATTCCATCCGGCATGAGGACATTATACAAGCCAACTACCTACAAAACACTTTTGCCTACTGCACACCAAATATCGAATGCGCTGAGCGCCTCACACATCTTAAAGAGCTCGTCATCGACCAACGATCGTACGGAATATCAGTTTACTGTGCACCAGACGACTGGTCAGGAAGAGGAGTGATCAGAGGGGTTGATCTCCGTCTCGATCATGCAACTACTCAAGCAGAACTCCAGGACAACTGAAACCCTCCTATCGAGAACTTCAGAAGACTCGGCAACACCACTGCCATGCTGATCACCTTCGCCCAACCTAAGGTCCCTGCATGGATCTATTTTTGTAACAGCAGACACCGCTGTACCATCTTCAAAAAGAAATATGAGGTATGCTACCGCTGCGCCGAGCTCGGCCACCGATCCGACGTATGCGTGAGCACAGTTATCAAATGCCGAGGCTGTGGGCTTCCCAACCCGGCCAGCGACCACTCCTGTACGCCGACCTGCCGTCTCTGCGGGAAAGAACACCTCACGGGCGACAGCCGATGCAAATAAATATTTCGCACTCCCTACGCCGTCAAGCACCGTCAGTGGGAAAATCGCAGACGGGCTGAAGCTGCTAAGCAACAAAAACAAGCCTCCTCACGCCGGGTAATTTTACAACACGCCAGCCGCTGGGACCGTCAACGTTCCGGCAGCAATCAACGCAGTCTCAGGGACCGCTCGGACTCCTTCCCACCCCTCGGGCCAAATGCCTCAAGACTATCATCTCGCGCGCCGTCGAGAACGCGGCCAGGTACGCCTGCAGTCGTCCAGCAGCAGCAGCAGCAGCAGCAGCAGCAGCAGCAGCAGCAGCAGCAGCAGCAGCAGCAGCAGCAGCAGCAGCAGCAGCAGCAGCAGCAGCAGCAGCAGCAGCAGCAGCAGCAGCAGCAGCAGCAGCAGCAGCAGCAGCAGCAGCAGCAGCAGCAGCAGCAGCAGCAGCAGCAGCAGCAGCAGCAGCAGCAGCAGCAGCAGCAGCAGCAGCAGCAGCAGCAGCAGCAGCAGCAGCAGCAGCAGCAGCAGCAGCAGCAGCAGCAGCAGCAGCAGCAGCAGCAGCAGCAGCAGCAGCAGCAGCAGCAGCAGCAGCAGCAGCAGCAGCAGCAGCAGCAGCAGCAGCAGCAGCAGCAGCAGCAGCAGCAGCAGCAGCAGCAGCAGCAGCAGCAGCAGCAGCAGCAGCAGCAGCAGCAGCAGCAGCAGCAGCAGCAGCAGCAGCAGCAGCAGCAGCAGCAGCAGCAGCAGCAGCAGCAGCAGCAGCAGCAGCAGCAGCAGCAGCAGCAGCAGCAGCAGCAGCAGCAGCAGCAGCAGCAGCAGCAGCAGCAGCAGCAGCAGCAGCAGCAGCAGCAGCAGCAGCAGCAGCAGCAGCAGCAGCAGCAGCAGCAGCAGCAGCAGCAGCAGCAGCAGCAGCAGCAGCAGCAGCAGCAGCAGCAGCAGCAGCAGCAGCAGCAGCAGCAGCAGCAGCAGCAGCAGCAGCAGCAGCAGCAGCAGCAGCAGCAGCAGCAGCAGCAGCAGCAGCAGCAGCAGCAGCAGCAGCAGCAGCAGCAGCAGCAGCAGCAGCAGCAGCAGCAGCAGCAGCAGCAGCAGCAGCAGCAGCAGCAGCAGCAGCAGCAGCAGCAGCAGCAGCAGCAGCAGCAGCAGCAGCAGCAGCAGCAGCAGCAGCAGCAGCAGCAGCAGCAGCAGCAGCAGCAGCAGCAGCAGCAGCAGCAGCAGCAGCAGCAGCAGCAGCAGCAGCAGCAGCAGCAGCAGCAGCAGCAGCAGCAGCAGCAGCAGCAGCAGCAGCAGCAGCAGCAGCAGCAGCAGCAGCAGCAGCAGCAGCAGCAGCAGCAGCAGCAGCAGCAGCAGCAGCAGCAGCAGCAGCAGCAGCAGCAGCAGCAGCAGCAGCAGCAGCAGCAGCAGCAGCAGCAGCAGCAGCAGCAGCAGCAGCAGCAGCAGCAGCAGCAGCAGCAGCAGCAGCAGCAGCAGCAGCAGCAGCAGCAGCAGCAGCAGCAGCAGCAGCAGCAGCAGCAGCAGCAGCAGCAGCAGCAGCAGCAGCAGCAGCAGCAGCAGCAGCAGCAGCAGCAGCAGCAGCAGCAGCAGCAGCAGCAGCAGCAGCAGCAGCAGCAGCAGCAGCAGCAGCAGCAGCAGCAGCAGCAGCAGCAGCAGCAGCAGCAGCAGCAGCAGCAGCAGCAGCAGCAGCAGCAGCAGCAGCAGCAGCAGCAGCAGCAGCAGCAGCAGCAGCAGCAGCAGCAGCAGCAGCAGCAGCAGCAGCAGCAGCAGCAGCAGCAGCAGCAGCAGCAGCAGCAGCAGCAGCAGCAGCAGCAGCAGCAGCAGCAGCAGCAGCAGCAGCAGCAGCAGCAGCAGCAGCAGCAGCAGCAGCAGCAGCAGCAGCAGCAGCAGCAGCAGCAGCAGCAGCAGCAGCAGCAGCAGCAGCAGCAGCAGCAGCAGCAGCAGCAGCAGCAGCAGCAGCAGCAGCAGCAGCAGCAGCAGCAGCAGCAGCAGCAGCAGCAGCAGCAGCAGCAGCAGCAGCAGCAGCAGCAGCAGCAGCAGCAGCAGCAGCAGCAGCAGCAGCAGCAGCAGCAGCAGCAGCAGCAGCAGCAGCAGCAGCAGCAGCAGCAGCAGCAGCAGCAGCAGCAGCAGCAGCAGCAGCAGCAGCAGCAGCAGCAGCAGCAGCAGCAGCAGCAGCAGCAGCAGCAGCAGCAGCAGCAGCAGCAGCAGCAGCAGCAGCAGCAGCAGCAGCAGCAGCAGCAGCAGCAGCAGCAGCAGCAGCAGCAGCAGCAGCAGCAGCAGCAGCAGCAGCAGCAGCAGCAGCAGCAGCAGCAGCAGCAGCAGCAGCAGCAGCAGCAGCAGCAGCAGCAGCAGCAGCAGCAGCAGCAGCAGCAGCAGCAGCAGCAGCAGCAGCAGCAGCAGCAGCAGCAGCAGCAGCAGCAGCAGCAGCAGCAGCAGCAGCAGCAGCAGCAGCAGCAGCAGCAGCAGCAGCAGCAGCAGCAGCAGCAGCAGCAGCAGCAGCAGCAGCAGCAGCAGCAGCAGCAGCAGCAGCAGCAGCAGCAGCAGCAGCAGCAGCAGCAGCAGCAGCAGCAGCAGCAGCAGCAGCAGCAGCAGCAGCAGCAGCAGCAGCAGCAGCAGCAGCAGCAGCAGCAGCAGCAGCAGCAGCAGCAGCAGCAGCAGCAGCAGCAGCAGCAGCAGCAGCAGCAGCAGCAGCAGCAGCAGCAGCAGCAGCAGCAGCAGCAGCAGCAGCAGCAGCAGCAGCAGCAGCAGCAGCAGCAGCAGCAGCAGCAGCAGCAGCAGCAGCAGCAGCAGCAGCAGCAGCAGCAGCAGCAGCAGCAGCAGCAGCAGCAGCAGCAAGCAGCAAGCAGCAGCAGCAGCAGCAGCAGCAGCACAGCAGCAGCAGCAGCAGCACAGCAGCAGCAGCAGCAGCACAGCAGCAGCAGCAGCAGCAGCAGCAGCAGCAGCAGCAGCAGCAGCAGCAGCAGCAGCAGCAGCAGCAGCAGCAGCAGCAGCAGCAGCAGCAGCAGCAGCAGCAACCTGCTCCACCGGGGCAGCTCCAGGGCCCGGCTCCGCCAAGACCGCCACCGGCTCCACCTCAAGCGGTGAGTAAACTAGGAGGGACTCCCACTTCTCACGCACTCGAACAAGCCATTACACACCTCACGGCCGTCGTAACACAACTGGTTCATAGAGTCGAAACTATCGAAATACGCTTAGACGCTCCTCCTCCTACTTCCCCCGCACCATCTGGCACTGTCCACAAACGCAAGGCTCTTGCCGCAAGCGATACGCAAACGGAAGACATACACGCACAGATAGCGCGCCTCGAAGCACAGGGCGTCTTCTTTTAAGGCCGTATTCAATCGCTGGAGGAACATATTGAGAACCCCTTTCGCACCCTCAACTCTCTACAGCTAGAATCTCTTGGTAAGGCAATCCACTCCCTCTGCAAACATGAAGGCATGACCCCGCTCCCGGTACAGAAGCCAAATAACCCAACGACCTTCACTCCGAACTTCTCCCAACCTAATCATGGCGGCTCGCTCGGGTAACACTACCATCTGACAATGGAACTGCAGGGGTTCGCGCGCAGGAGGGCGGTCCTTCAGCAGTTCCTTACCGCGAGCGACCCCCCAGAAATCTTTGCCCTTCAAGAAGCAGGGAAACATGCGAAATTCGGACATACACATCGGGATGAGCAAACTCCCAGGTGGCTACTCTAGTTAGGCGAAACCTTACGGTTATCTTGCATGAGCTAGACTCCATTTTCCCAGACCATATCTTTCTCGAAATTCTCCCCCAGCCCTCTCGTGCGACCAGGTAATGCCTCAGTAATGTTCTCTTCTGTGTTTGGGTGTCCGCTCGTGGATGAGAGCGGCTTCCAAGGAGGTACTCAGCAGACGGTGCCGTTCAAGATAGCACAACAGGCGTGTATTTGGTTGCCTTGGACATAATACAACACACACACAAAAGACTAACTGTTAAGCAGTACGCCGCAACGTACTAGTAGTACCGCGCACGGTACACTCACGGCTCGCAAGCCGTTAAAAAGCGGGCCAGGCGCGCACGACTGCCGGTAAATACGCGGAGCCCTCGGGCGACCGCGGGAGCTTCAAACCACGCGACTGCTCACAGACGCGGCTCCGTTCTAACTCGAGTTCCCTCCCCGCCGGAGCGTAGCACCCCGACGCGCAGCGCTCCCTCTCTCTGTTTTACGAGCCGTGTCACTCGTGTCCGCTTTACTTTCACGCGGCAGACAGCCGAGATCATAGCTTCTCCCCGCGGGGGCATTGCCCGCCGTTAGCAATGTTTAGTCTGGCGGTTTCTTCCGAGAAGTTCCGCTCTTTGCAGACACATGCGAAACCGGAGAGCGATCCATTCCTACCGTCCCGGTGCTCTGTCTCCGGAGAAACACGGCTGTTGTATATGGGCTTCGAGTGCGCGCATCGGGGCCCGCCCGGCGGGGGCAGAGGATCCTCTATTGCCGACGTCGCCACAGCCCCCACCGAAAGTCCGTTGCTGGGTTTGTGACCCTGTCGGCGGGCATTGACATTAGCCGACTTCGGCAACTAGGAACAAGCTGCTAATGGCCAGCAACAGATATATGATACTTAAGACAGTGAGCGGAATAAAATGCAGAACTCGGCAGCACGCACCATGCACTATACAAACACAAGACATGAAATAGCGATGCGCACTCTGCGAGGATGAAACCAAGTACACAGCTAGGTTCAATAGCCGTCCCTTTGGGGGTGCGCTGTGTCATCCCCCCACGAGTGCACCTTGGAATTCACAACACGCGCACAAACACGCTGCACTGCACTGGAACCGGCACAGTTCGCGATCCACCCCCGCAGCGTTACCAGGGGAGCGCACCGCCGCAACACACTTTAAACGCGCTTCTCTGGAGAAAAAAAAAAGTATCTTTTCACGCCTGTACCACTAACGCAGAGGCCAAACAGCTGCTTTGCAATCTTGACAGGGCATCCGCGTTATCATGCACCTTGCCCTTGCGATGGGTTAGTGTGATTTTGTAACGCTGAAGAGCGAGCGCCCACCGAATAAGTTTCGCACTATCGGAGTGCCGGTGGTAAGATAGGCAAGGGGATTGTGGTCAGAAACTATGTTTATTTCAGCGCCAAAAAGCCAATTATCAAAACGCCCTAATGCCCACACGACTGCGAAAGCCTCTCTCTCGATCGTCGCCCACCGTGTTAGCGTTTCCGTGAACTTATGGCTGGCGAACGCAATCGGCACTTCCCCACCCCCATCAGTGATCTGCGACAGACAGGCTCCTGCCGCTGTTTCAGAAGCATCTGTGAAGAGCCAGTAGGGTCTGTCGGGGCGTGGCGTGGAAAGAGTTGTTGCCGCGCATAACGCGTCTTTCAAGGCCTTGAAAGCCGTTTGCTCCTCCTTGCCCCAAGGTACGTTGTTAGGGATGCGTTTGGCTGTAAGCTTAGTCAGCGGCAATGCGACCTGCTCGAAATGCGGGATGTATTCACGGTAGTAGCCGCACAAGCCCAGGACGCTTCTCACCTGTTTTTTTGTCACTGGTCGCTCAATTTCTTTAATAGCAGCTACCTTTTTGGGATCTGGTGCATGCTTGCCCGAGCCGATCACGTGCCCAAGATAAGAAATTGAGGGTTGAGCAATCTGACACTTCGATGGAGCCACCGTCATGCCCGCCTTGTGTAGCCGCTTTAGGATGGTGTGCAGATGCCGCAGGTGGTATTCCCACGACATTGAGAACACGGCAATGTCATCCAAGTATGCACAGGCGTACCCGCGACAATCCCTGAAAAGCGTGCTCATAACACGCTGAAAGGTGGCCGCCGCGTTTTTCAGCCCAAAGGGCATCACTCTCCACGCGAACTGGCCATCTTACGTGACAAAGGCGGTGTATTTCTGACTTCGTTCTTCTAGCGGCACCTACCAGTATCCGCGCTTCAGATCGAACAAGCTAATGAAGTTCGCTCGCCCCACTGTACAAATGAGCTTCTGCGTGAGAGCTGTTGGGAAAGCATCGTCCTTAGTAACCTCATTGAGGCCGCGATAATCGACGCACATTCTCATGCTACCATCCTTTTTCGCGACGCTAACGATTGGGTGCGCGAACTCGCTCTCCGTTGGGTAAATTAGCCCCATTTCTAGAAGCTCATTTATTTGTCGGCTGACCTCAGTCCTAAGAGCCTCGGGAATTCGATACCTGTGAGGTGTTTTCCGCGAAAGTCCGTCTTGTAGAGTGATACGATGCTCGCTCACGTCTGCGATCCTGACCTGTTCTCGGTAGAGGTCTGGGAAAGCTCGCAAAGTTTCCAACACATGATTGGCTTTGCTACTTTCCAAATGGGCGTTGACGCTTTCGAAAATGTCCGTGAGCTCATCGCTCTCTGCCTGCGGTCTCGTAGGAGCATATTCAACCACTCCAAACTCCTCGTCTTTATGGTACATAACGCCCACACGGTCTACTCGAGCGACAAAATGCTTGAGTTAGTTAGCATGCACCACGCTTCGCTTCCCCTTATCATCTTCCACGACATAAGAGCGATCGCGCTGTCTACCTACCACAGTTGCTGGTCCCAGCCATTTCGCATGCATTTTGGTTGAAGGCTCTGATACAAAAATAGCGACTTGGTCCCCCACGGAAAAATTCTTAGGTTTTGCTTTTCAATTGCAGTATGTAGCGTACCTTCCCTGCTGGTGATCTGCCGTCAGTTTCGCATCCTCAGCTGCCCTCTGTAAGCTTTCACGTAGCCCACGAAAGAACTCCGTCGGGTTCTCACGCAGCGTGGGGGGAACCTCCACCTGTCTGTCCATGTGTCCTTCAATATAGCTAGCGGGCCTGTGGGTGTGCGCCCGTAAAGAAGTTTAAAAGGCGGCACTCCAGTGGTCTCGTGGGGCACCTCCCTGTGCGCCCACAGCAAGAATGGGACGAACTTGTCCCATTGCCTACCCTCCCTTTGGATGACGTGATGGAGCATGTTTTTGAAAATTTTATTCCATCTTTCGACGGACCCGTTGCTTTCAGGGTGGTCAGGTGTCGAGAACATAGGGGAGCAGCCCAAGCGCTGCAAGAACTCACGCGTCAGGGCCGCGGTGAAATGTGTTCCCTGATCACATGAAATGCTCTCAGGGATCCCTGTCCTACTAAATATCTGCAGCAAGGCCTCGCACGTTGCCTTTGCTGTTAGGGACCGCAGGCAGACCACCTCCGGCCATCTAGTGTGCAATTCCACCACGCATAGTGCGTACCTGTGCCCTCGTGCAGATGGCGGGTCAATGGGCCCTATCACATCTATGTTCAGCTTTTGGAACAGCCACTCTGGCCGTGTAAGTGGTGTGATTGGAATCCGATCTGCCACCCGGCGATCTGCCCGTAGCTGGCATCCGTGACACGACGAGCAGTGTCGCTTTACGTCCGCCTCCATGGATGGCCAGTAAAAACTATACTTAATTCTGGCCTTTGTCTTTCGAATCCCCAAATGGCCACCCCAAGGCGACTCGTGCGCTAGCAAAAGTACTTCCTTGCGTTTTACACTGGGCAGCACCAGCTGTATTACGCGATCTCCCCACAGCTGGTCGCCGTGGTAGAGGATGCCATCCTGAATAAACATTCCACCTTTTCCAACCCTGGCGTCGGCGTACGCATTACCCAGCGATGGGTCGCTACGCTGCGCAGCAGCGAATTCCTCTCTCTTCTCATGTTTACTCCGCGCCTCGAGATCGGGAGTAACTACAGCTGACGTCTCGGATTCTGACAGCACTGGGTCAGCGTTAGCATTTGTCAAAAACACATCCGCCCTGTGGGTTTCACGCTCTGTGGCTTCCACAGGATCGGACAGTTGATTACTAGGTCGTCCAGCCGTTGCTGTTATTACTGATGCTCGCGACCCCTTTGCCGCCGTCTGCAAGAGCTCGAACGCTCCCGTCGACAACAGTCCGTCTGTATGCGCAGCCAATTCATTTGTCAAATCACAAAGTATTTGAGCGCCTTCGCATAAAGATGACGTCACCACGCTGTTATTATCGGTGGCCAAGGATAGCGACAAGGTAACGAGTTTCGCGGGTACTTTCTGCCCGAACGCGGACACCAAGGTTCGCCTTGTGGGACACCAAGGTCGCACTTGGTTCGACCAGATCAGCCGGGACAAGGTTCTTTCTCAATACGGTTATTTCACTGCCCGAATCCAATATAGTATTTAAAATTTGGTCCCCACATGTCACTTTTACATATGCCACGGTAGGCCACGCGGGCTGTTTCTCCGACAAGTGTGATACTTTCGCCGCCAGCAAAAGCGAAACTGCATCTTCCGCCACTGCCACGCGTTGCACACGGGGTTTCTCTCGTGTCTCCGGCATCTTTTTCTCTCTAGTCTGAGGGCACTGAGACGCCATGTGGGACGTGTCACCGCAACTATAGCATGGTTTCAATGCTGGATTCGCTTGTTTACCAAAACGGTTTTCCCGCCTCATCAAACCCTGTCCGGAGCCCGGTCGGTTCGCGGGATCGCCGGTGAATTTCATCATGTTTTGTGCTGGGAAGCGGCCACCCTCAGCCTGTTCGTGTACTGCCAGCAGATTCGCAAGCACAGGGGCCTGGAACCAATCATTGCCTTCTCTTAAGGACACGTACCGCAAGGCATCTGAGCCGAGCGTTGACTTTAGCTGAGCAGCGACAAGTATCTTTGTTAGTTTCTCAAAGTTATCCACTCCGCGGGCATCCAGGTAATAGTTAAGGTAGCTCGTAATTCGAGTTACAAACTTCTGCCACCCTTCATCTCTCCTCTTAGTTGCACCATAAAATTTGTTCTTGTATTCAGTGGGCGTGAGACGCAGTTCCCTCAAAACCGCTGACTTTATACTTTCAAAGGTAAAGTCTTCTTCCCGGTTGAGGCTTGCGCACAAGTAACTCATTCTCGCCGCAACAATTGGGTAAATCAGATGTGCCTGTGCCTCTCGAGGCACCCCGTATTTTTCAAAGAGACACTCAACCGTTTCAAACCACACTGGAACTTCGGAGTCGGGAGGAAATTTTGGAATTGCTCCGCTGAGCATTTTTGAAAAGTGCCGCAGACTGCTGTCTGCACGGGTGTTTGCATCATCGAGAGAGGAGCCGCTTTCTTTACCTGACGCTGCCTGAAGTTCTGCCAGTCTAACCTGCAGCTCAAGCTGCCTTGTTTTCTCGCGTTCTATTTGCAACCCCTCCGAAACCTGTCCTTTTTCAACCGTATCTGCGGTAGCGTTACAGTTTACTTCGCTCTCAGGCGTGTGGACCTGACGTTCAGGCGCGTCGGACATTTCTTTTTCTTTAACGTTAGTTGCAACCTTTGACCCGCTCGCCAGAGCGTCGTCAAGGTGTTCAAGAGCCCCGCTGGCTTCTTTCGCCTTCCCCTTGGTTTTCCCCTTGGGCATAATGCGGCAGTGTAACGCTCCCCAAAGCACGGTACCGGAGTGGATCACTCACCGTTCCTGTTCCTCGCGCACAGTAGGTTGCCGTGTCCACTGCGATGCGTGTCGTCGCCCTTGCGCCGTTCTGCAACCGCAGGATGTTTACCGTTGTGCACCTTGATCTGCTGCTCCTCTTCTCCTAGTCGTCGCCGTCACCTGTTCAGCAGAACGCAAGATGACGTCCACGATCTTGTCGGGGCTGCGCCAGTAATGTTCTCTTCTGTGTTTGGGTGTCCGCTCGTGGATGAGAGCGGCTTCCAAGAAGGTACTCAGCAGACGGTGCCGTTCAAGATAGCACAACAGGCGTGTATTTGGTTGCCTTGGACATAATACAATACACACACAAAAGACTAACTGTTAAGCAGTACGCCGCAACGTACTAGTAGTACCGCGCATGGTACACGGCTCGCAAGCCGTTAAAAATCGGGCCAGGCGCGCACGACTGCCCGTAAATACGCGGAGCCCTCGGACGACCGCGGGAGCTTCAAACCACGCGACTGCTCACAGACGCGGCTCCGTTCTAACTCGAGTTCCCTCCCCTCCGGAGCGTAGCCCCCCGACGCGCAGCTCTCCCTCTCTCTGTTTTACGAGCCGTGTCACTCGTGTCCGCTTTACTTTCACGCGGCAGACAGCCGAGGTCATCGCCTGTCCCCGCGGGGGCATTGCCCGCCGTTAGCAATGTTTAGTCTGGCGGTTTCTTCCAAGAAGTTCCGCTCTTTGCAGACACATGCGAAACCGGAGAGCGATCCATTCCTACCGTCCCGGTGCTCTGTCTCCGGAGAAACACGGCTGTTGTATATGGGCTTCGAGTGCGCGCATCGGGGCCCGCCCGGCGGGGGCAGAGGATCCTCTATTGCCGACGTCGCCACAGCCTCTTCGTGCTCAACGTCTATAGCCCACCCCGATCACGCAAGGCCGTCTTCGGGCCACTTTTCCTCCGAGTACAGCAGCTAGCGCGAGGGCAAGCTCTAATTATTCTCGGTGATTTCAACGCTCCGCATCAAGCATGGGGTTACCACTACGACACGCTTAAAGGCCGATTGCTTTGGGACGATTGGCACACACTCCATCTGAACCTCTTAACGGATATCGCCCAACCCATTCGCAGAGGAACGGGCGTCTCGCGGGACACAACCCCGGATCTCACCTTTACCGGGGATTGCAGCTACCTGGTGCAATACTCGGGAAACATTCGGAAGTGACCACTACGTTCTGGAGATTGTCATTCAGGAGCCTACTCGACAACGTACGCGACCAGCTAAAGTGGTCAACTGGGACTGCTTTGGCGCCAAGCGAACAGAGCAAGGCTCTTCCCAACCTATCACAGACATCGCCGCTTGGTCAGCCGACATCCCCAAACAAGTTGCAGATGTCACTGCTGAAGTTACTGTGGAGGACTCCGTACCAAACTGCGACAGATATTATGCCCAACTGTGGGACCGCAAGCGCAATCTGGAGGCCCTGATGCAAACTCGCAAGTGAGATCGGAATCTTCGATGGCGGCTCGCCCGAGTCCATACAAACATCGAAAACCATGCCGTAGAGCTTACACGCCAAAACTGGAACAATATATGTGACCAGATGGATAAGGCTCCTAACACCAGAAGCACCTGGAAACTACTCCGTCATCTCCTCGACCCCGAAGGGACCAAGTTCCAAGCCCGCCAGAAGCTCCAGCGTATCTTCCACCAATTTCCGGACACCTTTGACGCCCTCAAACAGGAGCTAGTAGACACCTACATCCTCCCAGGACCGGTGAAATCTTTCCCTCCTTATCAGGGGAAGGAAAACGTCCGTTTAGAAGCTCCCATCACTTTACCGGAGGTACGAGCTGAGCTCAATCGTCTCAAGACAAACTCAGCTGCAGGCCCGGACCGGATATCTAACCGTATGCTTCGGAACCTCGACGACGCCTCGATTCATGCTCTCACAGAATTTCTGCAAAAATGCTGGGAGCGGGGAGCCATCCCGCAAGAGTGGAAATGCGCCAACCTCGTGCTCATCCCCAAGCCGGGCAAACCACCTACTCTCTCGAACCTCCGCCCCATTTTTCTCATGTCCTGCGTGGGAAAACTATTGGAGCAGGTAATTCAGACCCGTCTTCTTCGTTACCTAGAAGAACATCACCTACTTCCAGACACGATGTTTGGTTTTCGACCACACCTTGCGGCCCCAGACATCATGCTCTTGCTCAAGCATCAGGTGCTGACACATAGCACTTTGGACACCAAAGTCATAGTTGGTCTAGATGTCGCGAAGGCCTTTGACAATGTCCAGCATGAAGCTATTCTGCAGAACCTCCAGACCTTAGGGGTGGGACAACGAACGTATGCATATATACGCGACTTTCTCACCAACCGCAAAGTGCAACTTGACACCGGCTCAGGAGATCCTTCCACTATCTCTCCTGGAAGCCGGGGTACACCCCAAGGCTCAGTGCTTTCCCCACTCCTGTTCAGTATTGCGCTGCTTGGCCTGCCCAACCTTTTGGCAGATATTCCCCACTTGCACCACAGCCTATACGCCGACGACCTCACTCTGTGGATTACACACGGCAGTGACGGCCAGATCGAGGAGACTCTGCAGACAGCCATCGATCGCGTTGGTACCTACCTGGCCACAGTCGGCCTATCCTGCTCGGCCACAAAGTCTGAATACATCATTGTCCCAACCCAGGGAAGACGCCCCAGATCGCCTCCGGCATCCTTCAATCTGCAAGTACAGGGCACTCCCATACCCCGTACCGACCAAATCCGTATCCTGGGCCTTCATCTACAAGATAATGGAGGAAACGCCACTATTCTTCAGCGAATAGATCAATCTGTAATCCAGATCAGCCGCCTGCTCAAGAGAGTCGCCAACAAGCATAAGGGCATGCGCGAATCCAACCTTTTGCGCCTCGTACAAGCCTTCGTTTGTACGCGCATTGCCTATGTTGCCCCTTACCTTCGCCTCACGCGAGCAGATTGGGAACGACTGGATGCATCACTGCGCAAGGCATACAAGACAGCATTGGGTCTACCCATGTCCACTTCCACCACCAAACTGATGACCCTCGGGATCTCCAACACAGTCGACGAGCTGATTGAAGCGACTCTAACTTCCCAATATGAGCGCCTCTCGCTGACACATGCGGACCGTGCAGTACTGAGCCAGATAGGAATCACTCTTATGAGGGCGACTTCTACGTATATGGACATCACGCCTGAGCAGAGACTCAGTCTTCGTATACCTCCGCTTCCCAAACGTATGCATCCAGAGTATCATACAGAGCGCAGAGCCGACCGAGCCCGGCAGCTCCACAAACGTTTTACCGGTCGGCCCGACGTTACGTACACAGATGCCTCCCACCACCCCCGTCGCTCCGCTATGGTTGCGGTTGCATTGCCACCGCACCGAAATTGGCACAACACCTGCAGCGTCCTCAACGCCGCAACTGTTACCACCGCAGAAGAGGTTGCATCGCGTTAGCTCTGACCGACCCCTCCACCAAAGTAGTCGTTAGCGATTCCCAACAGGCAATTCGTAACTTCGATGCAGGTCGTATATCCCGACAGGCACACACTATCCTCCGATCTCTCCCCTTACCGTCTACACCTCGTCTTCTCATATGGACCCCAGCTCATGAGACGCTCAGCGGGAACGCACAGGCGCATGCTCTAGCCCGATAACTCAGCTACCGGGCGGAGCACACTCCTCAGCCTGCCGCTTCCTCTGACACTCCCCAAGGCACTCATTCTCTCCTTGTTACATACACGGACATCCTCCAGCATTATCGGCTCGAACGGTGTCTATACCCCCCTGCACATCGGGAACTATCCCGGCGCGAGGCCGTCCATTGGCGCAAAATACAAACAGGAACCTTTCCCAACCCATGGCTATATAGCAAAATTTTCCCAAATCTTATTGCACCTAGCTCCAAACACTGCTCACAAACGGCCACATTCATTCACATGGTGTGGACATGTATACGACACAACACAGACAATACAGCTACAATGGATGCGTGGGAGTCCCTCCTGCGTACCACCGAGCTCGCCCAACAGCGCCAGCTCATTTTGCGCGCATTGAAGGCCGCAGAGTCCCAAGGGATCCCTGCTGACCTTCTCTAAGCAGTGCAACCAGTCTTTCGGCTGGTTCCCCTTCTTTGGGAGTAAATAAAGAGTTTATCATCTATGTGATGCCCACTATTTGGTTAACCTCAGAGATTCGCACCGTGTGTATTTACATACCGAAAACCAACTGTGCTGGCAGATGAAGCCCGAACGTTACGTCGGTAGGGTTCTTCGCGAACTTTGATGGTTCACGCACACGCCGTGAACGACCGCTCGGCATTGCTAGATCCAGTTCAGTAGCAAGCTCGATGCAAATGTTGAAAGTGCGTTCTGCCAGAAAAGCAGTTTCACTGTTTTATATTTTGATCACGGATTGCCTGCTACTCGAATTACAAAGCATTTTTTTATTGTGTAACCATGAAAACTCAAACTCCTAAACAAAGGCTACATTAGCACACTGGTTTAAAGCTTCCCTTACCATAGGAAAAAAAAGACATTTTGTTTTTGTAGACTTGGGCAGTCGTTTTTTTGTGCTAAGGATTTTTATATTTAATGCTTGATTGACGCATGTAATGAAACCTGATTAAGCGTGCCTTTTAGCCATGCAAGTTTGAGCTACGAAATGTTAGTCGTCTAAGGTGTTCATGTGAAGCACAGGGTGGCAGGCGGTGATTGAAGACCTTTGCTTGGACAAGCTCTTAAATGTCACCGAGGCTCCGGCCTGGTATCCGCCTGGTAGCCGCCGCCATCACTGTCAAAACTGAATTCTAGCCGTAATGGCAGCGCGTTCACATTCTCAGCTGCTCGGAGTGTAAGAACAATCAAGCGCAGAGTAGGCTAAGTCACGAGGTTTGAAACGTTTTCAAGCTGGCCTTTATTGTTTTCTGCTTGAACGGAACCGCGCCCCTGATACGACATGGCGACTTAAGATAAAAAATGAAAACAACATTAAAAGTGAAACTTCTGTTCCAACATTACATGCCAGGTGACTCAGCGTGCCTGTAACCAACTGCACTGCAACCGTACTTTATTCACAATGTCGTCCTCGGAAAAAGCAGCAATTAGAAAACGCAATACCTGAATTACACGCGCTGTAGTTGATGCCAAGCGCAGCAAAATCGTCCAAGATATGCACGAGGACAAAAAAAAAAGAAAACAAAGCCCAAAGGTAGAGCTAAAGGCAGCCAAATTACAATACGTTTCCTGCACCTTAGCCAACTTTTTAAAAACAGCTCCAACAAACTTTTGGTGTTAACTCAATCCCAAAACAACAAATGCTAATCCAGTCGCAGATGTAGAAAGCAATAAGGAAGCGAATGCAGAGAATAATTATTTGGCTTGGGTATTCACCAAGGAAAAGGTGAATTCCTTTGAGTAAACGGATACCAAAAATATAAGAACATCTAACTATAAATGATGGTGTGG
The DNA here is from genome assembly GCF_055883805.1 of Amblyomma maculatum. Classification (NCBI taxonomy): domain Eukaryota; kingdom Metazoa; phylum Arthropoda; class Arachnida; order Ixodida; family Ixodidae; genus Amblyomma; species Amblyomma maculatum. Next base: position 143,304,454 of record NC_139346.1, on the reverse strand, counting down.
TACTGAACATACATGCTACTACATCTGAATACTAAGAAGAAGCGGCCAGGTCCAGATAAAATTCCCAATTCTTTCCTTTATAGATATGTCGAGGGGGTATCCAAATACTTACATATAATATTTATTAAATCCCTCTCAACGTGTGTTCTTCCAAATGAACGGAAATTAGCCAAAATAATACCGGTACACAAATCAGAAAATATGTCCGTTGTTACTAATTACAGGCCCATCTCTATCCCTTGCACAGGGTCAAAAATAATCGAGCCCTTAATCCTTAAGCCCATAATTGTATTTCTCGAAACTAACAACATATTGTCTTCATTCGAAAGTGGGTTCCGTCAGGGGTTTTCAACCTTAACTCAGTTATTAGAATTAGTGCATAACTCATCTTAAACAATAGACAATCGGAAGCAAACAGATCTAATTTTTTTAGAATTTTCAAAGGGGCTTGATAGAGTTTCGCACATTAAACAGTTAACAAGCTACATTAGAAGTTATTCCAAAGCATTATAGTTAACTGGATTAGTAAGTACTTCACCAACAGGATATAGTTTGTTGAAATCAACAATCAAGCATCTAATATGGTTCACGTTACGTCGCGTGAGGCAACCTTAAGGCTGCGTTTTATTACCTATTCTTGTTCTTAACCTTCATCAGTGACATAGTGACTAAGCTTAACTTTAGCAAACGGCTTTTAGCAGATAACTGTATTATATCTTGAGCAATAACTCAGCCGAAGACCACAGGGCTCTTAATAGTGCATTAGTAGCTATAAACAATCGGTGCATTTACTGGCACGTGACAGTTAACGCAACTAAATCTGTTGTCATATCTGTAACTAGGAAAAAGTATGTATAGAGATTTCAGTAAACTATAGACGGCCTCCATAATGCAGCAGTTAATGAACATAAATAATTAGGCCTATAATCTGTGACCTCAGATGGAACGCCCTCATCAACAATATAACCTCAACTGCACTAAAGCGACTATTCTTTATCAGGCGGCGCCTCAAAGTAGCTCCTTACAAAACTGAATTACTAGCTTACAATACACTGGTTTGCTGTGTCCTCGAATATGCTAATGTCGTTTGGTTTCTTTTTACCAATCAAGACATAAGTAAAATTGAAGCAGTAGAAATGAACGCAGTTGAGCATATAATAAATAAATACAGAACTAACGACACAACGACTGAAATAATGAAAAGACAGGCAATAAAAACAGTTTGAACTCTAGCTAAAATCGCACGCCTTAAACTCCTATATCAGCTACGTTATCGGAAGTTAAAAGTTCATCCAACTAAGTACATGGCTTTCTCTACAACTAAACCGGCACGTAATGAGCATTCAAATGCGTTATCTGAATATTACTTCCACACTGACTTCTTCAAATACTCAATCTTTCCTTAGCCACAAGAGAATGACTAACCTGAGCCCATCACATGGTAATTTATTGTCTGGACATCATCGTGCTTTTTTGCGCTTTCTTTTCATTATGCATAAATAAATATATGCCCTTACAATTAATCCACGCATCTTTCCTTCATTCACCCTCACTTTCAATCACTCCCCTTCCCTTGCCTTCACTACCACCTTTTTTTTTTCTGCGCCTATTCCCTCACATCACACCCTCTCGAAAGAATTCGCCAAGAAAGGCTGAGGACGTCCACATGAGGGTTCACCGTGGTGAATTTAGTCATGTCTGTTTCCAGTGAATCTATCACCAAGGGTCCTAAAAACAATATCTAGACGCTGTCGCTACAGAGGAACAAACACGTGCAACATGAGCTTCGCGTGCTCTGCGGAAAAATAGTGGTTCGTACGAGATGCATGGCGGAGGTCTAGCTAGTCTAAAAATGGGTTACAGCACGCATCACGGTATCTCGCACATTTTGCAGCGGCGAAAAGTTGTGTCATTTCCTTGTGGAGAACACAACTCCAATGCTTCAAAGGAGGGTGTATAAGAATGAGAAGCTGCGGAGGAAATATGGCTCCAAAAGAGTAAGCCACCTCTGCACTGGAAATGAAACATTAATCAGACACACATGCCTTAAGGAAAGCATTGTTCGTCACTTTACTTGAATAATGGAATGCTCGCATAGCTGATGCAGAAAAGAAAGAAGCATACTTGTAGTATGCTTCTTTTGCTGCCACGCTTGGAAATGTTGGCAGTGCAGACAAAATTCGCTCAATGCACGGATAGAAAGGCCAACCGAATCTAAGCCGTCGGCACCAGCATTGAACTTGAGGTAGGATACGAATGAGCTGAAAAAAGGCTCTAGACAGAGAACAGATTTTCCATTGCTCGTTCTAAAGACTTAGTCTTATAAATTACTAGCGTTCGCTCTCTTTCGCAAATGTTGAGCCAAAAAAGACGGTACTTATCAGACGAGAAATGCACAATGTATTGCATTATTTTCAGTTCACAATAAGCGTCGTTCCTCAGGGCAGTTGACAACATTAACAGTGCCAGAATTTACACAGTTGCACAATGTTCGCTAGTCTCCAAATGTGATGCAGATTATGTTTGTGGGGACGCGAATGCTCACGCTTGCGTCTTTAGTGCAACGAACCATGACGAAAATGTTCCTGTACACAGATATTGCATCAACTTCCGTGACTTTATTGAATGCGGGAAATGAAAAAATCGTACCATGGCTGCTGCATGCCAATATACTACACAGTGCGCATCTTGTGTGAAGAAAGTTGCAGAAGCCAAGCGATTAGGCATCGCAGATTGCCCATTGTTTGCACACACTTACTATCTTGTAGTGCATACTCACGATCCATCCCGTGACACTAACTCAAAACTGTACCAGCTTTCAGCTGTCTTAAAACTTGCGCTAAAAAGGCTTTGCTTTTTTGTTGTTGTTTTGTTGTTTTTTTTTTGTCTGTCATGCACCTGCCGTTGGCCCGCACATCTACTAAGCATCGCCACCTTCGCTGCCATTGTCCAACCCGTAAGCGAGGTCGCGGAACCGAGCACACTAATGAAAGCCCGTTATGGACTTCAACTGCAGGTAAAGCCTAATGAGGAAGCGGCCCTTGGTAATGGCAACGGGGCTGAATGAGCAGATTTGATATTATCTTTCAGTCTGAACAGCGCTTCCTATGCTTGAAGCTTCCATGCAACGTTTGTCATGATCTTTGAAGCATGTTCAGAGCCTGCGAACAGAAATGTTGGTGCACATCGTCATGATGCTCTTTATAAGTGCCTGCAAGATTTCTGCTCAAAACCTTCACCACATGTATCTAAGGATTGATACAAGTGCCGTTCTATAACGAGTTCCAGGACATTGCAAGACGTGCATGATTGCAGTGTCCTATACGCATGGACGCTGGGCGAGGTGGTGTCCGCTGTAACCCTCTTGACTGGTTACCTTATACACTTCAATTAAGGCAGACCAACAACAGCCTTCGTCGAACAGATAAAACAATTCTGCAGCAAAATAAACGTGCATACCCACGAGACCACGGTTGGGTTGGCGGATGAGGTTATATAACTGCTAATAAACTTGTACAGGGTGGAACTTCAGTGATAGAATTATGTACTTGTTCGTGCATGAACGCTATAATCCGTGTGTTGAGGCTTTTCTGCTTTGAATGATGGGCGCGCATGCTTAGTGCAACGCGCGAGGGGAGGGGGGGGAAATTTCACTGCAACCGTAAATGTGTTTTGTCCTTGCCAAGAGACATTAATTGAAAATATATACTGCGTAATTATTTCGTATATAATATGTATTCATAAGGTGGGTTTCAGTAAATGCAGAACGAATGTTCGTATTGGTCATCTGTGTTGACAGCCACACGCCAGTATATAACTTCTGGTTGTGAACGTGTGGCTACTGCCGCAATTTCTTCTATTCGAGCTGGAAAACGGGCGTGATATCACTCTTGAGGCTTGAGAAATCGTAGCAGCTAACGCTGACTTAGATCTACTGCTGTTATGCCTTGCTTGTCCGCAGTTTCAGGATCTGATGAGTTTTGGGACAGCAGGACGCTCAGCAGGCCTTGCGTATTTCGGTGTTGTTTTTTGCTGTTCTTCAGACTCGCTCTTTAAAGGCTTCAGTGACGCCATCTGGACGCCTCAGCTGCTTACCTAACTAAAGGCAACTAATGCAGAATACTGGGCGAGTTGTTGATTCATGATTAAACTTGACACCAGCTTACGCACAAGACGAACAAACAGAATAGGAACCGTATTTGTCAAAAGTAACCATGCAGCGTGTTCCGCTTTTCAGACAGGTAGTAGAAACGCTCTCCACATCTGAAGCTCTAACTCGGTGCAAAGTAAAGGCGAGCTACTGTCCTCATTTCTTAACAAGTGGTGATCCTCTGGTAGTAAGCAATGTCTTTGAATGCAAGCGACAAGTGAAACATGCAGCCTTGTTACATTTGGCAAATAGGGTACGTGGGACATTCGCTGGTCGCGTCCAGTGTCCAATGCGTGGGAAAAAAGCCATTGACCAAAACGTTCAGCTGATCGGCTAATGATTCATTTCGCCATCGGACAACCATAAGTCCGTCTAGTGCAGCAGAAGCCAATCTGTGGCCCATTTGTTTAGAACTGGTGCTGATGCTGCTCAAAGTGCTCAAAGTGAGGCACACAGGGATAACGAAGACGACGATGAACCTCCTTTGCAGGCTGCAAAGTTTCTCGAAACTGGGCTTTGGCTACTAGGGGTGCACTGGTGTTTACAGAGCTTCACCAAAGAGCACACCCCTGGGGAAGACGAGCGCCAGGCCTAGGGACGCTTGTACCTATCATTTGAAGAGGTACACAGGACCCGTGATTATACAAGTAAATACATATTCCTCTATATATACAGCCAAGTCTTTCCACACAGCCAATCACCCTTCCTACGTTCAGGTTACAGGTGGAGGGCTACTTGCTCTCTGGGTTTGGGTGTGTAGACAAATTGCAGTAAAGAATACAGTTGTGAAGCCTCTTAAATGCATTGCACAAAAAAATATCTAGCTGAACTATGTCGCAACAAATGCTGTTACAAAACGCAGGGGCCACATTATCGAAAACGTGTGGGCTGCGTGAAAACATACGGTTATTTATTAACTTCTAAATCCATCATCCTATACCTCTCGAATGCTCTGAGGCAATATGTATTGTTTAAAGAAAGGATGTGCATTGGCTGAGGAATGCAAGGAAATACGCTGCACTATTGTCATCGCCCGGAAGAACCCCACAAATTGAAAGCGGTTTTCAGAATATTTTGGCGTTTCCCATAGATTCAACGCCTTTACAGAATATGCTGGCCTGCATTTTCTGAGAGAGGGTGCTAAAATGATTGCACCAAAGATCTAGAAACAGCCGCATGGTCATATATATTTTCGAGATCTACTTATAGAACTTTTTTCTGTGTTATATGATGACATTGTAAGTACAGTTCTTCTTTTAATGACTGTAACTAATTAACTGCAATTGCGCATGACTTCAGTTTGTACAGTTCAACCTGAATTGATATTGTTATGTGGCGACAAGCAAGAGAATGGCACAACATGGTGAGGGGTGAACGATGAATTATTGGCTGGCCTAGCGCGAGGGCTCCTCTCGCGAAACTCCAAATGTTCTGCGTAACACTTCCCAGGGCCACCGAGCGATCGTCCCTATCGCATTGTTGAAGTCGATGGTGACGTTACGGGTAGATGTTTAGGAAAAGATAAAAGAGAATGATACGCTTGTCATTACGATGACGATGACCACGATGATGCTTGGGTGATCCGCCTCCCCTGGAGCTCTTCAATGTTCAGCCATACGCCACCGTAGCATCCATAAGACCGATGGCTCGACGTCGCGTCGGGCAGCTGGGCGGCATGGGGTTGCGTGTTCTTGTCTTTAAGTTTTTCAGATCCGTCGGGTCTTTGCTCTGGTCTGGGTTCTGGTAATTCCTGTGTGCGCCTTGTCTTCAAGACTGGGCTGGGGGGCCGGGCGGCGGTAGTTTGTCGGGTGGCAAGAAGGTCTGGAGCGAAGCTGCGGCGCGTTGACCCAGGGCACTAGGTCGATGGTCGTGGCGTAAGGATGGTGTCGATGCTCCAAGACGAGGATGGGGATGACGTACATAGCATCTGCAACCAAAATGTTACGTGGCGACAAGCAAAAGAACGGCAAAATATGGTGACATTGTGAAGAATGATTTAATGACGTGCCTAGCGCGAGGGCTCCTCTCGTGCCACTGCCGATCATCTTGTTCGTAATAGGCTCAGTTCAGTTCAGTCGTTTTGTCATGTCCGACTCTTCGTTACCATATAAACCATGTCACGCCACGCTTTCCGGTCTCTCACTATCTTCCTAACATCACATAACTTTATCTGCAGCGCCTCAAGGATGCCATCTAACCATCGCGTTCGCTGCCTACCCCTTCTCCGGCAACCCTCAACCTTTCTCAACATCAAATTTTTCTCCAGCGACTCATCTCTTCTCATCAGATGACAAAAGTAGCTGGGCTTTAACTTTAGAATTTGATCCTCTAATGAGCATTCAGGGTTTATGGTGACTCGACTGATTTGATCTTCTGGCAGTACAAGGAACTCTCAAGAGTCTCCGCCAGCACCACAATTCAAACGCGTCAGTTCTTCGGCGGTCAGCCTTCCAATATCGTTGGATAGGCTACCCAACGATATATCACTGAATGGATTTTGCACAAACATGTATTTTATGTCACAGTTAATTGATCACGGAAGTAGGACCTACAATTATTTAAAAATATTTACGGTCGACATACGCTACTCAACGATATTGACTGAATGCCGCAGCTTAAAGTTGAAATTTTCGTAAGCATCCCCTAATATAACAGTATCTATTAAAGGCATATATACCGCTGCCATAGTTCTCGACATAAATTATCCAATGTTACGTGACTTGATGGCACACCATAAGGCTAGGTTTTCGATCACAATTAACTATTACGGTGTAATTATTACGTGGCTTAATGGGGAAAGCGATCAGTCTATGTGCTCAAATATCGTCATTTAGCAGTTCAACGTGGCCCACTGTACTCAGCCAGAGTTGCAGATAGACTAGATAGACAGTCTAAGTTCTATTTGGACCCCAGCTGAGCAAGTTATGTTGACAGAACGAGGCGTTTTCTAGTGGTAGAATAACTAGTGCTATTGATATAAAACGAACAGTTACACATTGCTCTGCCAGACATTCCATTCGGGCGTTTTTTTTAGAATGATCAAATGGTTGCGGTGCATTCGTGCCAAAATGCACAACTATTTGGCGATTACCTAGAGAACATGGCAACCTTAAAGCAACATATGCAAATTTAGAATATAGTGGGGAGTTTGCAATTCGCGATTTATATAGATATTTACGCTAGTAAGGTGTATTAGGTTTGTCCCAAAAGTATCAAGGCCAAGAATCGTTCCAACACGTAATAGGTTGCTTTCTCTAGCTGTCACAACATATTAATATGCTGGAAAACAAACGCTATATGCCAGTACATAAAACGTTCGCAGGGCCACTTCCTGGCAGTAGCGATGAGCACATTACCTCGAAGTGTCCTTTCCGGACAACACAAGCGGCGCAGGAAGGGTGCAAACCAGGACTGGTAGAAATTGAAACCCTCGCGCGATACCACGCCATTCACTCTTTTGCATACTGTGGCTGCACCTGGGGAAAGGCTATCCCGCGCATTGTGCACTTTCGCACCCCCTTCTCCTTCCCCGCGTCGTTTAGCGCAAGAAAAGAAAAAAACTGTGTACAAGCCATGCACTAATGTAGCTCATAGCTTTGAGGATGTGTCCGTTGCTTTTACGTCACTACATTGCGTTCGGAAGCGGGCGAGTCGTTACGGGACAAAGTACTACCGATAAAACGTCGTTGTCATCAGCAGGAAGACCTCTGCTCGCTCTCTGACGGCCGCACAGCCCATGAGAGGGTGATGCCCTGATGGTGATGAGGGGTCCTCTACCACGACAGCCGTTCCCGTAATGGTTGTGGATGGCGCGCGCGGCCTCTCGATGGAATAAAAATGGTGTCAGTCGTACTGGTTTTCCTCCTTTCGTGCTCTCATCGCGACTAAAGTCACACTGCTAGAAGCACCCTGCGAATAGAGAAAATAGATGTGAATGCCGAAAGTGGGGGGTTGCAAGCAGCGCTATCAGCAAAAGGGGAAAAAATACTTCTCGTTCATTTCCGTTGTTATCCCCTCCTCGCAGTTCCCAACAGGCTTCTCTGGAGATTATGATTCTTTGTTATTGATGCACCCATTCTGTACATGTGTACTGCAATAAAAAACACGCACGGTTTGCATGTTCGGGGTGTGTATTCGGATGCGTGCAAGCCTGTCCAATTTTCACCACACATTCTGCTGCATTGTGCTCAAGCAGGTTGCTCCGTTGGCATTAGTGACCTACTGCAAATGCGTCACCCAGTAACTGATGTTTGTCACTTTTACAGGACGTCGGACGCGAGGCGGAAGACTGCTTACCATTTGATGAGTATGCAAGTTATCTCGGCATCCAGACTGGAGACTACTGACTCGACGATAGCTGCCCCTTCCTGAGTGCAGGTGGCGTTGGGAACCTTCGTGCTGTGCACCTATTACTATGGTTGTCGATACGGACTGCGAAGCACAATGGGTCGAATAATAAACGTGACGTTGGGCTGGCTCCTGTACCGACGCTGCAGCAATGTTGCTTGCGTCGGTCTGCGGACTGCGTAATGTCGAAGGTAAGGCTATTTAAACACCAACCAATTATGTGAAAGAATAAATGTCGGTGCGCAATAAACTTTTCCTGGACAAGATAGACAGTTATAATAGCAAGGGTGGTAATATAGACGATGAGGTGGAAAATGACGCAGATGTCAATAAATGAATTGCAAAATTGGCGCAAAGGTATAACCTAATGACGCGTCTTTTGGACTTAAATAATTAGCGTAACCTGGTATTTAAATGTGGCTCTGTTGGCATCAAGGGAGAAGTACGCAGATAATTGGCCGTTATCTACCTGCCAGTTCTCTAATGTTAAGTATTGGAAATGATATCTTATTGAGGCTCTTAAAACTTGCTCGCGCATTTCAGTCTCGGCGTTACCTGCAACGCAGCCGCCTTTTATAAAGTGGCTGCATATTTGCCCTTGAACCTGACCTTATAATTCTCTTGGCGGTCGTTGATCCTCTAGAAGCTACGATACGAGAGTACCGTAGTCAGATATTTTGCACCGTCTTTATTTGAAGGAGCCCAAAGTATCAGAAACCGAGAAATAAAAGATGAACACGCGTCTCTTGTTTATTTTTCTTAATTTTACTTCTCTTCGATTGTAAATCAGTAGCATGTTCTCTTTTACCTGACAGATAATTCTTTTTAAGGCGAAATATTTTCTTGCCGCATGACCGCCGTGACAGGATCCTGTATACAGAAGCTGTGGCCTAAAGGTATCGAAGGATGTGAGGTCGTACCTAGAAAAAAGGCCCCTAGATCTATGGACAAGTTTTGAAATCTAGGGAAACCGTTTGCTTGACCTAAAGACAAACAAGTAGACCAGGGACAATTTGTCTCTATGTAGACCTCCACTATGGCTAATGGAAAAAATACATGTACCCATCAGATCACGGGGCGCCTATGGATGTCCATCTATAATGAGTACAAATATATAATGCCAGAAGACTTACCGGCTTCATTATGGATTCGATGGCATTCTCAAAGTACTAAACAAGCAGAAGCAGCTTATTTTATTTATGATACGTTGCATGTTAAGGGCAATTCAACAAGGGGCCCACAACTATAAGATGTGGTCGAACCGACGTCGGGACGAGCTCCCAGATAGAATCGCAATGCTTTCGCTTTATCGCACATAACGTACTTAGCCGTACTACTAAATGTATTCTTCAACTCGGTAACCAAGGAATCACTTACAATGAATAAACTCCTAAACAGATGATAACATAATGTCCTGAATTCATGTTTATCTGACACAAGATTTAAAAAGTACTCCCTTAAGCTTTTCTTAGCTCTTAACTTCTGACTTCTTTATATTTTTCCGTTCATTTCCTTAAACGCTGTGTTGGCTACTTCCCCAAAAAACTATATTTTTGTGCTATCTCTGAAAACGTATAAAAGAAACTATAACTGAAGGAAGTTCCGTAAATATTTCGTGGCGGGCATTGCGCCCTATAACAACTACTTCATAAAAGTGGTATATATTCAGACTTCTGCCGAATAAACCCTCTGCTTTAAAGCTACCATTTTTAGGGATAAAATATGTGTTTAGATGAAAGACCTACCTATCTGCGCAACAGCAACCCCTGGCCCACCTTAGGCAGGCGAAGGAGTGCATTTTGTCACTCGGCTCGGTCTGCGCACCGTGCAGGTTTGGTATGTGGAGTCAGCCCGAGCACCCTAAGTGCATTCGTCTGCAAACTGAGCCGATAGAAGTGTAGGCGTTATTATAACCCACCTAACTACTATTGTTTCACTCCTTGAACTCACTGTATTGTTAGTAGCGTATGCCTCGCTTTGCGAGCACCAGCTGCAAACTGGGGTTGTTTGTTCTATCCTTTAAAACATTGTGCAGTCAGTAAAATCTGCTATCACCTTTATAATCCCCCATGGCGGTTCATGAGCTCAGTACTGGCAATATCTATCATGCTGCTAGCCTGTCGACCTCCTTGTTTCGATCTGACAGGCAGGAGAATAGTAATTTTACACGCGGCTAGATAAAATGGTAATCCGCCCAACCGTTGTGTTCGCGCCTCGTTCGCGCATAGGAAGGCGCAGTACGGTTTCATAGTGGGACGCAACTTACCTTCTTTCCTCCAACTTGTTCTTGTCTGTGACGCAATCAAGAATACGTACAGTACCATCTAATGTGCCCTAAATATCTCATATTGAAAAAAAAACACATTGGAGATAGAACCAAAAGAGGCCTGTAGGAAAACAAACGAGTAACCCGTTGCTCCAAAGGACTCCACTTGAATCAACAAGAGGTAATATTTTGGTAACACAACTGATCTTGTTCCCTTGCACTGTTTTTGAGGCGTGTAAGTTCCTTTCCCGAGTTTCCCTTGGATAGCAGCGCCGAGCGTCTGAAGTATTGTTGAGCGCAAGTGTAGCCTCCTCGTTCGCCATTTTTTGCTGTGCTTTTCGTGATGACGAATACAATTCGCTGCTGAACCAAATTACTTCCACGCGTAAGCATACTACTGGGAAAGCGACATGCGTATGGAGTCATGCGGGCAGTATACATTAGGAATTAGGCCTTCACCAGTGAGGGCGACGAAGGCACGGACCGATGCTCTCGCTGTGTTCAACAGGGCTAGAGATTTCCCACCGGACAATGGAGGATTCGCAAACAAATTCCTACTGCCTGGTGGAATCTCTACCACCAGGCGTGCAGCGACAGATGGCACAGCAGTACAACCTATTACCCTTTCGTTATGTACAGGAAAATGCAGTATCTGGCGAGCCCATCAGCTAGCTATACCGCACAAGGCATGCAGGAACCACCCATTCGATCAGCGGAAGGCTTATCTCATTCCCCGCTAGCATCTCTGGCACCTTCTACAACGCAGGACCACACATTCGACCTGACGTAATTGGCTGCCTACTCCGCAGCTCGGCAGAATCAACTAGAAGCACTCAGGGACATGCTGAAACCAGAGTTGGTAATTTTCTTCTGCGTGCGTCCGGAAATGGTGGCCCTTTGGTAATTAGCTAGAATACGAAATTCAGAAACCATGGTGGAAAAAGGGCATGAAATTTCTAGATTCCGATAAAGGTAGAGGTAAGAAAACTGGATTTGGTTGACAATCGCAGTGCAGTAGTTAGAGAATTCTATGATAGCAGCTGGTTCCTCCCCTGCACCACTAGTATCAATTCCTTCACTTTCCTTGCCCTCAGTTCCTTTGCTGGTAGAAATATTTATTAAAACACTCTTGTTTACAAACGCTGCAAAGCAAAGAACGACCAGGTGCAAGCCTTAAAAACCTTCCCCCCAAAAATAACTTAACGCTGGACATTTACACAAAACTACACTTGTGTTTGATGCTTAAAAACAGCTAAACAATTACTTATCAACATATGGAAGCGATATGACAACGCCTGATATATACTGCCACACTCTAAAATAAATACATACATACATACATACATACATACATACATACATACATACATACATACATACATACATACATACATACATACATACATACATACATACATACATACATACATACATACATACGTACGTACGTACGTACGTACGTACGTACGTACGTACGTACGTACGTACGTACGTACGTACATACATACATACATACATACATACATACATACATACATACATACATACATACATACATACATACATACATACATACATACATACATACATACATACATACATACATACATACATACATACATACATACATACATACATACATACATACATACATACATACATACATACATACATACATACATACATACATACATGAAAGCGTGGGGCCATAACTACGTCATTTCTTGCTGTTAGGTGTTTTACGCTGGGAGTAGCTTATGCAGCCATAATATTTACCGGGAAATGCACGCGAGGAGAGGAACCAAGCTTTGCATTGTTTTCTGGCACCGTTATCATACAATATGCACTTTGCACTTCACACGATAACTTTGAATGACGTCTCCGTTTCGAAGGTCTTGCGTTTTTTTTTTCTTCACGACAACAACACGGAACTTTATTTCGACGATAGAGGTATACTTACTGCTTCGCTCTAATTATAGTGCTGGAGCTGCTGGCAAAGCACTCCTGCTTTAGTAAGCAACAATAGTGCTGCAATCGACAGAAGCTCGTCTGTCACCTCTTGCAGCAAGAGAGCGTTCAGATTTAGGCTTTCACTTGCCACTATATTCGTGCTTAAAATTCAAATCACTTGTTCGCCGATGCAGGATGTCATGATAGAGAATAAGACATCGTCGATGTCCAAAACGTTGTGCAGAAAAGCTCGAAGAAAGAAAACAATATATAGCAATTTTTTTATTCCATAGGCTTCTCCGTTTCACCAATCACGCCGAAGTGGCTGAGTGCTTTGTTAAATTGAATTTTCTTCAACCGCAAACAGGGGGCGAAAAAAATTCAGAGCACGTCTGCAAGAACTGATTGGCTCCTGGTGAACACTGTGCTTAATAAGATTTTTATCCGGCTAACACTGTTTTTCTCAGTGTGGTTACTCCGTGCAGAGTGAAAGAAAGCACCACTGTAACGATCAGCCTCTTTGAGCCTTAGCCTCCCAGCCCTCTCCGCCCTATAAAATAAAACCTGAACGACGCAGCGATCCTTATATACCTGCCGCTGCAAATATTCTAACTTTCCACACTTACTTGGTCATTACCTATGGAAAATAATCTTCCACATACTTCCAATGCGGACCAAAGATAGTGCTTTGTAGTTGTTCGAATAGAAAACAGTCATGATCTGTAAAATCGGTGAGCAGCCGCCATCTTTACAAAAATAGCTGCACTTGTAGTAACACGCGAACCTCTATCGGTCGTTGTTTTAAAGAAACGAAGCAAAAAAGATTGGCAATGAACCAAAATAAAACTACAGGAGTGTAATATAGTTGTGCTCGTTTTCTTACCTGCAGGCTCTCAAGCGTGGCTTTTAATACGCCGCAGCATCATCCGCTGGTCACGGGCGCCTGCAGCATCAATTACATCGCCCAACAGAAGCAGCCTTTCCGCGCCCCGCCCAGTGGAGTTTTTTCTGAGAAAGCGCACTTCGGTTGTGCAACCCCTCGCTGACACCGCATATTTACGAATGAGGGAGGGTTGTGCTGCCCTCAGCGGTTTCTATCCATCAACGCAGCCTACCCCACCATGGAAAGAAGTGGATTACGTAGTTACGTCACGTAGCCATTTCCCCCCTTTGTGTGCTTCTTTTCGTTTGCCGGTCGCGGTTAGCGCATGCGTGGTTGCAAGCGTTTTTTCCTGTCTTTCATTGGAACCTAATCTGCCAATGAAAACCTACGAAGGTATCTACTCGCGTCCTTTGTAGTCAGCAAATATTTCTTCCGAATTCAAAACAAAATTAGACCATCTTTTTTTGTGCGAACTCGCGTTTGAAAAGATATTATTACGACTTGAGCCTTCCCACACGCCCCACAATAGATTTGCATCGTGATACTTGGCGAAGAGAGTTTGCTTTGGCAAGATGACATCAGCCCAACTATTACCGGAGCCTCAAAAAGGCCTTCTCCCTATGTCTGTAAAGTACCCGTTATATAGTGCTAGAGGCGGCGGCGCTATACCTGCAACTTCCTCATCTAATCCGCCCAAATTTCTGGTGCCCTCAACTACGCATACCTTCTCTTGCAATCTGGTTCGTCACACTCAAAAACTATACCTTGAGTACCTCGCCTTAGTGGCCAGCTCATGCTCTTTTGCTCTTGATTTCGACAATGATCTGGTAAACAAATAGCTCTTCTCCAACACGTTCTGGTCATTGCCTGTCTCTTAAACTCTACTCATCATTTTCCTTCCTAAACTCGTAGCATTGTTATGAAATGCTGCTTATTCCTTTGTGTTCTTGATACGTTTCTACTGAGTTGGCAAGTACTGGTAAAGTAGAACCTGTATATATTTTGCCTCAAGGTGTGCTGGTAAACTCTCCTTCATAACCTTAGCGCCCTCGCTAATTCGCTCCGCTCAATGTTATTCTGCTAGCTATCACAGTTTGATGGTCCCCATTTGTTACCGCTGCCTCTCCCAGACATATGTATTTCCATCCCACTGCCAGTGTCTTGCTAACTATTGCAACTTGCTCGTCCCTTCCGGAAATTCATTTAAGTTATTCTTAGTGTTCTTCTCTGGTTAGGTTTTTCATTCCCTTTCTGCCGCTAGACTATCGGCCCAAAACGCATTTCACGCATAAAACCTAGCCGCGACATCTACGCTGGCGTGACAAGCGTATCTCATGAAAGGCATTATTTATGTCGTCTGTTTCGGTGTCTGCAAGTGATGTCGCCGTGCTATTCTGAGCCTTCCCCTGGGTCCTTCGGTTGGCTCAACCACTATTACTCGGTGCATGACCTCCCGGGGACATTTTTTCTCCCTTTCGTGAAGCAAACTCATTTTATTTCTCGCCTATTTCAAGGCCTGATATGGACACCTTCTCTTGTTACCAGTCGTTTGTGCTTAGGGGTTAACTGCGCGACATCGTCGGAGCTCCTTAATCGCGATTCGTGTGCGTCGCTTCATTTATCTCAAGGGCCAACGACCGTTGAATGGAGGCTAATTTGCATACTACACTTTCGTCCTCTCCAGTAGGCTCTTTAGCATTGACTACAATGCAGAGTTCACCGCATTAGCGTTTCTTTTTTTTTTCTGCAAAGAATGCATACTGCTTTTCGTTGGTGCCAAATTGACATCTCGCATTTTGTTTTCTTACGGTTGCCCATCTTGTTCGCCAAAAACATCATTACTGGTGACAACATTGAGCCTAAGCTATTTGCATTACCTAACGTCCTTTCCTTAGTTTGCTGCAAAAACTAGCTCATGAATTACAAAGAGACGTATAGGATGATAATAACAACTTCATTGAAAGAAAGCTTACTGTAGAACATGCACACCTCCAGCGGTGCTAAACCTTTTTTGCTTTGCGAGAGTGCCTACGTCTTCAGCTGGTTATTACAAACGCCTTAGACAGGCCACGTAATTAGGTATGAGCAATACAGAAAAAAAGACGCGATAAGCCCGTTGCCGAGTGCTGAAAAGATGGCTCTCAAGATCTGTTCACAAAAGGCGTCTTAATTATTCTGAGTTCTGTTCCTCTACACTTCTTTATCCACGTCGCTCTCCGGAGCCTCTATGTGTTTTGGCATTTAACATTTGCACTATGTGACGTTCACAGCCTTGCACAGCAGCATATTTCTACGTGGTATAATTTTAAGAAACAAAAGCAATTGCTACGCCACTGGAGATTTTTTCTTTAAAAGACTGACGTGAGAAACCTTTCTGGAGATTGGGCTACGCTTTCATCTTCATCATCATCATCATCAGCCTGACTACTCCCACTACAGGGCGAAGCCCTCTCCCATATTTCTCCAATTAACCCGGTTCTGTGCTAGCTGCATCCACTTGACCACTGCGAACTTCTTAACCTCATCCGCCCACCTAACTTTCTGCTGCCCCCTGCTACGCTTTCCTTCCCTTGGAATCCAGTTTGTTACCCTAAGCGACCATCGGTTATCCTCTCTTCGCGCTACATGCCCTGCCCATGCCCATTTCTTCTTCTTGATCTCCACTAGAATGTCAGTAACTTCAGTTATTTCTCTGACGGGCTCTGCACGATTCCTATCACTTAATGTTACCACTACCATTTTTCGTTCCATAGCCCTCTGCGTTGTCCTCATCATGAACTCTAAGGGCCTTTTAAGGCCTTTAGAGTTCCCTTTCTTATGAATCAGGATAATGTTTGCATTCTTCGATGGTTCCGGTACCGTCGATGACACCAGGCACCGCGTATACAAGGTGGCCAGTTTTTCCAGCACGATATCAACCCCGTCCTTTAAAAAATCTGTAGTTATCTGATCCTCTCCAGCTGATTTCCCCCTTTTCATAGTTTCTAATGCTTTCTTGACCTCGTCCTTCGTCACTGATGGAATGTCTGACTGTTTTTCCCTACCGCCAATCTCATTACGTTCCTGACTACTTTGGCTACTGTAGAGATCTGTATAGAACTCCTCTGCTACTTTGACTATCTTATCCATATTCGTGAGGACGTTGCCCGCCTTGTCCCTTATCGCATACATCTGGTTTTTGCCTATGTCCATTTTTTTTTTTTACCGTTTTAAGGCTTCCCCTGTTCTTAACAGCATGCTCAATTTTCTCCATGTTATACTTCCTTATATCGGCCACCTTGCGCTTATTGATTAGCTTTGATATCTCGGCAAATTCTATCTGGTCTTTTGGATTGGAAGCTTTCATACTCTGGCGTTTCTTAATCAAATCTTTCGTCTCCTTAGACAGCTCACCGGTATCCTCTCTAACTATCATACCGCCTACTTCTACAGCGCACTTAGTAATGATATCTCTGAAATTATTGTACATTGCTTCTAGAGTAAGGTCGCCATCCTCGGTTAGAGCTGAATATCTATTCCGTAGCCAGATCTTACGGTGTCGAAATACCTATCTTTCAATGTGCGAAATTCGTAAAAGAAAAATGGTAATGTAACCCTCCCATATGCTAGCCAGGGTCATTCCAGCTGCCAATTTGCAAATTATGCTTATATATAATACCAGAAAAATTCGAAATAAATAAAGATTTTTGAGTAAGAAGACCGTTGTTTTCGCCATGTTATTGTAATTGGTGTGCGTCTCAGAGTACAAGAAAAAAAGACTCTCACAATGTCTCTAAAACATACGTATTATCTTTGTGCGCCTCATTTCTCGAGATGCCTCTTGCCCACCACAAGTAATAGCATTTCCTGTCAACCAGACATTCGGCGTGGTAGATAGTGCACACTTGAGTCGTATCCGATAGCACATGTGAAAAGAAGTTGTGGAGTCCAGCCTACCTGTACCCTGAACATGAAACTATAAAGTTGGCATATCTTACGGCTACTCATATATGGTTTAGAAGTGTGGAGGCTAACGAAACGAGATACAATGAGGGCCACTGTGCGGGCTATAAAAAAAATCCAAGATGTAACTTTCAGTTTCCGGTGGGCAGAAGAGTGGACGCGGAAACAAACACGGGGAATTATGTTCTGGTAGAAATTAAGACAAAATTGGCCTCGGAATTCGGCGGAATACGAAAGCAAGATGAACAACAGCCTTTAAGGGTAGATACCTGGAGTCACCCTGCCCGCCTCCCGCAAAAAAAAATAATATAGAAGGAGGCGGCAGAAATTAAGGTACAGCAAATGAAGTTACGAAGCTTGCGGGGGCAGTGTACTCGCCGCAGGCCCAATATAGAAGTAACCGGAGGGATAGGAAAATGTCTCTCTTGCAGGGCTTGAGGTAAGGTTGGTAGTTATGATGATTACTATTGCGTGTGAGGATGAGTTGTGTGGTGTATCTAATGCGAAGAGAATTTTCACCAAAAAACATTTTCTTTCGGCTTTTCAACAGTATGCAGGCATCAGCAGTAAGTTTACCTTCAGTCACTGTGCTAAATGGTAAAACGGTGTTTTCGACGACAATAATATGATAAAATACAGCTACATGTTGCACCTAAATTCCTTAGACCTCATAAGTATATTTCATTTCTCTTGTGTACGAGCATACTTCGGACAATATTAGATGTTTGGCTGAATTTTTATTTTTATGGTTTAGTTCTCTAATTTGTCTATTCGCTTCTGGATCCATGCTTTTTTCACGATAATAAAACTAGGATCATCCACGTTCGAAATCATTGAAAAGAAAAGCATCGACCTCTATTTGGGATTGTGTTGTGGCCCCGATCGAAGCCCATGCGCACGATATGAATGCGAAACGAATGTAAGTCTTCGATTAATATTCAGCACTAGCTAAGGTCACGTACTAATGTCCTTCGAATCGACGGCGTCGTCTAGGACGGTATGGCTGTGATCGAAATCACTGACCTAAGTATCGATGCCGCACGAAGGAAAACATTCAAATCATTCACTCCATTAAATATGCTCATGTATTGATTCCCCTGAGATCGATATGTTTCGCTCGCAGTTTTGTTTTACGTTCTATTGCGGAATGACTGTTGATTTTCGCTACAGCTTTCTTCGGAGATAAAATATTCTTCTATCCAGGCATATGCAGTCGTCGCGTTTGGTACTGTACCTTTTGTGTTGCATTCGTAAACAATATCTGCTAGCATTTTTTTCGAGGAGTCCAAAATGAATCGTGTTTTCGTAAAGTGCATTTCTCCTACGGCGAATACGCCCAAAAGGCTGTTCAGAATATTTTCTTTAAAACCAGTCCCCATATTGATCATTTACGTTAACTAAGGGTCTGTCAATATTGAAAGGGCTGAAACAAATAGAGCAATGAAAACAAGACAAATAATTTCAATTGTGTTACATTTCGAAATATGTGTCCGGTTTAGAAATATTCAGATAAAGACTATTCGAGGAGCATTTTTGCCCTTATTTTGTTCTACATGCCGCAGGTCTTTGCGACTGAATGTAACGTACGTAGTTAGCCCTGTAAAGAGACATTATAGGCAATATACGGGTACTGTATGAGGGAGCAGATTTAGAGTCACTCAATCAGTAAATGCGGTGGTCATTGAGAATGAGGACCGTGCCGATAACCATGAACTAACAGTGAATGAAATCTGAAGGAGTCGAAAAATAAGCGTGATCAGCAGTAAAATATCTTTAATACTCACTCCCAATAACGAGGAAAAATTATCATGATCATAAAGTGGAGCTATAGATGCTTTCTACCTTCAGAAACAAGCAATGAAATAAATCTGCTGGATATTGAAAAGTGCTATCATGTGCTGTGCCCAAGTACCAGAGTCAAGCAAATAAAACCCTTAATAACCAGGCTTCATCGACGGGCTAGAAAAGCAGATCACGGACGTGAGGAGAGCTCACACAGGCGCTGAAAGGAGAGACTCGGCAGTTTTGAACAGGGGAACCCTCCCGGTTAGGGGGATGGGCTAAATTCGATTTGAAACACGTGCGGAAAGCTGCAATGAATGGGCGGGAGGCCCGGCAGTTACTCTGAGTATGCCGCATGCCGACTCGCATACCGCTATTACCCCATTTCTCTAACCGATAGCCTCCTCCCCCATTCCCTCATATTCCAAAGCTTTGAGCTGTTTCTAAAGGGTTGCAAGGCGAGACTGTTTTTACAAACAAAGGAAAATATCAGCGATGCTTCAACCGATATCTGCAAGCAGTGCGCAGTGCGTTCAGACGTGTGGTGAATTCAGGATTGCTTGCTGACGTAGCTCTGGCGCATAATTGCGTTCTCCCAACGCTAGTTCTCATGAGAGAGCTACCGTCAACCATGTACTCTGAGGATGCAGAGAGGACCCCCCAACTGCAGAATTACGAGAAGTCCTGCCTCCAAATGACTGGGAGACCGTGCTGCGCAGCTGGGACCCGGGCATACAAGACAGGATCCTCAAGCGCGCCTATGAGGTCGCCAACAGGCTTGACCTGCTGGTCATCTAGTAGGGCAATGTAACTCGGCCCTATATAACTATCCGGCTAAATAAATGTTTCTTCTCTCTCTATCTTTCTCTATCTCTCAACGGTAGGGTCCCGCAAGTTCTTTCTCCTCACTGGTTGTCTCTCAGTGAGTTAAACGGCGATTGTTTCTAAGAGGTGTCTGTGAACGCGATATAATGGTAATATGCACTCACTGATGACAAGAAAACATTACGGTGAAGGTAATATCACAGTGTTGCCATACCGTCACCTCTTGGTTCTGTTCACTGCTGGTTTTACGGTTGTGAATAAGAATCATCGCATAATGCAACCTAAATAGGAACACATCCTAGAAAAGAGTAATTTATTTATGGCAAAAAAAAATCTGAAAGAATTGTATTTGATAGACTCGAAGAGCTGATTCAGTGCTGAGCTAATTAATGTTATTCCATTGCGTCACAGAAGCGACTGGAATGGTGGGCTTTATTAGCGCTCTTATTTGTTTTTACAGTATTTCCGCTATTTGGCGGCAGTTAACGCTGCTCATAAGACCCTGCCGTTTAAAGATCGGATTCAGGCAGCTCTGTCTTCAAGGGAAAGCCTAGAAACTAATAATACGTGGAAAGATGTTTCTTTCTTGTCTTGCGAAAAGGACCTGCGGTTGTTGAATACCTAGCTTTAGGCAAACATCATAGGTGCTTTTTAGGCTTGTTGGCACATGATCATAACGAGGCTGTAGCCGAGAACAAGACAGGACACATGAAGAAACGGCCAACACGAGCGCTCAGATTTATTGTTTCTTCATGCGTCCTCTCTTGCTCCGCGATACTGTCTCGTTATATCTACACGTTCGCTAGCCTAATGGTTGAGATTGATACGCGCGCCTTCTGAGGGGGACGCGTGTAAAACTCGGCAAATGGTTGTTTACAAAAAACTAATGGCTGAATTTCAAGCTAGTATTTTCCTGCGTATACAAGACGATCTGTCGTGGCAGCGGGCATTAGGTGTGCAGCGCACTATGTCGCAATGAGAAAATAGACGTTTTCAGGTCGTGACTGTTTGAAGCGAGTGAAGAACAGTTTTTGGTATCACTTTTATTATTTAAGAAAGCTCGCTTTTCCGAATTCTGCCTGGGGTCGACGCCTGTCAGCATGCGGAATCGCCCTGGCCACGCATTAAGCGTCGAAGGAGAAAGTGGCGGCGTTGTCCTGGTATCGCTTTCCTGACTCGTTAATGCAGATTTTGAGATATCATTCATAGGTAGCAATTTCATTTTGCCTCGGCGGCCTTTTAAAAGCCGACGCGTTGTGCTAGCGCTGCTGAATATTCCGAAACTGCGAAATACTGATTCCTGGAATCGAACATCTAGTAAATACATAAAAATAAACACTTCCTAATCAGAATTCTATATATTTTCAACCCACCTATTGTTACCATACCACCTGGTACATAGTCCTCCACCCCTAGTTACCTGTTTTATACCATAGAAACACCCAGGCTTTTCCTCCAAAAAACAGGCAGTGGTGGGCTGAACGCCTTCTAGAACGTAGGCACGGAGTGGTTATAGCTTTGAAGTACCTTATGTGGTGGCGGGACATTACCAATCGTTACAAAGGAGGAATGCAATTAGGATCCAGTAATCAAATCCCGTAGTGTACAGTCACTGAGGAAACAGCGACAGCTTTGAGTAGGAGCATGGATCTGAACAAAGAAGCACCTTGCTTTCGGAGTGGCTCGCCCTCGTTCAGCACTGATTACGCGCCAGTTTGTGATGTCCGAAATGCTTAGTTCTTCTTTGAGCATTGCTGAATCTTGCGGCGTGTTGGAGCTGTAAATCGCAAGGAAATTCTGGATCGCCTACTCAAAATATTATATAAGAAGATCCCACAAAGGTGTCTGATGAAAATATCGCAGCGAAATTTTAGACAAGGGATAGGGATTACGAGCTGGTTTCGAAGACTGAGTTAGATAATGCAACAGTAATCTAGGTCCGGGTCCACTTCCCCCCTCCCCCCCCCCCCCTCCCCCATGCCGCGCATGACAGCATAGTTCGCGTTCTGGCCACATGTTTGTTTAGAATGTAGTTAAACCTGCTGTACTAATGTACATCAACGTTTCATCTAACTACAAAAATGATTGGCCACTGACATCCGTGTCAACGAGCCAGGCTATGCGTAAATTAAGGATTGGTCCAGCGGGTATTTAATATTTAATATTAAGCTAATCATTTTTAATTGCGTTTATGTAATTAGTCTTGGAATAGAGCAACATGAAAAAAAATGAAATTAAAGATGTAGTAAAAATTTAAAATATAAGAGGTATGTATCGCAAGAGACTCTGGAACAAATTTATTTTTATGCTAACATTTATTAAATTGCAGAAATGCGAATCTCTAACATAAACCTACTGTGTTCTTTGTTTTTTTCAATACTAGGTGGCTGTATGAACACATCTTAGTTTGCCAACTGCTTTATGTGAGGAAACGTACAATTATCAATTCCGCATTAATACCATGTACATTGTAGTATAAGCTGCTTGCAAAAAGTGAAGGTATTTTCGTCCAACCTATCATCGTAGCGCTTATCTAAACTCTCTAATACGAGATTTCACCCGGTGGCATTTTGCTCATTGCATTTTCGCCAGCAAAACAAGGCAAAAAATGCGTCAGAGAAGATAATAAACAGGCAATCCGGGTGAGCAAACACAACACGCGTCTTTCTTTCGTGGTTGCCACATTTGTCACTGTGATTGCGGCCCGCCGTGAAAGAGCAAGAGTGCGTAATTGAGGGGCGTGTTGGATTTCAGCATGTCTTTGCCGAGGTTTGCTTCTTTCGCTGCGACGCTTCTTCTGACGGTAGTAGCAGCAAATCCTATCTGGTCATTAATCAGGCACCAGAAAAGCGTATCTGCTGCACAGGAATAAGGTCTTTTTGCACATGCAAGCTTTTCACTGGTAGCATGTTGTGCTTTGCCCATTGGAACAACGTAGTCTAGGTATTATTACAAGCTTCTTCGTGCTGGCATAGCGGCGTGCCGTAATACTAGTTCGGGGGCATGGCCATATAGAAGTAGTTGAGGTAAAAGTTAGAAGGGCTGTTATTCCTATCATAAAATGAATTATATGCTTTCCTTGATCTTTAATGCCTCTATTTTCTTTGTTTTTCTTCTTTTAATGACAGATGCTGCTTCCACAGCGTTTGCTGCATCGTCTTATTAGCCTTCAATTTTTTTTCAGTGTTTTATTTTGTTTTGATCCCGGCTTCCAATACTCCATCTATAATTATAACACTAGGCGAAAGTGTGCAAATAAAAACCTAGGCTGTCAAAAAGCAAGTTTCTTCCTTCCTAGAGATATTTCTAATCAGCCACCCCCGTGCGGCCGGAATGTAATCGGAATTTTTTTAGAAGAGCCTAGCGTAGTCATTTTAAACAGCGGCATTATTAATGCGCTCTGCTTCCTCAGGCACCTCTAAATCGCGGTCTTCTGGTGATCCGCTCAGTCTCTCTGCACAAAAAGACCTCTCTCTCTCTCTCGATTTTACCCAATAAAACAAAAGGCAACTGCACGTTTTTCACATAGCGGTGCTCCCACAACTCATACTATCTAACGCAACCTTTGTGACGATTCGAATAGACAATGAGAGGCGTGTGAAGTTCAATTATCTAGGAGAAGTAGAGTATGTACGCAGCAGGGCGCGGTGTTACGTAAACAGCGGCTGATATAGTACAAACGTTCAAGGGTCGAGAGTTGGCCAATCAATTCATCTACGGTGCATGCATAGTTCTCATGACAAGACTAGACGACAGGATTCTTAGGTAGAACACTGCGGCATGACGATGCTAACCATGCAACGGCCTCAAAGAAAGAGAGTAATTAAGTTAATCATTATGTGCTATTGACTTTAGTTTAATGTGCTTTAAGACAATCAGAATCAGCGGTATGTCTAGAATCACGTGGTAATTTAAGCATGTTGAAATGCACCTACCAAGCACAGATCAGAATGCGTAGCGAAACGTGAATATTTCCTTTAGAAAAATGATTAGCTTTATGAGGGAAATTAGGCTCACTCGCCCTTTCAGACTAATGTCTTTCAGGTTAGCCATGTGATTCTTAGCTAACAACAGACGTTTCATTTCAAAACGAATCTGTTCTTTAAGTACATAGGTTTCTAAATTTTTTTCTTTGTAGCCGACCCCAACATTATGGAAACCGGAAATATGTAACCGCTGAAAAAGGCGAATATTGCTTTTGTTTTCGTACCACCGCTGTGCTTCCTTCCTTACTCATACTTTCAAGTCAAAATATAAAGATTGAGGTTTTATTGGACGGTTCTAAAAACAACAAAATAATCCTGGCTTTTTAATGGCAATTTTAATAGGTTTTCTTTATGGTGTTTAAAACCCCAAAACGACTCATGCTTGGAGGGACGCCGTAGTGAGGGGCTTCCAAATTTTCTGCCACCAGGTGTTCTGCAAAGTACGCTGTCTTTGGGCAGCACATGGGCACTTTGCTTTTCGTGTCCATCGAAAAGCGGCCGCCGCGGCCGGGATTCGATCCCACGTCATTGTTTCAGCAGTCGAGCGTGTACCCACTGAGAGTGTGCCCATAGAGGATGTAGTGTCCACCATGAAAATACTGCGCAGTTACGAACTAGTGTACAAGGCATTTGTACGGTATAGCACTGCCATACAGTCTAGCGTTTCCGTGTACAGAGTGGTTCGCGTGGCTCCTGGGGCGGTCGACGCCTCGAACCAAGCGGGTGCCCGCAAGCGCTTACGCCCTTCACAAGCCAAGATGCTGCGCCGCATGCCGCAATCCCATTGAGGTAAAACCTCAGTGTCAGACAAGGCTGAACATGTTCCATACTCCATGGCGCCTATGCCCGCCGCCGGCACCTTAGCGGCACCCTCTCTTCTGCCTCTCGCCGCCAACTACTAGTTCCACATAGGAGAATTCAAGTGGCAATCGTTTCCTGCACTACATAAGCAGGAGCGCTGCCGCTCGGAGGAGAGACCGTCAAGTGCAGTACTCCGCACCTTGAGGGGACACGGCGGAATCTCTCAGCCGTCGCGGCCAGCCAACGCAGGTTTGACAACAGGACACGTGCTGGGAACCGCGGCAGTGCAGTGACGGATGCCTTTACGAAGAAACGTTGCAAAATCAGTGACAACTTTTGAAAACAACCCCTGTTGAAAACTAACTGCGCGGAAAAAGTTTGAGAAAGCAGCTCTAATTTAATGCATTTTATGGAATTTTCGTTATGGCAATAAAGTTCGTAGATAAATAACGCAGTCGTCATCGGTTACTGTCCTATAAATGTTACTTACTTTTCAATGGCTGTAATTGATCGCTGTAATGAGTTACATTTCATATAGAGTAATTGTAATTTTAATCAGGTACTTATCTTACACGGGCTAACCAATTTCAGAAAGAACTGCGCAAACAAGTTAATTCACACTGTCACATTCAGATGCCCGGTAACAAACCCCCGTTATGTCTCCAAAAAGACACAGCAGTATTTTTAAATAAAAATTTCCGACATCACTGCACAACCTGCACTAGAGAATTTCAAAGTCCTGAGCGTTGCTTCTACACACGATACATTGCGCGCCCTTTGTCAAACTCAACCACCGTTCCGTTGAACACATCAGAGCTCAAAAGATGGACGTTCTATAATTGGTTTACAGGAAAGGAATTGCGGAGTATCTGTCACTCGCGCCACTCGTTGAGTCATCTCGCGGACAAATCCAACCGAAGCGAGATTTTGACACTTGTTATACACTTCTGATCACCATCACGTATCTATTTGGCTAATTAGGTCATAAATACATCCACTTCCGTTTAGCGTGACGTCAAATCCTTTGGAGGTCGACATTATTCGCATGGCTATTCCGACGTCTGAAGGAATTTACTTTTATATTTTCGGCTTTTATTATTTACAGAATCATCCTATTGGCATATTTTTTCGTCAGCATCCTCACATCATCATCATCTATCAATGAGGATCATTCGTTTGATCCCAACTCTTCTAAGACCGACACAACGGTGACGGACAAGTTCTGTACAGGCGACCGTGCCGATATAGCCTAGTAATAAAACGTGTACAAGTCTGGCACTACTGGAACCCTGAAGCGGTAAGAAGTGACGCTGCAAGTCCACCAGCGCAATTCCTGTACAGGGCAACAAAGCACGACGGGCTGCGACAGTGCTGACGGTGGCGGACGGTTGGCGGACGGTGTTTCGACATGGCGGCTTCCAGACTTAGCAGAGAGGAGCAGAACACGTGCCCAGCCAAGCATCTAACTGTGGATGGCGGTGCCCGCCAAGGGGATTCCTACCTCTCCTCCCGAGCTGTTTCCCACAAGGAAACTCAACTAACTCAATCTCGAATATTGACGCAATTTGTTTGCCGGCCTGGCTTTCGTCAGAGAGAGTGCCTGTCGACGCTAGAGAACATCCAAAGACATCCATCATTGTAACAGAGGGGGACGAAAAAAACAACTAATTAGATTGTGCTTCGGCCGTCTAGGTCACCAGTGTGTGCGTGGCTGCCTTTTCACGCTCGAGCTGCTACAACGGGACCGGAGAAGACACGGCTGACGTCAGAAAAAGCGAGGCGCAACGCTTGTAGCATGTAGACATGGGGTTTCTATGGAGCCATTTTAGCGGGGGGTTCCCAGGTGGAGGAAAGCGAACTTATCCTTCCTGAAAAGAATATTGTGTTCATGTACTGAGTTCAATTCCATGAATTGAACTTAGCTCTTAAGCTTCAGATTGTGCTGTCCAGAGCCCTTTGGGGCCGTTGTATATATATATATATATATATATATATATATATATATATATATATATATATATATATATATATATATATATATATATATATATATATATATATATATATAGAGAGAGAGAGAGAGAGAGAGAGAGATGGATAGATAGATACATTAATTGATTGATTTAGGTAGATTAAGTAGACAGACAGACAGACGGATAGATAGACGGGTAGATGGATGGATGGATGGATGGATGGATGGATGGATGGATGGATGGATGGATGGATGGATGGATGGATGGATGGATGGATGGATGGATGGATGGATGGATGGAGGGATGGATGGATGGATGGATGGATGGATGGATGGATGGATGGATGGATGGATGGATGGAGGGATGGATGGATGGATGGATGGATGGATGGATGGATGGATGGATGGATGGATCGATCGATCGATCGATAGATGGA
Source organism: Amblyomma maculatum (assembly GCF_055883805.1). Classification (NCBI taxonomy): domain Eukaryota; kingdom Metazoa; phylum Arthropoda; class Arachnida; order Ixodida; family Ixodidae; genus Amblyomma; species Amblyomma maculatum. Next base: position 143,277,113 of record NC_139346.1, on the reverse strand, counting down.
TAGATGGATGGATGGATAGACGGATAGATGGAGACAGACAGACAGACAGATAATGCTGCTCCTGCTTTTTATATAATAGATGTATAGGCGGGAGCCACATGACTTTATGCGACAACATAACCGAGGTTTAGCTTATAGTAGCAGGTGGTTTCTTTAGATTCGACGCTGTATATCCACTAGAATCCAAGTGAACATACTGGCATCATCTGCATGCGATCAAGGCTCTTGAAGTGCTGCTTCAACTTGCAATGACGCCATCTCGACATACACCCTCAAGGTTTCGAAACACAGGGTAGACTATATGCACTCCTATAGTACTTGCATCAGCAGTTGTGGCCCGCCAGGAGAAAGCTCTCCCTACGATAGGATGTGAACGACGCTTCCATTCTAAATACTCCTATCACATAGAACACGACACGAAAACGCTAGCATTTTTGAGGCCTAGTGTCAGAGCAAAGTTTCTAGGCCTCGCTTTGATTCCAAGTCAATCTTGAGTAATCACTCGTTTGATATGCACGCATGTCTTATAGTCCAGACAGTGGCCACCTGTTGTTCTTGCATACTAGTGATGCAGCTAAATTTCGATCCAGTGTGAAAAGCAACGATGGCAATGTGAGACCTTGATGTGTAACTACTGGCTGCTCGCTGCTCCGATTCTCATCCAGGCTGTAAAGAGCAGGAAAAGAAGAAAAACCAGAATATGAAAATTAAAAATGGTCTGCTTGAAAGACCCTATCTTTCACACAGGAAGAAGCGATGAGTGGGTATTTTATATTATATTAGCCATGCAAAAATTGGTGAAACCGATAATTTTTGTGGTCTAATATCTAGTTACAAATTGCTCGTGAAACGCGTGTGAATATGTGAATGCTACAATATATAAATGACTTACCAGAGCTCCTCTCATGTAATATTCGTCTATTAGCTGACGACTGCGTAATCCACCGCTCAATAAAAAACATCTGTGACCAAAATGCCTTTCAGGATGATTTTAACCGCGTTGAAAAATGGTGCCATGATTGGCTAATGACCATTAATCCAAACAAAGGCAAACTCAAAGAAAACATCAACCGTTTTCTTTCTCTTACAGGCTTGCTAATACTTCAATCGACCTCATCTACTCATATAAATACCTGGGTATCATTTTAAGCCATGACTTATCTTGGCGCGAACACGTTACTAACATAATTTCTTCCGCTAATAAAACCCTCGGATTTCTCAAGTGCCATTTACGTCATGCATCTACAGATCTAAGATTACTCGCCTACAACACACTGGTCAGACCTAAACTTGAATATGCGTCCCCTGCTTGGAGCCCCCATCAAAGATACCTCATCGATGCACTTGAAGCCATCCAAAATCGCGCAGCTCGTTTTATTCACTCCCAGTATTCGTACGAAGTCAGTGTATGATCCTTGAAATCGCAGTCTAATTCACGAAGTCTTTCTTGTCGTCTCCGCACCGCCACACTTTCTCTTTTCCACAAATTCTATTACAGCTCACTACGCCAAAAACCATACATCTGCGCACCTCCGCCACGCATATCCCATCGCATCGGCCCCCCACTTCAAATCTCTCGTCCACGTGCCCGTACCGTAATCTTTTCCTATTCCTTTCTTCCACGAGCCGCGTCAGACTGGAACGACCTACCCCACTTCGTCGCTACCATCACCTGCCCATCATCCTTCTAGGCCAACATTAAAATGTGTACATCATGCGAAAATCTGGGAAAAGTGTAAAATTCGATGTTTATCTACCCCACCCCTTATGTAATACCCCAAAAGGGGCCTTTAAGGCTAATAAATGAAATGAAATGAAAAAATGAATGATAAAGGTCTTTGTTTATTGCGCCATTATATCGTTCTTCGCGCCTTTCTCCTTGACTCCATTTGATATTTATTGGCTGACAGCTTCCTTCCTTACAGAGTAACTCTAATGGTATAGGGACGAGCTAGCTGCATAAGTTCCCTAGTCGCTTTAAACACGCAGCCAAGCCAAAGTGTTGAGCGTAGGGAATGTTGTGATCTATCAACCGGTTCCTTCAAATTATTTCTGTCAGCTGCTTGGGCCTAAAGAATAAATGGGAGACAATGCTTAAGGTTTATGCGTACTTCGGGCTTACACTGCATATAACGAACTGTAAGAAGCAATACGAAAGATAAGGATCATCTGGCCAACCCAAGATAGCGCACACTACCTCTTTGTGCCCCTACTCTCCTGCGCGGCCATCCGTGACAAGAATGTAAATTCATGTAATGGGTTCTCTATTGACCAGTGTCGCACTTATTGTCTTTGTGCCCCTACTCTCCTGCACGGCCATCCGTGACAAGAATGTAAATTCATGCAATGGGTTCTCTATTGACCAGTGTCGCACTCATTGTTTGTTTTTCCGCAAGCTGATTATGTATGTCTTTTTGCACGTGCGTGCACGTGTGAGGTTGTGTGTGTCCCGCCTTGATATATCAGAATTGGACGCTTCATCATCTGTGCTGACAGGCACCGAAGCTTCTCCACTCTAATGTCAAGAACAAGGCGAAGGCAGCCAGTGCACCAGTCCTTGTAGCCTGCCGGAAGCCTGCAACGGAGCGGTGCGGTGCCGTTATGCAGACCGTGTTACCCCCGGAGTTTTCGTCTGACAATGTTGTGAACCTTCTATATGTGACCATCCATGCGGCCTTTTCCAGAATTATGGATTTCCTCACAGGAGTTTTAAGGGCGCGTTGAAAACTAAAACATAATTCACATGGCTATATATATATCTTCTGCGAAGAGTTAATTATCAAATTAGAGACCAATATATCTCCCCACACATTCATAAAAATATAAAAGAGCTTTTCGGAAGCACTGCCTTATTATTTACCTAACCTTATGCATATTTACCTACCGCAAAAACTAAAATTAAAAGCCCAAAATAGCACATTCTTTCTGATATATAGTAGTCTATAATATGAAAACAAAACTTGCACGATGTTTTCGTGCATGTAAGAAAGGCTTTCAGTAATATTGATCACGAGATCCTTTGCATAAAATCTGAAATTGTGATCCTTTGGATTTACTGAAGAGGTATTTGACGAACCCTAGCCAGTTTGTGTAGGTAATTTTTTGTAATACTTGAAGTCTATGCTAAGATGTGCTTCAAGGCAGAAATATGGCCCCTAGTATTGTAACTTTTGTATTTAAAATGTATTACAGGAAGTCTTTAATCGTGTAAATTGACATAATTAGCGGTCTGCCATAATCTGTTCTTATTGTATATTTTCAATGGTATCTTAGAACTCTTTACGATGAGAAATTCGTGCGGCAGTAGGATTGAGTGATTATGATGAGCTGAGAGCAGAACAATAAATCTATAATGTAGTCTCTCTTGACGGTTTCCTACAGTATTTTGTAGGGATAATATACTATGAAGAGAAACTGTACACCAGGTCAGCTCTTTAAAGAAAATAATCCATCTTAATATTGAAATCACCACTGCCGCATATGCGTATTAATTTAGGTCATTATTCTCGCACTTTTCTCTACTTTGTGCAGCAATGGTACAGTATACTAGCCGCTTGTTTTAGCGCTCGTGAACAACCACTGTTCATCAAAATAGGGTTGATTTGGTTTGTGGGGTTTAACGTCCCAAAGCAACTCAGGCTATGAGAGACGTCGTAGTGGAGGACTCTGGAAATTTAGACCACCTGGGGTTCTTTAACGTGCACTGCCATCGCATAGCACACGGGCGCCTTCCTCTTCGCCTCCATCGAAAAGCGGCCGCCGAGGCCGGGATTCGATCCCGCGTCCTTGGGAACAGTAGTCGAGCGCCGTAACCACTGCGCCACCCCGGCGGGGTCTGTTCATCAAAATAGGCAGTAATGAAGTCGTCCGGAGGTCTCCGGCTGCAAACCACATTTTTCACAAAACAAAAGAACTAACTATGGAGAAACGAACATCCATACGTCTGTCGGTTGAAATTCAAGATAAGGTTGGAGTTTGCTCATTTACTGGAGTGCTCAAACTGCTGCAAGAACTGTCGTGCATAACAATAATAGCTGATGACGTTAGCCGTCTGTTCTGTGATATTTGGTTGTTCTGTGGGTGCATGCATGTCGATGCGAATATATATTCATGTAGAATATTTTTTCCTCAAAGGCTAGTGTAGAGTCACGTCGGGTGTTAGGAAAATACGAAATATTGTGAGCATACTAGTTGTTGTTTCATTCGAATAAGCGAATTGGCGTAGTGACTGCATCTCTTACTGAACATGCTCTCAGTGAAATGTCGGTATAATTGGAACCAACTATGCAGGGAGGCTCGGGTCACCTGTCATGCTCTCGCGTCTTTAATCCATGCCTCTCCACACTGAGTCGAGAAATTAAAATCGATTCAGGCTGTTCGTGTCATAAACCGTTTTGTGTCGTATACATCGTCACATGTATTCACAGGCACGCAGAACATCTGAGAGACTCGTTCATTTCTGAACTGTAGTCGACGTGTAGTCGATGAAAACCAAAACCAATTGTAATTCAGTGTTTTACTCACTCATATAACATACCCCTGACACCTCCGGGCTCAAAGGCATTTTACTTTAGCAATCAGGTTCACGTCCTTTAAGCCTAACTTACTCTCGGTTTGTTGGCATTATCTTGTCGATTCCATTGCAATGCGCAGCGTTAAGAACGCCTTAGAAAGTTTATTCTTCTTTTCCTTAGCGGCATCAATTTCCCGGAGACATAGGCGCCGTTGGGAAAGCGTTCTTATATAGACATCATCAGATACGGACATAATTCTCGAGTTAACTTGACCGAACTTGCACTGTGTTATAATTTTCTTCTTGTTTAGACTCCCAGGAATTCGTGTTAGTGTTACTGAGCCTTTGTGTAATAACGCCAAGGATGGGCTCACATGCGCGCATGCGAGCGAAAGGGACACGTATTGTAGCGCTCGCCGCAGCTGGCTATCATTTGTACGGCTGCGGCATGGGATTCGTAGTCATCTCGGGGAAAGTGCCAGACGCTCCGATAATACGGCTGCGCGGCGGGAATCAACATAATTCCTTCTGCGCTGTTGCAACAGCTGTGACGATGTGGTCAATTTCGCGCGCCCCAAGCCCCATCTCATTTTGCGTGAGCTTGTAGGGAGGCATGCTGTGACCAACACGGTATAGCGCTAGCTTATTCGCCCTCTTTAATAGCAGAGGCACAAAGTTATGAGATTGGGCAGCCCCGTTTCAAGGAGGATTCGGGCAATGTTGTGTATTGCGGCCTTGTTGACGCAGGAAGGGTATGGCTCTGGCGTATGCAACTGCGTAGAGCATTGTAACGCTTACCTTGACGTATAGAAAGTGTAGTTATAAAACATTTATTCAAGCGGACGCAGTTTGCTGCTGTGCTCGTTAAGAGTATTCTTGTGTTGTAAAACAGAGGAATAGCGGCTTCCTTAATCGCGAAGGCAACATGATACAAAAAGCAAAGAGTACGCAAAATAATTAGACAGTAATTAGGTAAAGTTATATGTGTGCAAGCAGCTGTGAAGAAAAGGCAAGAATAACTTCCTGAATACATGAATTGCTGCTAGCTTCGATTAATGCGAGACATTAGTTTCGACAAAGGAATACAGAGGCCACTTAAGCAGCTGTCACCTCCTTTACTTGTCCGAGAAACTTTATTAACTTGCCTCGTGCTTTGGTCATAGCCTTTTCGCGAAAGATCGGTTCACATTTGCAATTAAAGTAAGTAAACGTAGCTCGATAATGTTTGTGTAGGCCATAGATTTCACAAACATTATCAAATACAGCCGTGGATTTCAGGCTGTATTTTCATACTATATGTAGCTATTCTTTGCAAACAGCAGCGTTTGGGGATGTAAACTAAATTTAACACTCCAAGAATACTTCAAAACCATCAAATAGGATTTACGCCGGCACTGACACCGGCGCCGGGTATTCTGGGTAATGCGCCTTTAAAGCTATGGGGCTAAACGTATGTTATTTGTCGAGAACAAAGGATTGAGGAAGGTTTGCCCGATATCCCCGCTGCTGTTCCTGAGTTACATGAACAATATTAAACCGAGGCTGAGGAAATCAATCTTTCTTTCCATCCCTTCCATGAATTAGGCAAAATGAACGCACAACAACGCCTTCCAGGTTTAATTTGCGCGGGCAAAGCTGCATTACTGGCTTACAGCCAGGTAAACATGCACACGTTCTTAGGTAATGCAGATTAAACTGAAACTCGCAACCTGTTCAGTCGAAGGAGACGTTTTAGGCTTCACTTTCAGCTCAGTTAACTTGAGTCTAAAGGCACTAAAAATTACAGTGATAAAGTTCTTATAATCCAAGGAGCCTCATGCCAAAGCTGGAGCAATCTAAATATCTCGAGTTGAGGGTAACCGGAAGATAGGTGTACGTACATATAAAATTAAGAAGACGTCATAAAGCCGAAGGCAAGAGGAGATGGCGCGCAATCGAAGCACACAGCTGGCTCGCGCAGCAGTGGAAACCCAATAGCTGTAGACGCCGTGAGCGCCCAAGTAGATAAAAGCAGCACTTCATGTGTCACGTGTCGAAAGACAACAAATTGAGAGAGAACATGTAGTGTCTGCTAAGTTTGAGTTGGCAATGCTACTTCCTCTAAGGTTGCATTATACAGCCATGACTTAGAAAATAGTTCGCTTTATAAGCTTATCTTTCATTCGTTTCCGTGGTGTGCCAGCATTCAAGCAGCGAATATTATCGCTTTACATCAGGGAGAAAATGACCGGGAACGCTTTTTCCGACAGCCATACTTAGCGCTTACTTCTTTCCAGCAAAATGACTTCCAGCTGCGAAGGTGAGCGGAACAGACATCGTTGCGGCCCTACTTCCGGCTTTTTACGCGAGCCGCAAAACTCTTATCCTTACGCCGATACGCTGAGGTCATCAAGTTGAGATTACGACGTGAAAACTGAAGTCAAGAGAGGATACGCGACCGAACATCATTTGAGGTGTCACTCTTTAAATTTCTTGCTGGAAAAAAAACATCGCTAAAAGCGGTTCTAGAGTCGTTATGTATTGAAAACAGGAACAGCCCCTCAGGCTCAGATATGGTTCTTCGTTTCAGTGTTTGCACAATATTGGAGATTTCTCGCCCCACAGTACGCGGAAGATAACCGCTTAGAAGAAAATTCGCCCAATATTTCTAGGTCCACGGAGTTTGGAACTGGCGCTAAAAAACCTCGAGGCATATCTTCGAACTCAAGTGCTACCGTGTGAAGCTGCTGTGGAATGACATGCTTCAGGAGGATATGCGTGATCCTTGTACAACAATAACAAAACGACGCAGACACATGTTCTACGCAACAATGAGTGCGAACAGACCACTACTCCTTCATTCACTGAGGAAGCTACCAAGAGGGTTTAAGCGCGAAATTGAGCTGAGAAATGGTATGCATTCCAATCTAACCACCATGAAGCACAGCACGGTAGAATACGAATGTTTTAGCATCATAAGGTAGGGCATAGCAAGAATACAGGCCGACTGCGGCTTTTTTCTGCCTTGTAATATTTTACTGAAATTTTCAATGTACGTTATCCGCACCTCTCAATTCCTGTTGGCAAAATATTACAGCCGCACAATGGTTTAGTGCAAATGCGTCGATATTGAGCAGAGTCACCACCTAGCGCAAAGCGGCGAAGCCTACCCAATGTGGATGCGTGTTCGCGTCACGTGCCAGCTCGCAGCGATTTACGTGCGGCGCGCGGCTTGTGCAAGAGTGCTTTTTGTTTGTTTCGCGGTTCCTGTGCGCTTTTGCTTACTATATTATCCAACGCTCTATTAAAAAAAAAAAGCTTGTCCATATCGAGTATGTCACGCTGGAAAGGACATCACTAGTCGCGGTATTCGACGCTTAGGTTTCTTATAAAAATAGGTTGCTGCCGTCAATACAGCTTCATGCAAACCCGCAAACATCGTATATTCGCGTTTATGTTTGGAATGCCGCAACTACTGAAACATGCGACCGCAGACTACTGCATAGCAAAATACAGTTTGAACAAGCCACTCTGTGCCAGTTGTCTGAGAACTTTTTTTTTTTTTTTTTTTGCTGTTAAACTTCCGTCGCTGTGTCTCAGTAGTAGTTGCGCTCGACAGCTGATTTCGTGAACGAGGCTTCGATTACGGCCGTTTCGAAAGGCGCTCTTCAGGTGTGGGATTTCACTGCACATTAAACAATCCCATGTGACCAACAACCCCGAGGCCCGCCACTACATTATTCGTCTTATAGCCGACGTCTCATGGCGCGTTAAACCCATATATGCATTTCATTTTTTCTCGTTTTTTTAATGTTGAAGGATTCTGCGCATCTGTAACGGTGGTAATGAGCACAGTTTGCTTTAGATAAATGCTCGAACGTTTGACAAAAAAAATTTCTCATTACCTGGTAAACTAAATATTACATAATACACATAGATCAATGTGCACTGGTAGCCGATTCGAATCATTAGAACCCCTTTTCGTCGGTGCTGTCTTTCAAGCAAATTGGTTGTTTTTGACAAGTGGAGTAAAGCTTAATCATCGGTGTTTAGTTCGGGAATAAATGCATATTTATAGTCACATGTTAAGATGAATTCCATTTCTATCAGTATAGTTTTATATCCGGCACCTGGTTTGGAATTTAACGACGAAACCGCCCCAAGCCACTGCTCAGCAAAACTTACAATGATAAATAAATCTTTAGCCTTCAAAATTCCTTGTCAGAACAAGAGCCACCAAGCGCTGTTTTTACGATGTGGTCGCAGCTACTGATTCGTAGCTGCGACCACATCGTAACACTTTAACATTACTGAAAATTATTTGGTGGTAGTTCTAAACTTTGTCAAGTGTGCAAAAATTCTATCACATGTTTAAATTCATCGTCATTGAAAACAAAAATAATTACACTAATAAATTACTATTTCTAAGCATCACGCACATCACATATTCTTTGTACTTCACTCGGTTTCAGGATATCATCTGCAATCACTTCACAATGCAACACCAGATTAACTGCCGCAAGAAACATCCGCCTTGTTGCGAGCTCGGCAAACTCAATCCACTCACCGCTGTACACATGAGCTATCAGCTTTCCTGTGCGGCGAGGTTTTCTGTACAGCTTCGGCGTAATCTCATTTTTGGGGAATACTATTGCCTAGTTGTCCACTGAGTCTACGGCAACCCGCCAGGCAGTACGCTGTCAGTGCTACTACATTCAACCTGCTTGCTTAATCCTCGAGTCAAGTAAGATATAATGAACCAGGCTGCCTTGATTAGTTTTAAAAGTACTGCAGATACGTCAGAGCACGAACCTTGTAACTCCGTGGGCTTGACACTAAATTTGCCTGTCTCACTCGTATAAGATACGCGCATGCTGCCGAAAAGGCGATATGTATGTCATGTTCAAACCCAAGTATCAGGCCTGTGAGCGCCGTACAACGCAAAAAGCGCGCGAAGGGATGCCAGTACGTCTAAAAGACGGGTGATTGCGTGCCTTGTTTGCCTAAAATCCGCGCATTTTTTTTTTTTTTGCGGCATTGACGAAATATACGGATTTTTTTCTGCAATACTGGCACACTCTCAACATTATGTCGCTGATGGATTGCATAAGGCACATTTTCATCGCCAACAAGCCCGCCGTAAACTCAGAAGCGGACATACGCCGCGTGCGTTTCTGCAAGCGCCGCCGGCTGCCGATCCCCACTATCGGAGCGACGCTGACGCCACATCTAGGTCCATCTCGCGGCGAATATGAACTCCAAAATTTTTCACTAATCAAGGCTTCTTCAACTGTTTTTCCAGAAGTGGCTGCAATTCTCAGCCATGACTGTGAAAAAATCTTGTGATCTAGCTTACACATCTTTGTACAAAATGTACTAATCCTGCTATTTCTCTTGCATACTTGCGCTTGATTATTTTTTTAAACACTCGCACGTTCTGCCAATCCACCGTTCACAGTGACGTACTGGTGCCAAAGTGAACTTCGAATCATTACGTAACAAAACATGAAAAATTGTTGGAATACTTCTCACCTTACATTCTGGATGAACGTTTTACAGGACTCGATTGTGAGCTGCCTATAGAGCTTATCAGAGATAGGGTGCTGATTTAAATATTTTTATTATTTTTGTTACATTCAAAACTTTCTACTTTTATGTTACTCTACATATGCATGAATGATAAACTCAGAGAAAGAAAGAAAAATTTGCCTTCATTTTGACAGAGGCAGTTCTCACGGTGATACGCATAATTGTTTATCCCTATGTTCCGTAATTTCTTGTCGTATTCTCTAATATGTTTTCAACAGCGCCAGTATATTTCAGGTCTTCCGAGACGGTGAGGTGAAGCGACGATGAGTAACTTATTATGGATAGCGACACTTAGAGATTGCAAAGAGATTAACTGAAATTTATGAAAAAAAATCTTTACAATATATACAGCAAGGTTGGCTAACACATGGATCTAGCTAGCCCGGACTAGCTGAAGATGACGAGCTAAACCATAGCACAGAAAACTCGACTGCGCCTTGGGACTCTGTGCTATTGCCTCGGGGTCCAGCCCACATTTGAATAATAGCCAATTGCAGCAAGAGTCACGAAGATTGGTTAATTGCTGCGTACCACACTCCTTCCGTGTTTCCTAGAGCTAACAACTCTTTCCAGAGACGCATACGAAAGAAAAAGAGCCACAAAAGTCAACGCATACAACACGCAGTAAACCGAGTGATCATATTAGCTTCCCGAATCCGGATCCCTGCCCCAAAACTTTAACTTCTACAAAAGCTCCTGTCTTACAGTTGGAGGGAATAACAAGCAACCAACACCCAATCCCTTCAACGCTTCCCTTTATAGCCCCGTGTTGCCTACGCATTGACGCCGTGCACCTGGTCACCCCAACGCCACTGTTGAGCACGCTAATTTGGCATTGTCGTTTCGCCATATCCGATATGTGAAGGTTAGAGGCCTTCACTTTTGCTACTGGTGCTGAAGCGACCCCCTCCAGGAGGGTGCACCTTCCCCTTGTACGCCTGCGATTCCAACAACCTCCGTAGATGCTGTTCACCAAGCAAGCGCGAATAGATTGGTGTCGACAAGCCCCTTTGTCCTATGTGCACACAGGGAATGCTGAAGCGTCAATGTGCCCACCACGTTTCCGCGTACCAACACCGACCCTTACCAGCATAATCAGCTTTCGTTTCGTTCCCGTGTCATGGTATTATGGCCTTCAAAATCCTCATATGCGATACTTACACTGCCTCTTCAGTTTTATTGCCTGATCATTGGCTAGGAGTCCGTACTCCTTCTTTGCAGAAGGCGAAGTTTGATAAGTTGAAACGAACTGCTTTTAAAGGACGTCAACCATATGCTCAGCCCCTTCACGTCCACTTCAGACAACCTTTCACATAAATGCAATTATGTTTTTGTTTACACATTAATGGGACACCTATTTTCTCCAAGTATAAACTCTAACTAAAGCTGCCAACTCTGCTCAAGGGTGGCAACAGTAGGCAATTGATAAGTTTCGGCTATAACATTGTTACTGCGCGCCTTGCCTCGCCGTCACATCGTGCGGAGAAAGGGCTGTATTCAGGATAAAACACTCCCTTGAAATGTGAGGAGGAATTGACTTTCGACGCCATCGACTGACATTAACACGAAGTGACTTATGGGGCTTTTCATCACTAGTGTATAATGGCGATAAATCTTATACTTGCATTTCCAGGAGGTGGTGGGCGACAGGCTGCTTTAACAGGTATCGCAATGTATCGCCAGTGTCGGTGATCTTGCCCCGTTGTTTGCTTCTTGCGGACGCGCCAGCTGGTGTCTACAGCGAACAAGGTGCGACACGTCCTGCTCGGCTCCCATTTGTGAAAACGTGTCGCCCCTTCTGAGCACACGCCACGGCTTCACTGCCAGAGTTACTTCTGGTGTTATCAGACGCCTGACGTCCAACTCTAGTCTCCCACCTCAGTTTTAAAGCAAGGGGCTGCTACCATGTCACCAGCGCCGCAGGGAAAGTTTCACACGTCGATAGTATACACTTTATCCCTCTTTTTCTGTGCCGGCAGTTATGATTGAAAGGCATCCTGCTAGGACTTATTGCTTCGCCGTTCCAATAGCTCTGATGGATGCCTCATCCTAGCCAGGAGAAGAAGCAGGAGGTAATATACATTATTTGCGACAACTTATGATAAAGCGAGAATTTATTAAAATATTGTTTGCTTTCTATTGCTTCTAGCATTTTGCATTTGACTGGAACTAGGCAAATCAAAATTGTGCCCATTAGTTAATGTTTTTTTGGAAACAATACTTGCTAAGAGCCGTGCCAATATTTAGCCATTCATTCTTTCTTTACGTGGTTAGATTTCGGGTTGGTTGCATACACATCACTGAACTAATACTTTTTAGAGCAGAAGCTTTACTCTCCAAGCTGGACATGTCGAGTTTGCCGGTTGTTTGTGAATGACTTTGATCACTTTACGAGGTTCCACCTCGACTTCTCTTTAAGCCTCTTTGTGGGGATAAAGTTTTATTTATTTCTTTAAATTACGCCTCATAGGCCCCAGGTGTTGAGTACTACATGAGGGAAAGCGGCAAAATATAAAAGTTATGCATTACGTGTCATGAAAAAAATATTTTTTCTATAGATTTTTTTTAAATCTTGCGGATTGGAGTGGAGCATGGCCTGAAGGATCCACTTCGCCTCTTTCTCCTCAAGCCTCTGAGTGCGGATAAGATGACACCCAAGCGCTATCAAGGTCAAAGAGGGCTTCGTCGTTTGGATAGTTCATTACCTTTCTGCGTGTAGTGTTTCGCTTTAAATAGAAAACATTGGAGCTGATCCGAACCTGACGCGTTTGAACGCTGTTACTCGGGTTCTGCAGCCGTGTGTCTTAACCACAAGGCCACCACATTGGGTGCTTTTGCTTGACATAATGACGTTCAAGTATAGCTAAACCTACACCATATTTTTAATGACAAAGATTGGCAGAAGAAAACAACTCCCAGTGAAGGGAAAATGTAGATTTCTATTTCTGAGTGGAGCCTTAGTTCGCTTTCCAGCATTACGCCCTATTAAGAAAATGTGCTGAAAGCAGGTTTGTTCACATTTAATATATTCAATCCAGAATTGCCCAAAAAGTAATCAGAAGGGCATATTTTGGACGCTATTATGGTAATTATTAATGCCAAGTATCGGCATTAAAAGCATAGTTGAGTGTCAGCGCTCGTGCCGTGTCTTTCTCGTTCTTGTCTACTGTTGTTCGCGCTGTTTTACAATTATGAACGTCTACCAACTTTCCTAATTGAACATTCTGTTATTATGGTAGTCAACCCAATTTCTTGACTATTATTAGAGAGCGGCTAATACTCGGCATGTCTACAGATGATCTGGACATCTGTAGTTCTCTACATTGTATTTTAAAACCAAACCCTATTTCCTTCCAAAGGCAGTCTTAGCTGCTCTGAATGAGAACATGATAAATTTCAAGAACAGAATTTTGCTGCACGCCTGAAGCGTACATCATTACCATCAAAAAAGCAAAAATGAGGCTAACTCGGAGGATAATATTATGCCATCTATTAGATTCAGATCAACGAAACAACCATACAGACAATGCAGCTAATATTATTCCTTAATAATGGCTCCTGGAATGCCAAATCTAGCGAAAAATCTATTCGTAATCATGCCTCATTCGTTCATGTTAGTCTTAGGGTATTATCTCTTAGATGGCCATTAGGTGGCTATATGCTTGCTAAGATGACAGACATGCTTTGACAACGCGGAATACAAGGAGAGGTAACAGAGTGAAGGGCATATTGCGGTTTTATTATTTTCTTGCCAGAAAACACGGAAAAGGCTTAATGAGGGATCAGCAGCACATGGGATTGAGAGAGAGAGAGAGAAAAGCTAGTGAATCAAGTGCATTCGCAAGATTCGCATAACATAGAAACACGAGAAACAAAAGCAGGCTTCCAGTTTTCCTACTCTGTTATCTCTCTCCACAGCTTGCTGTTAGAGAGGAGAAGAATCAAATAGCATAGAGAGATGGATGTGGTTCTCCGTTCGCCTAGTTGTTTGTACGCTGACGCGGACGGCTGCGCACAACCTGGCAGGACTCTGCGGCCGCGAGATTGAACGGCGGATGGGGAACGCGCTGCTTGAGATAAGAATACTTGCGGTCCCAGCTGGTTGGAAATCTTCCCTAATACAATTTCTGGAAAATAAGTGCAAATCTAAGCAAGAAGAATCGAAATCACGTAAAGCGTGAAAATAGCCGCACATAGCGCTGCAAAACAGCACGTATACTTGCCAAGAGGACAGGGAGGGATTAGTAAACGAAATGAAAAGCCTGAAAGGCCATAGACACCGACTCAAGAGCGAATGTAATTAAATGCACTGTGCGCCTTTGAAGACAATTTGCTGAAAAATTATGCATAGAAATAGGAAAAAAGTGTGCATAGTAAAGATAGGCGGCTGATGCTGCAAGTCTATTTTATAAGGTAGGGAGAACACTTAGGGATGATATACCAAGTTTCGAAGGCTGCAACCAGTATAAGAAGCATACGAAGCACTGGGAAGGACAGCGTCGCAAAGAATTAAATGTAAACAGTGGAGTGCATAGTAAAGGAAACATATTTTTGATGAAGGTGCTGAGAGGCATGACGACCAAAAAATTTCGGAGTGAAATGTCTTCCTCTCGTTCAGTAGTGACAGCACCTGCATTCATAGGGGCTGCTAGAGACACATGTATGGAGCCACGTGTCTGTTAAAAGTAAGCGCTTTGTGTGTGCTGAAAGTTGTGATTACTCAATGCTTTTCGAGATTTAGTCGATATTTGGTTCTGCAGTACCGTTGGTGATAGGTCTACAAGAACCTTGCTTTTAAAGAAGACTCTATAACGCGGCACGCGCAGCATGCGGACAAGGAAGGGTGACACAAGCGCGCAAAGATAAATTACGCATAATAAACTAATATAACAGTATGGAATTGAGTGAGTATTCTCAACTTCCATTTAAAAGCAGTACAAGACAGGCTTTGTGTTTTACCTAATGAAGTTTTTTTTTTTAAGATCAACATTTATTTCTCTTTGAAGACCTACAAACTTAGTTAAGCGAGAAGCTTCTTGAGCTATTGTGGAATTTATTAGCAACATCGAAAAATGGCTTGCCGCCAGAAAAAGAATGTTTTCAGTCATAAAGCTCATAACGAAATATTTTGCGCTACATTGTGCATTACATTTCTGTGGAATTATCTTTTGTTTATTATGCGCAGGTGCTCTGTACCAGAACCGCTGCTCGTCTTTGAGACTGAAACGTCTTTGTGGGACGCGCGTACTCAGTGTGAGTTTCGGATTAACGGTCTCTCTCTCCCGAAGTGTGGCAATAAGGTTTTAATTACCCTATCTCTCGTTTGCATCCTTCCAGCTTGTCCCCTTTGAGCGCAGATGAGCCTGCACGTCTCTGCGTCTGTTGAAGGGCTCGTTATCTCCGACTAAGTAGCGAAGCAATATTGACCCGGTGCTGAGCTCGCAAAGCTCTCGCTGCGGCGCGCTCTGCTTCATGTCGGGCCTATCATGTATTCTGCGCTAGGATAATTCATGACTTCGACTTAGGCTGCGCATAGCTAAGCTCCTCCTCCCCCCCCCCCTCCCTACTGTTTGCTCTTTGGTTCTGTCGCATAACAAAGAAAATGTAATGGAGGGCAAAAAGAGGATTATTACTAGAAGCGAACGCTGCAGTGTAGATGAAAATATGAAGCTCACGAGTACAAGTGGAGTGCTCACTTTAGAAGCACATTTGCTTTTGCCGTCCCCAGAGTTTAATGGGTCCTAGCCTTATGGCTGCCTAGGCCTGAGCTGGACAGCTCACTGTCTCGCTGCCTTTCTCTCAGCTGAGGAATGGGTAACAGATTTTCGCACGTTGAAAGGCACATGAAATGAGGGAGAGAATTACGAAGGTTCCTTGCATCTGCACAATATTGGGTGCTCTAAACATCAGACCTTTCAAAATTAAAAAAAAGAAGGAATTAGGAAAACATGCAAGCTATGAAACGGAAAATGATAGGTGAAAAAATAAAAGATTGGAAGCTTGAAGTGCGGGTCTGAACAAGAGATCGAGTTATTGAATTTCTATTTAAAATCAAAAAGAAAAAAAAGGGCACAGCCAGAAAATGCAATCCGAATGCAAGATAACTTATGGTCGCTAAAGGCAACAGACTGGATTCCAAGAAAGGTAAGCCTGTCAGGAGGCGGCGGAATGTGAGACATGAGATAAGGATATTCTCGAGAATTAAGTGGACGCAGCTAGCGCATAACGACTGGGCTGTTTAGATGGAAATGAGAGGGTTGGTTACTTCAGTGGCTGTAGTCTATCTGGTGTTGAACATAATGATGATTAGGAATAATGATTCTAGAGAAGCTTAACGGGTGCCCGCGGGTCGAGTTCAAGACCCATTTTAAAGAATATTGCCCGGACGTCTTCGAGACGTGCTAGTTGTTCTTCGAAACGTGGGCAAGGCACAGCAGTGTCCCACTTCTCCCCCTGGGCTAGGCACAGCTGCGTCCCACTTCTCCCCCTTTGCTGAATTAATGTGCGAGGGCATTGTTTAATAGGTCACTGTTTTCTCCAGTGAGTTTGCATTGTGTCGAAAATGCTTTCTGGTCAATATCGTATTGTCTATGTGGACTGGTGTATGTTGTGGTTGGGACCCTTCGGAGATAACAATTGTCTCACTTTTGATGCTCGTTTTAAGACGCAGTAAAGCTTGCCTCCCAGAAAGTGGGGTATGTACAGTGTCAGAAACCGTTTTGACTGGGATTAAGAAAACCTAGTCAGAAACTAATCAGTGGTCCCGCCGATGCATTTTGGGCCCTTTTTTCGCGTCTACCCGATAAATTGATGACCGCATGAGTTGTTTTTATCATAGATGTTCTTAAGATTGTCGAAATATTTTTAGGTCCCGCTTGACAATTCTGTCACGTGTGAAGTGAGGGCATGCCTTTTGGTGATTGGTGATAATATATTTTGGAGAGATAGTGCACGTCCTTAGAGCGACCGCGACGTCTTCTATTTCAGAATATTCCCTCCATCGCACGGAACGCACATTGGCCACCTAAGGTTTGCGTTCCGCGTTAGCTTAAGTGCCTTTAATACTGCCTAGAGTATCCGCCTACATTATCTGTTGAAAAAAATTTACGCAATCTCTCGTGTCGTGATCTTCGTGTGGTTCGGTGGTTGGTTGGATGCCGCAAAAAATGCATGAAACCGTCCTTTCTATTATCGGAGAGTACCTTGCTTGCCTTCACCATAGTGGGTCAGGTCAAGTGGAGCTCGACAAGTATCTCCCGTCATGTTATCCTGGAGACCAGCCAGATAGTTTGGTTTTTTTTCTTCTTTTGAATTTCTTTTTAGCACAGCTCCGGTTTTACCATAACCGCATAACCAGTGACATATAAAGGAAAATGATGTATGAAATTCCATGCTGCACATCTCGTACAATAAACTGGTATGCAAAATGTTATTTAAAATGTATAATATTTTCTCTAGGGGTGAGTGAAGAGTGTATTTTCAAACTGCATTCGCCACCATTGGATGCCAGTGTGCAACAAAAGGGCAAACCGTTGTTTACCAATACCATATTCAAGGCTGTACTACGCAGTTCATATACAGGGGTACCAAAGATATATATGGTGTTACAAACCTGACTAAGATTTCTAAGAGTTACAACAGACATTGATACTCATCATTTTGACTCTGGTTCCCGAAGTAGAGCTTCAAGAAATTCAAAATCATGCACGAGAAGGGATCAGGCGTTTTCTACTTTTGGAAGCTGAGCTTGACTTCAAGCCCGGAAAATATGCATCACTGTTTGATGCTTCGTGAAATCTTTTTTTTTTCTTTTTTTTTTTTATTCGAGGAGTTTGCCGTTAGGCATAGTGAAAAGGGAGCGGGAAGTAGGAGGAAACTAGAAGAAAGAGTGCAAACAGGTTTCCCTTAGTCACCTAGGTTGCCGATAAACTGATTGTTCAGCGTCAACTTCCTGTAATCACATTCATGGCCCCACCGCAGGCCTACTTTCCGTAGGTACCCCTAGCTCACGGATGCCGTAGCTGGAAAGGTCCACAATAGATTCTTCGCGTCGCACAGTTCCGGTGGAGCACCACAATGAGGGCGCTTTTCGGTCACTTGTAAGCGTTGGTCACTCCACCGATGACGCACAGAAGAGGTCAGAGATGCTCCTGCCCGAATCCGGCGCACAGATACCTCCTCCTCCCGAGTGAGATTACGGGGGAGAGGGTACGAACACGGAGGAATTAGAGCGCGTGTTCGCTAGCGCAGATTCGTTCTCGGAAACATGAGACATGAGCGGATCTGGGGGAAGAGGGGAAGATAGCGGGATGTCTGATGTGTCAAGGTGGGTCATTTTATCCACATAGTTATTATGTAGATCGTGAGCATAACTGCGAATCCAGTGTATACGCACAGGACAGGAATATTATTTACAGAGCTAGTGCATTGTGTAATTTTGAATTTGCGTCGAACAGCCTTAAGCTGCTTAAGGGCGGCTAAGGCGTCAGCGTAAATATAAACAGTTTCAAATGTGGGTTCGAGTGGGAGAGAACTAATTGCATTGTGTATCGCCTGAAGCTCTAATACAAAGGGGGTCATGTATTCACGCCGTACTTTGCGCAAGAGTTAAGATGAGGATGGGAGGGACAGTTCACACAGCTTTGCAGGGAGTTACCGTTGTGTACAGTCCCTTCGTGATACCTAACGACACAATGAGTTTATGAAATTTTTTATATCAGCTAATTCATGACGCGCAACAAACTTTTGTTTATTAATATATTTAAAAGCACATTAACACTGACACGAAGCCCAATTAGGCTATGAGTTTAAAGGAAAGGCGGGAACTATAGGACTTATGATTCAACATATTGCTACAAATCGAGTCACCGAAAATGAGGCAGACGAAATGTGTGCGCGTATGGCACGTGCTCGGGGCCCGAATCTTAGCAGCTGACTGTGTTTTCACGTCCGATGCGCCCTGTGCTTGTGTCTCTCTCGGTGTGAGTGTGTAAGTGTTTTACAACGCATGAACGCCTCCTGCCACTTAACACCTTGGTGGAGGTGGGGACTTTCCCAACCTCCGCGTCCTGGCTTACTGCACCACGGAGCTCCGCAGCGGTCGCTACACCGGAACGGCCACAATTACTCAATCCGGCGACTCGCAAAGCCCCCGGCTCCTACATTCGCGTTCATGGCTCATTCGCGTGAGACCTACATCTTTTCCAGTGCCTCAGGTGATAACGTCCACAAATGGAACTCGTTGTACGAACGTGTCAACACTCATAACACGTGGTACTGCACCGTAATGCTGGCAAACGTTATTTACGATTTGACCGGCGCAGCGAGGCAATGGTAAGGCACCCACGAAGGCAAATTAACCAGTTGGGACATCTTCAAAGGTAACCTTCCAGCTCTCTTTGGACCACCAGATGCTTTAAAGCTCCCAGCCAGAACACCCCTTCAGTCGTGTACGCAGTTTTCCACTGCAAGCTACGTCATCTACCTCTAAAACGCAATAACCTTATGCCACCAGGTTGACACCGCCATGTTGGAATCGGAACAGGTGAAATCAGAATCAGAATCAGAATTTATTCAATTCAATGACGAATACAAAGATTTGGTATACAGGAGCAGGCCCCAAGGCCAATGGCTGCACAGAGAACTTCCTTCTACAAGTATGCAAAACAAAAATGATTCATACAAACAACTGCATGTGAAAAACTGCCACTCTTATGTAATATAAATGTAGAACACAATGAAATACAAGATGTCGTAAATATAAACAGAACATAAATTGGGAACGTGTTAGATAAACGTAAAACAGAGGAAGCAATTGAATGCGGGATAAGTATTTCTTATCAATGAAAAAAATATATATATTTAGCGCGATAGCAGAAAAGTACGAAAACTACGCTTAAAAGCATGAATGTTAGATGATTGCTTTATTGTGAATGATAATGAATTCCACAAAAATGAGGCAGAGAAATTGTCACTGAAAGATGTGTATCCGTTTCCTCAGCTCGCTGATGCCTTGGTGTACCTCTACAGAGCCGAAATCCTCCATTGACCTACGAACTTGTTATTGGGAAAGTGCAGTGCATGACCTGGACTGGGAGACGACTGCATTTGTCACTCCGGATGAGCTAATAATGACAGCTTATATAAAGCTCCAGCTACGTTCAAACGCATGATGGACTCCTTGCGGAGAGGGTTGAAATGGGCCACTTGCCTGTGCTTTTAGACTACGTCACTAAATTCCCCCCCCCCCTCATTTGTATCCCCTATGGCCCACTCTCTCAAGTTTTGTCATTCTTCCGCCATTCCGGGGTAAGGCTCAAATCTTCAAAATTCTATTTTGCTCTTGTTCCGCTCATTATGATAGTCCATGTCGTCGATGCTACGGGCGCTCTCCCCAATATATACGACATCTTAACAATGAAGGACTTCCTGGTGCCCCGTTCGAGCAATGACGTCCGAAGCTTTTTTGGGTCTGTGTTCCTGCTTTTGTAGGTTCATACAAAATTTTGCCGACATTGCTCAGTCGCTCACAGATATTCTTAAAAATATTGCTTGTTTTTCTGAGGGTCCTCCCAAGACCAAACCTTTACCCAGCGTATAAGAAATCTTACCACCGCACCGGTCTTGGAGCGCTTTTATGTGTCAGCTCCTACAGATGTCCGTACTGATGACACCGGACATGGCATAGGGGCTATCCTTTCCCAGCGTCAATCCGGGATTAATCGTGTAATAGCCTATGTCAGCAGGCTCCTGTCCCCTTCAGAGGACTATTCCTAAAGGGAACGAGAGTGCTTGGCCCTCGTTTGACGTTTGAAAAATTTAGACCCTACCTATTAGACAGGCCATTCTCGGGTTTCGTTTACAGGCCACATTAATACCCCGAGAAAGTAGCAGGTTGGACAGCCGCCGATGTCGCTCAGCTGTTAAGAACACCGGATGCGATATTCAGAGATCGTGGGTTCGGTTCCCACCATCGGCACGTTGTTTTTGCTTTGACTTTATTTTATATTTCCCCCTAAACCGATTAGATGACTAATTAAGGCGAATACTAAAGTAAAAATAAAAAAAAACCTCCCCAACGCTCTCCTTGGCATCGCCGAGTGTTGGCT
Organism: Amblyomma maculatum; assembly: GCF_055883805.1. NCBI lineage: Eukaryota > Metazoa > Arthropoda > Arachnida > Ixodida > Ixodidae > Amblyomma > Amblyomma maculatum. The sequence goes on along the minus strand of NC_139346.1, from coordinate 143,255,924 downwards.
TCTTTGCTTCTTCAATATAACGATAATTAAACAAAAGGTAGAAGGAAAAACAACGTGCCGATGGTGGGAACCGAACCCACGACCTCCGAAAATCGCGTCCGGTGCTCTTCCAACTGAGATACATCGGCCGCTGTCCGACCTGCTACTTTCTTGGGTATTAATACTGTCAGTATACGAACCTTGAGAGTGTTCACTAGCGCCACACACGCACACACACACACACACACACACACACACACACACACACACACACACACACACACACACACACACACACACACACACACACACACACACACACACACACACACACACACACACACACACACACACACACATATATATATATATGTATGTATATATATATATATATATATATGCGTGCGTGTGTGGGGGGGGGGGGGAAGACAGGCGAGTCTTTCTGAGCAAGCAATGTTCTGCCGACAGCTCGCGAACCGCTTCAACGTCCTTTTCTTTCAGGCGCAACTTGAGGACACCAATATTCTTAGACACTAAAAACGTTCAATACCAGGTGGCATTACTCCCTTCCTAAAGAAAGGAAAAGCTGAGGCTGAGTACGAGAAATGGACGGTATACAAGGCTATAAAATCAGGACTGCATTCTTGGGACTTCAGTGGGCTCGGCGAAAGAGGACCGGATGGTGTGCTAAGCATGCCTCCCATCTTATTGCAGGTTAGTTATACTGGCTTATTTAGAAGTGATGAAAGAACGCTTGTTGTTGTGCCGAGCCCACACACTCTCCTATTTATTGCTGCTGACTGTTTTCATGTTTGTAAGTTATTGCTTTGTGGCGATATAGAGGAAAACCCTGGTCCTTCTGTTGCGGAAATGTTAGAGCAACTAGTGGAAGGTCAGAAAATAATTCGCAGCGATCTAGTAGATATTAAGCAAAGACTGGAGAATACTGAGAAAGCTGTGTTTGAATTTGGTGTGCGCATGGAGAAGGTAGAAGAGAATATTAAGGAAGTACACAAAACTTCGCAGCAGATACAAAGGCTGCAAGAAATTGTTGCAAAATACCGAGAAGAACGTAACTCGCAGAGGTCACGTCTAGCGGATTTGGAAGATCGTAGTCGAAGAAATAACTTAGTTGTGTTTGGCATTAACGAACAGGATGATGAAACGGAAGATGACCGGCGAAGGAAGGTAATTAATGAGGTCTTTAATCAAAAATTGGGTGTTGATTGCTTGTCTGTAGCACGCATTCACAAAATGGGGCGAGGAGCCTCTATTCGCCCAGTTATTCTCTACTTCCAGAACTACCTTGAGAAGCAAATGGTTTGGCGTAACGTACGGAAGCTAAAAGATTCTGGTATTTCTATTCAAAATTACTTCTCACCAGAAACTTTAAGAAAGCGCAAATTACTTTGGCAAAGCGGAAAAGCAGAGAAGGACGCTGGCAAAAAAGTAAATCTAGTTGGAGACAAACTGCGTGTTGATAAAGCCTTTTACGTTTGGGATGATTCGTGCAACATGCGAATGCCGGCTCGACGGGCCGTTCAATCAGATAGATAGCGGTCACAGACTCTGCAGCGTCAACTACGCATGCTCTCGCTCAACGTCAGGAGTATCGTGAATAAAACTGATAGCCTGGAACGCCTGCTTCTTTCATATGACCCTCATATAGTCATCCTTACAGAAACTTGGTTACATGATGGCATCTCTAGCGATACAATTGTGCCAACTGGTTACAAAGTATACAGGCGTGACCGGTGTTCTCGTGGTGGAGGGGTTGCCGTTATAGTGAAGTCTTCTGTTGCCGTTACTGTATTGGACCAAATACCTGACCACGAAAGCTTATTTTTGAATGTATCTCTTTGGGGCACTTCCTTTCTACTATGTTCAGTTTATCGTCCACCCAACTCTGCAAATTCGTACCTTCAAAAACTCTATGATCACCTGCTGGCAAAGCGTTATTGTAATACCATATTAACAGGCGATTTCAACCTGCCAAACGTGAATTGGCCATGTCTGGCTTATGGACAATGTGATGACAACATTACTATCTTGGATATCATGTTAGCTCTGAATTTTGATCAAATGGTTAGAGAACCCACCCGTGACAGTGCCCTTCTTGATTTGTTTTTTGTCAGTGAAATTTTTTCCAATGGCTTTTTGAGTGTTGAGCGTGGCATTTCAGATCATGACTTGTTATCGTTTTGTTGGTCTTGTAACTATGAACGGTTGTCCGAGAATGTACCACCTGTACGTATTCGAGACTTTAATCGATCAGACGACACTGCCATAATAGACTACCTAGAAACGTCTTTAGTTATTAACGAGAGCGATGATATTCATGTTTTGGGGAATAGATTTAAAGAATTAATACTTTCTGCTATTGAAACTTTTGTTCCTCTGAAAAAAATAAAACCTAATCGAAGGAATCCTTGGGTCACCCGGGAAATTATACACCTGAAACGCAAAATAAAACGACATCGTAGGCAACTTAAGGCTCCTACTGCAACCTTTCAAGAATTAAAGCACGCGTTAGCACGGAAGTTAATGATGGCAAAGAACCATTACTACCAAGTTATTCTTCCTTCATATTTAAATACTTATCCTAGCGGATTTTGGAGACATCTAAGTAAGAGAAAGGAAGTGATAGATAGAGTGAAAACGGATGAAACTGTGTTACTTGATAGCCAGAAAACTGCGGATTCTTTTAATCATTCCTTTCAAAGCGTTTTCACATTGAAACCTGTCCTTACTAAACCGGAAGAATGTATAGATCCTAGTAGTATTCCTTCCATCTCAACAGAAGGCGTATTATCATTGCTACGCCAACTTGACACAAAGAAAGCCTGTGGAGTGGACGGCATTCCAAACACTTTTTTAAAACGCTATGCTTCACAGATTGCTGAGTATTTAGCCAACATGTTTTCAGTTTCCTTCCGTACAAGCGATTTACCTTTTGACTGGAAAGTAGCACGTGTAGTGCCTATTCACAAATCAGGTGATCGATCAATACTATCCAATTACCGTCCTGTATCAATAACTAGCAGCTGTTGAAAAATTATAGAACACATTCTGGCGGGTATCGTTAGGGATTTTCTCAGTGACAAAAACATTTTATGACCTTTCCAACATGAATTCCGAAAAGGAATGTCAACAGTTACCCAACTTGTGGCAACTGTTCATGAATTATCCTCTGCCCTTGAAAATTCCGGCCAAATGGACATATTGTTCTTGGATTTTGCCAAGGCCTTCGGCAATTAGAGCTAATATGTCTTCCACAATATATAGTTCAATGGATAGAGGCATACTTGGAAAAGAGGAGTCAGTTTGTTGAGGTGAATGGTGCCACTTCCGAATCACTGTGTGTCACTTCGGGTGTACCGCAGGGAAGCGTGTTGGGTCCATTACTGTTTCTTATATATATAAATGATTTGCCGGATGTTATTCCAAATTCTGTATCCATACGATTATTTGCAGATGATTGCATAGTGTTTAAGCAGATAAGGGAAACTTCTGATCATGGTATTCTTCAAGCCTCTTCGACAGCTATTGACAAATGGTGTGTGGAATGCAGCATGAAACTTAATGTCAAGAAAACTGTACTCCTACGTGTAACAAGGAAAAAATATTTTAGCCCATTTACTTATTCCCTACAAGGCTCCGATATTAAAGAAGTAACAAGCCATAAGTATTTAGGGCTGACACTTACCAATCAATTGGACTGGTCACCGCATATCTCACAAATTTGTTCTTCGGCATTCTCGACACTCTGCTTCCTAAAACGCAAACTTAATCGCGCCCCTTCTAATATCAAACTTTTGGCATACAACACATTCATCCGAACTAAGCTCGAGTACGCCTCTATCATTTGGGACCCTCACACAAAAAAGAACATAACTTATCTTGAAATGATACAAAGGAAAGCAGTCAGGTTTATTTTCCACAAGTACAGCAGATCTGATTCTCCCACACAGCTGATGGTAGAAAATGACATCCCGCTCCTTTCAGTCCGCCGCAAAATGAACAGAATTTTGTTTCCTCGTAAGATTCTGTCACAGGAAGTTAATAGTCCATTATCTAACTTTGTCCAACCTTCTACTGCCAGACGAACACGACACACTAGGGAACATATGCTGCAACCTGTCTTTGCCCGAACAAATTCATTTAAGTACAGTTTTTTCCCACGGACCATCTCTGATTGGAATTTGCTTCCAGAATTTCTTTTCCAGAGCAGTAATTTTAACAAGGCACTGGAAGGTCATTTGTTTGGTTAGGCTGCTCAACTTTTCAGTACTTTATATCTGTTTCCTTTGTTCATGCCGAATTGTGCTGTGTATTATTGCCTATTTTTATTTGTTAGACTGTCAAATTTTTTAATAATTACTATTACTATTATGATTCCTTTTTTCACGCCGAATTGTAGTGTTTATTGTATTTTTGTTTTTTCTGTGTGTGATTGTTACCTGGTATGCCCTTCTTGCTTGGGCCATAAGGCCTGCAGTATTATGAAATAAATAAATAAATAAATAAATAAATAAATAAATAAATAAATAAATAAATAAATAAATAAATAAATAAATAAATAAATAAATAAATAAATAAATAAATAAATAAATAAATAAATAAATAAATAAATAAATAAATAAATAAATAAACGGTCAGCACAGGGATAGAATAGACAACGGAGGCGGGGAGGCACATTACACATTACCGCGTGAAATACGGCTTCACGAGGACACCATGTACGATCTCGGAGCGTGGTTGCCGACGCGAGGGCTGCAAAATGCCAGGTGGAAGGACTTCGTATGTCACTTCCGTGACATGGCGCAAAATTTTGTAATGTCCAAAGTAATGGGATATCAGTTTTTCACACAAGCCAGGCCGGAACACCGGGGTTCACACACAAACTTTGTCTTCAGGATGGTATGTGACTTGTCGATAACGGAGGTTGCAGCGGCGTTCATCCGTGCCCTGCTGTTGCTCATAGTGAATGCGGGCAAGTTGACGTACTTCCACAGCGCAGTGAGCAAACTGCTCGGCGTCTGGCGTGAGCGAATAATAATCAGTGCAACAAGGAAGCACAGCATTCAACATCGTCGGAACGTCATGTCCGTAAACCAGGCGAAATGGTTTAAAATGCGTCGTTACTTTGATGGCTATGTTGTAGGCACGTGTGATGTCGGTGATGGTTTTGTTGAGTCTTTCCATGAGCCCACTCGTTCGAGGTTATAGACAGTGGTTTGGCGGTGGCTGTGTGACTATAAGCTCAAACACGCCATGTGTGAGCTGTGTCGTAAACGGCTGTGCCTCGATTGGTGGCGACTAGGGACTGTGCCCTATGACGCAACACAATTTGCTGCATGAAGAACTGAGTGATCTCAAATGGTGTGCCACGCTGCAGCACCTTGGTTTGCGCACACCGTGTGAAATAATCGGTCGCGACTATAATCCATTCATTACCGGCCGGTGACCGCGGAAATGGGCCCGGAAGGTCGATGCCGACTTGGTCAAGCGGCGTCCGAGGCGGCGTAATAGGTTGGAGCAAACCCGAGGGCTTGAGAGGTAGCGCCTTTCGACGTTGGTACTCGCGGTAGCCTCTGACGTAGTGATGGAAGGCGTCAGAAAGTTTAGGCCAATAATAAGCTTGACGAACTCGAGCGAGTTCTGTGCAAAGCCCAAGTGGCCAGATGGGAGCTCAATATGACGAGCAAGAAGGATAGCAACGCTGAGGTCGGTCGGTACGAAGAGCAGGTGCGCTCGGTCAACAGTGCTGGAGGTTTTCTTGAATATAACGTCATTCCCGAGACAGAATGCAGATGGGTTCCTACGAAACTGACTGGGGCGTCAGCAGCGCGACCCTCCAGGTGATCAAACACAAGTCTAAGGTCTGGGTCAGCTCGCTCTCTGGACATTACGAAAACCTATCTCGTCATCCGGGATGTTATCGGCTAATCTCACGGGTGCCCGCCCGAGCGCGTCAGCATCTTCGTGCTTCTGACGAGATTTGTACACAATGGTGTCATCAAATTCTTGAAGGCGAAGGCTTCATCGTGTTAGGGGCCCCGATGGGTCGCAGAGATTGGCCAGCCAGCACAAAGACTGGCGGTCGGTAACCACTTTAAACGGGCGACCATAGAAGTGAGGCCTAAATTTCATGGTTGCCCACGCAACCGCAAGAAATTTTTTTTCCGTAGTGGAATAGTTTGTTTCAGCACGGGAGATCGTGCGGCTGGTATACGCAGTGACCCTTTCCACACTAGCTAGACGTTAAAAAAGTACAGCGCTGAGGCCGATGTTGCTATCGTCGGTGTGGACATCTCTGTCAGCGTCTTCATCAAATTGTGTAAGCACAGGGGTTGTTTCGTTTACTGGCTTTGACGCCCCAAATCAACCCAGTCTATGAGAGACATCGTAGGGCTCCGAAATTTCGATCACCCGGCGTTCTTTAACGTGTGCTGACAACGCACATCACACAGGTTCCTTGCTTTTCGCCTCCATCAAAAAACGGCCAAATCTGGTGATGGAAAATGATGCTCTATATCACACACTGATGACACATTACGGTAGTGCCAAGTGAGCACTAGCGACGCGTCGCTGACTTGAAGTTCTCGTGCGTCATGGTGACCCAAGTGGCTATGCCGACGTCATGCGGACTCCAATGCAGGGCCCGCTTAATGAGAACGGGGTCAAGGCCGTGCTCCACACGAGTGGACAGTAAACCAGAGGCCACCACGCCAGGTCGATGGGCTGCAAGAACAAATGCCTATGCCCACTGACGGCAGTTAACCCCCCATGTGCACGTGGAACGTCTATCCTATACACATTATCGTTTCTCGCTTGTTTACAGTACGTGTTTGTACTGTTCTTCCCCATAGGTTTGACTTTATCTTCTCGAACTGATTATGTTCGAAAAACAACACTCATCTGCATCCTCTTCTATTTCCTTTATTTTTCACCCGTTTGGCGCCCATGCTTATTACTAGTCATAAAGCGACATTTTCATATCCACAGCTGTCGCGAACACTTGTTTATTACAGCCAGTGCTACATATTCAGCTGAAAAATAAAGAGGCTTTCATTACAACATTTGGACTACGTGTTTCTCCGCACATTCCACTTTCGGTGCACCCCCCTCTTCGCTGTCTCTCACGGTAAAACCCTCAAGGAATTGCGTGGTAGCCACCATCTGGCTACGCGCTATTACATTAGTACTCCCACCACGATGAAGAGAAACTCAGAAAACTCGCCTTCATTGCCGGTAGGTTTACAAGTCCACGGTAATGCTCAGCAATCTGAAGACAGAACAACGCTTCACAGTGAGCAGGGCTGCATTTAAGTTAATAAAATGGCCGGCACATCAACGCAAATATAGTCAGATTAGACCTGAATAGTCATAATTAAGATAAAAGGAAATAAGAGTATAGGAATGGAGGGAAGCGCATACCCTCAATACCGGGATGGACTTGCTGATACTCTCAGAGTGCAAAACAGCTTATAATTACTAAGCAATGCAGCCGCAAGTTAAAGTTTCAGACAAACCAATAGGCTTGTAGTAAACTAGGCAAGCTTCGGGACTTCTAAGAGGATATTGACAGCTTTGACGCAGAGAATATAGAGTAGAGAGGGAAAGCAGATTTATAAAAGCCTAGAAGAAATAAAAGAAAATGAAAACAGCAGAGTTTCTGAATACCCAAGAAGAACAAACGTTTATGCATGTCCTAATTATTGTTCACGGCAGCTTCGGAAACAACGTATTAGTATCCTAACAGCAACACACACTTGGATAATGGCATATATTTGATGGGTCGCTGCGTTCATTGTTGGCTATATAGAAATTCAAAATCGAATGTCCAACAATTTTACTGCATTTTAATGCTTAAAAACCTATAACCCACTTCTATAATTTTAACTGCAGAGATAACAGTTCCCGTAATTGAAAAGCCAATTATGAAGTCAACAAAATATTGTATTCTGGTGTTTCTTTCGTATGCCACAAAAAACTATTTGCCACTCGTATTTTCCTCCAAAACCGCCTACTATGTACTACTTCAACTCCCTGGACCTGCTAATATATTGTAGCTCTGTAGTAAGTTTGGGAGTTTTGAACCTTAAAGAAAGAATAAATTTCTGTCTAAATCTTGATATTTTGCATAATACGTTCTCTATCACATGAAAAAGTGCAAGCCCCGTCTTATTTATAATGTAAATTGTTCAAGAAGAAATTAACGCCCAATCATTTTTAAACAATAACTAATAAAAGGTATTTACTGTGTAGAACGTATAGTATGGATTTGCGAGAAGAGGAAAACGCGAAGATGAAGAAGACGACAAAGTGTTGAAGACAAAGATTGCGCCTGCTCTGAAAAACGTCGGCTTTGGCAGCATGCTACGTGTCAGTAAAGCTAATGTGTGAATTGCTGAATCCGCCTGATTGCACTTGGTGACAGCGCTGGGTGCAAGTGGGCCAAATTGAGCCGTGGTGTCAGTCATAGTAGCAGAGCTTGTCATGGTCCAACTGCGGAGCTCCAGGATGGGAGAGAGCGGCACATATTTGAGTCACAGACTCGACTCCATCTCACGTTTTCAACCGTTCTATCGACTCCTCTCTGCCCCCTACCCAGCGCGCAAGCTTGTCGCCTTGCTCCAACAATTCAGCGCCTCCTTCGACTCCCAAAAAACTTCACTGGGACACATATTCACGGTCCATCACCACATCGACACCGGTGCCTATGGACCCCTGCGCCAGCGCCCCTACCGAGTCTCAGCCACCGAGCGTCGCATCATCGATGACAAAGTGAGTGATGTGCTCGAGCACGGAGGGGTCCAGCCCTCTCACAGCCTTTGAGCATCCACAGTCGTGTTTGTCAAGAAAAAGGATGGCTCCATTCGATTCTTCGTTGATTCTTCGTCGACTATTGTCGCCTCAACAAAATTACTAGGAAGGACGTTTATCCTCTGCCTCGTATTGATGACTCTCTTGGTTGTCTGCAAGAAGCTGAATATTTTTCTTCGTTGGACCTCCGCTCCGGTTATAGGCAAGTGCCAATGGATAAGGACGACAAACGCATTCATGACGCCAGACAGACTATGAAATCAATGTCATGCCATTCGGTTTGTGCAACGGTCCAGCTATGTTTGAGCCCACAATAAACAACATCCTACGGGGGCTGATATGGCAGACGGGCTCTGCTACCTAGACGATGTTGTCATCTTCTAGAAGGACTTTCCTTCCCATCTTCTTCGTCTCGAGAGTATTGTTCGACGTCTGGCCGATGAAGGTCTGCAGCTCAATTTAAAGAAGTGTCAGTTTGGTGCTAGACAATTAATAATACTAGGCCACGTCGTGTCGAACGATGGTATCCTGCCGGACCCTGCCAAGCTTCACGCAGTGACGAAATTTTCCAGGCCCCTCTCAATGAAAGAATTGCGCAGCTTTATAGGGCTTTGTTCATACTTCGGCCGCTTTGTCGGACATTTTGCTGACATTATTGCCCCATTTCACCCAGCTCCTTGCTGGGAGACCAGACTTGTATGCCTGGCCGCCTGCATCCAATAAAGCGTTCACCACGCTCCACCGCCTGCTGACGTCCCCTCCGATACTGCTTCATTTTGACCCCTGCGTTCCAACGTAACTGCACACGGACGCCAGCGGCATCGGCATCGGTGCCGTTCTCGCTCAGCGAAAATTTGGTTTCCTTGAGTACGTTGTTGCTTACGCGAGTCGAGCACTGACGAAAGCAGAGGCTAATTATTCAGTCACCGAAAAGGAACGTTGGCGATTGTTTTGGCCATCACTAAATTTCTCCCTTACATATACGCACAGCCGTTTGATGTCATCACAGATCCCCATGCTCTCTACTGACAGTCGTCTCTGAAAGATCCTTCAAGTCGCCTCGCCCGCTAGGCTCTTTGTTTACAGGATTGCGATGTTCCGGTCCTTTATCGCTCTGGTCGCAAGTACTCCGACGCAGATGCTCTCTCCCGCTCCCTTATGTCTTCTGATCATGAACGACCCTTGGTCGCCGACCTCACTCCCTCTTCCTTTGAAACCATGGATATGGCGCATGAGCAGCGCAAGGATCTCTGGATCGTTTCCATAATGGACATTCTGGGTTACTTGTCACCGTGCCCCCCTCTCAAGTACACTGACGTTAAGCACATCACTTTGCTATGCGCGACAACCTCCTTTACCGCCGAAACTATTTTTCCTACATCCGCAAATGGCTGCTCGTAATCCCTCGCCATCTCCGCTCCGTCATTTGCGCCAGCTATCACGGCGTTCCAGAGTGCGGCCAAGCTGGATTGCTGAAAACGTTTACTCGCCTGCGTCATCGATACTACTGGCGAGGCATGTATTGTTTTGTTCGCCAGTACGTACGCTCTTGCATCGACTGTCAGCGTCGCAAGAAACCACCACCACACCCTCCAGCTCCTCTGCAGCCTCTACCGTGCCCAGATCGACCTTTCGGACGTGTTGCAATTGACCCTTACGGGCCTCTTCCCTGCTCTTCTGCAGGAAATAGGTGGATAATTGTTGTCATCTACCATCTTACCCAATTTGCAGAAACTTCTGCTTAACCAGCTGCGACCGCTCGTAACGTTGATGGTTAGATACTTCAGAATGTCATTCTGCCTCAAGGTGCGTTCCAGGAATTACTTATTGGTTGTGGTCGCGTGTTTTTATCAGACGTCGTTGAAGCCCCTCTTCACAAGTGTCATGTTGTTCACCGTACGACGTCTTCCTTCCATCCACAAACAAATGGAATGGTTCAGCGCTTCAACCTGACCTTTGGCGATGTTATGGCCGTGTATGTATCTTCTACCCACTCCAACTGGGACAGTGTACTGCCATTTATCACCTATGCTTATAATTCTGCCACGCAAACGACTACAGGATTCTCCTCTGATTTCCTTCTGTATGACCGAGAACCTTCTTGTACGATAGACACTGTCCGCTCCTACCACCCCGACGCCTCTGGTATGACCCCCATTTCTCAAGCCGCTGCCTATGCCAAGGAGTGCTGTCAGATTACCCGTCAGCTCACGGCTCGCCACCAGCATCACCAGAAAAACAACCATCCCGCTTCTGAATGCCTACCGCCTAGTTATCGTCAAGACTCCTTGGTGTGGCCATGGGTTCGCTCTTCAAGCTCAGGCCAGTCGACCAAGTTTCTTAGTAGATATCAGGGCCCTTATCGTGTATTTCAACAACCTTCCCTCGTTAATTATCTTGTCGAGCCCCTCATGCCTCCCACGGATCTCCGTCACAGAGGACGTGAAATTGTCCACATCGATTACCTCAAACCCTGCTACGACCCCGCGATCGTGTCTTCCCCTTAAGCCGCCAAGATGGCGTCTTTTCACGCGGGGGTATTGTAGGGCGGATAGTTGGAGTTGGGAGAATAGGAAAACGCGAAGATGAAGAAGACGACAAAGTAGCGAAGACGAAGAAGCTAGCGCCCGCTCTGAGAAACGCCGGCTTTGGCAGCAGCAACGCTTCAGTAAAGCTATTTTTGTGTGAATTGCTTAATCCGCCTCATTACAACTATATCTATGCGCCATCTGTGCTCAAAAAGTGTCTCATAGCACTGCTCATTTAGATCTCTTATAAACTATTAGCAAAATCATCTGTGTTGTGAAACGCACATCCCTGAGCATTCGTAATGTTTCGCTAAAACTAAACAGCGGTATTTATTTTTTGTTTTATGGCAGAGTGTTATGCAGTCTGTCAATGCATTTATTTAGCTACATAAGGTTCTGAATACTGTACACTAACAGCTGAATTTATTGCACTTTTGGGCAATGCATGAAAAATAAATATTTGGCATTTAAACTAACCCCATTTTGTCTCGCGTTGTTGTTGCGCGCATTGCTGTCAACACTTCATTGTGCAAAAAAAAAATTCCATTGAGTTGGACGACTGGAAAATGGAGGTAATTAGAGAAAATAAATTTGATTTTTGATCCAAACCCAAGCCGTATGCGCGCCAGGCGGGCGAGCAATGCACACGCTACGAATGGTGCTTTTTGTTGAAGCGCGTCAGAGGGGCTAGTGAATCCTTTCGGGTGTGTATAACTTACTTAACGTGTGTACTGAAGCGTACTTACATTACAGTAGTAATAATCGTTGAACTCTGATGGCGAGCCTGGTGGCTGTTCCCATGCGATGATTGACGATCACATGTCTTGATGCACTGAAGCACTACGCGATACAGAGTTTGAACTCCAAATGCACAAATGCAACCAAGCCAGGAAAACTGGGGAACTCCCGTCACTTTGTAGCGACAAAATCTGAATATCGGCTGACTGGTATGCAGAGTAAACATGGAAAGACAATAAAAAATATGAATCATATTTTAAGCATTTTCAGAGAAACAGCGATTACCCATAGATTGATGCTTTCCCATTTTCACACGTAAGCAACCATAAGTGTCATAACCGTGGTTTTTCCTTAACCGCCACTTTCTCCAAATATTTTTTTGTTTCATTTCTGACAGGTTACAGAATTTCTATACTTTTTGCATTATTTAGCCTTAGCAATACAGTGTTTCGTTTCTGCAACCATTTTTTCTCTGCTTATGTGAAACCAGTAGAACCAACGACAACGTTTTCGAGGGGAGCGGCTTCTCTATCATTCGCTCGACGAAATTTGCGCCTCAGTGCTTTTCCCATCATATTTCCTTCTTAACGAGTAGGTGCCACCCACCTCCTTCAAACACCATTACAGAAATGTGCCGGTCTTGTCCAGTCGAGTTTTAAAAAGTTCCACCCCCTCTTTTTCCCGCACGTCTCAGCGTGGCCAGTCGTCACTCGGAAATGTTCCATCTGTCGCCCAACGTTTTATCAACGAAGCGCTTCATGCGAGCAGGCTGAACTGAGGCAGCCTTCCAGGGTGATATGGGACCTGCAACGTCTTGCGGCATCTCTGCGTCGCCAAGGTTTTGCTCAATCTTTTTTCTTGTTCAGATTGTCGGTTATTGATATTCGGGTCGCCAACGAAGGACTGACGATGGAGCAAGCGTTCGGGAAGTGAAGTGGAAGACCCACAATCTGACGGTCTTTGGTGGCCGGCCTCTGTCCTGCCACAGCTGTTGCTCCCGGTTTGTGTCCCCCGCTCGCCTGAGCGATTTCGTGACGCTGCGGAGATCGATACTGTTTGTGTGGCGCTGTGGCGACAGCTGTGGCTGTGTGGCAAGCTTGGGAGCCTCTAGTCGACCGCAGCGCCTTTCCTCCGTTGAACCGCAAAGGCGGCTTGCCCCGCTAGGAGTAACAGTTTGTCGCCAATGTATTGGAAAAATGTAAACGACGAAACTGAGTCGAAATGCGGGAAGGCGGACGCTTATCACAACGGCCCACGCGAAAAGTAATCAGCTACTGTGTTCTCATTGTGGAAGCAAGCATTTTGCAACGAAATGGGTAGAAAATTTACACTAACTGCTGCCTCCAAAGTTCCTTGGTGGTTCAGTTCAACTGGGACAATTGTTTTGGAAGAAAAAAGCATGCGACTGGCTAAAACATTCCTGCGTCTACGCCTGCTTTCTACTGGCGGAAAAATTTGGGCTTGGTATGAAACAAGCAGTCCATAAGATGCAGTGTTCAAATATTCCACCTGTTCACTTAGCCCCTCCTCCTTTCTTATTACAGGCTTATTTGCCCTTGGCCAACGTAATTCATACAATAATTGGAAACAACTGACAACTAAAATGTCTTAGCTAACGATAATTTAGTCGCGACTACTCTGTTAGCCGAAGCAGTCATTGTACCTGAAGAACATTTCCTACACGGCAAGCTTCGCCTGAAAAAAGAAGAATCTATCTAATCGTGACCGCAATACAAGTAATTTTGCTCTCAAAACTAACACATTTAGCGTAAGGACGACCAATGTCGTCTTTTGCATTGAAATGGTTTTTCTGCAAGCAGGGCAGCTTGATACTCTTATTGCCAGTGCGTTTAATAAACGCCGCTTCTCAAGTTGCCTGCAGCATTGATTTTACATCGACCCGATCTTGACTGACCATATGAACAAAATGTGGGACAAACAGTGCATTGTTAAATGCATGCTATTCTTGCCTGAAGTATTGGCAGCCTCGTACATAAAAAGAAAAATAAGCATAGGGGTACTTCATCCCTTCTGGACCGATTAAGTAGTGCGCATTGTCCATCGTATGCCTCTCGTGAGATTATGAAAAAATGTAATTCATCCCTGTTTTCAATGCTTACCCTTCAGTCCTGCATAAGCGAAAGTGGAAGGACATGCTACAGAGGTAGGTACGCAGCAAATGTTCAATACAAAATTACCTCGTTGCAAGCAGGAGGTGTACATGACAAGCTATATGGTCGAAAGTAACAGTCGTAGGTAAAATGTAGATCTCTAACTATGCGAAAACACCTTATTTCCGAGCTATGCGACACCCAGGTTTTATTTTGAAAACGAATTCGACAGACCCTGTAATTAAAGGCCCAAAGGAATAAATTTAAGCTTGAAGGAAAGGCCAATTAAACAAAGAATATTCCAAACGGTGCACTTGCACGGTGAACTGCAAAAGTAAAACCAACCAAATACAAGCTGAATGAAACCACTGAACAAATAAAGCGAAGGAACATGAGCCCCGGCCCCAACCGCTAATGAGGATTTGTTTGGAACCTCTACTAATTGACTCTCACTTGCTGGTCTTTACGAAAGAGAATGTCGAGTTTGGCAGCAGTACATATCGCAGAGCTTCTCGGGTACAAGGAGTGCCTCTGAGCAGTTTTAGGATTACTTTTTGAGCTACAAATTCTTATTGAGTAGTTGTTTTTTTTTTTGTCATTGAAGCCGCTATTCATAAAATAATATAAAAACAGATAATTGTGCTTTCTATATCAAACGCCTCAGCTAAGCTTCGCCAGGGCCCGAAAAAATTGACGTTTGCTATTCTAGAGCTCTTAAGGTTCTGTTATCTATGAACACAAATAAATGTTCTTGGTTGTAGTACATATATGTAATATGTCCTCAAAACGAAAGCGACGAGTGACGTTTGCAATATATAAAGTATATTTATAAGATAGTCATTAGAGACAGCCATCGTTCCCCAAGTATGGGCACGAGCTGATGTTCTGCCTCTATCCCAATCAAATCCAAAAATAAGCAAACGTTTTATTATCAGACCCCTCTGAAACCTTTCTAGACGTTGCAATTTTCTTTACGATATTATACAAAAGAGCATTCGTTTGGTAATTAACTACCAGTATTTTGCTAGCGTCGCCGCATGGCGTCTAGAATGGTTTCTGTGCAGTAAATGAGGTAATGAATTTCATATAGGTTATCGCTTTAGTTACAAGCGCCACATGTATGCGTTAGAGTTTGTTTATTGTAATGAATCGCTTAACGCTTACAATGGAAAGCTTCTTGTTAAACCGAATGGGATATCTAAAGCTTGTAAACTTCATGGCTAAAGATCAAATAGCCTACATCTCTCATCGCAATTAGTCTGTCTTAATCGTGTTCTTTCTTATTGGGAAGGAGTATATGGCCGGGTATTTAAGGTACGGCAGCATGGCAAGATACTGCATGCTGTGGTATTGTGCGGTAACGTATTGTAATGAATGCGAATGAGATATCGTATGGTAGTGTATGACATGATGTTTTACAGTACAGTATGGTATGACGATATGGCACAGTTTGGCATGGTAAGCGACGGTATGTAGCAAGCAACGATATGGTATGCCCTGTACATTGTGAACGATACAGTATTAGATAATATTTTATGATATGCGTGGTTTAAAGTCCGAGAGCGACATGGTCAATGATAAAGGCTGTAGTGGAAGCCTCTGGAATAAATTCAGCCCCCTAGGATTCCTTAACGTGCAATCAGGTCTCACAGCACACGGACATGTTGCCTTTCAGCGCCATCGAACCTTCGTCACAGCAAGGACAGGAGGTGAGGATCGGATCCCTGTCCTCGGGTTCATCAGTCTAGCGCCGTAACTACTAACCCAACACGGCGGGTTTGTTCAGCAGAAATAACCTTAAGCGTCAACCAATACCGGTATTGTTATCATTTCTGACAAATTTCGGTAAAGACCTCATCAATTATTTTTAAAGAACTCTCAAATTGCTCCTATACATTAATGAGTACATGCTTTATTCGAGCACTGCTAATTACTACGATAATGAGGCGATAAAAGCAATTAAATTGAGCGTAGTTAGTTAGTTTCAAAAAATAATGTTTCGTTCATAGGATTTAACGATCTAAAACGACTGTGCCTCACAGATACGCCGTAAAAGAGGGCTCCGGAAATTTCTACCACCAGGAGTTCTTTATCACGCTCTAATATCGCACAGCACACGGACGCCCCCTTGCGTTTTCCCTTTTCGAAAAGCGGCCGCCGTGGCTGGGACTCGATGCCCCATCCTTGGTTACATTTCAACGAAATTGTTTCAGTGCTGTCCACTACGAAAAACAGTCTTTTTCATTCGCATACATCAACAGCGATAGAATTACACCAGTAGTAAGTGAGTCTGGGTGTGCCAAATGACAGTCCATATCCTGGAAGGTGGCACGGAGAAGGTATCTAGTTTATTATTGAGTATTAAAGGAAATTGTGCTGCTATAGTGACAAGGAAGGCATTCTCTTAAATTACCCTAGAATATCATTTCAAACGAAAGGGAGTCAGGAGCAACTCATACAGAGGTGGCTATCTAAATGTTTTGATTTTTGTTAAATGTGAAAAATAATGTAATCAAGGCGGCAATTGTATACACTGTAAAGAAAAAACAACTACATGCAGGCGCTGGGGTCCGAACCCTCACCCGTGTAATAAACCCCTCTACTTGTTTTAGGTCAGTGGCCTCTCGCTGCCATAATTTCAAGATTGGCAGAGAGGCATATAACTGAACAATGATAAAGCACTGGGTTAAAATTAGATTTTTAAATGAATGCTGAAACAAGCAATAAAATATTACATGCTAATCGTCCACATACCTAAAGTTATGCCACACCCTCTTAAATAATCATTAAGAGGCTTAAAAACCATGTAGTCAATTCTACGTTACATGTTACAATCTGCTGAAAATTATAAAGACCACGTTCATCGAATAACGCCGGAGTGTGAGGAATATTCCGTGGTCACACTTTACAACTCCATCTGCTCACTAAGAGCCTTATGTGCGACAATGTGCGACTGCTACTATAAAAGGTGGTTCATAAATCAGTCGGAGCAAAAACACCAAAATCGATTATGTGACCAAATGGAGTGCGCAAGAGGTTATTTCTTCCAGATCTTATTGCGATTTTTTTTCAACTCATGTCTTCTCTACATGATCATAAATATTGAATAACTTAGACGGCCTCAAGTTCTATCTTGTAAAGAAATCTTGAAGGAATTATTCGACTGAGTTCTGTTCCAAGTATTTTACTGCGGTTTTTCGGCCAGCACATTTGCGATGTGCATGATTCAAACATCAATATTATTTAAACGAATAAGGCACACATTGTGAGAGCATAAAAGTTCAATACTCTATACCCAATGAACACACCTGCGCCATCTGAACAGAAGAAGGATAACTTCGCGTCCATCATCAATGAGTGCGTAGAGGCAAACAGTCGCAGTAAGTGCTGCCACTATACTCTTGGGCTGCGAAAAAAATTAACCGCTCAAAGTCTTTAGGCCGCCCGTGAGAGGCGCGCTGACGTTTGTGTGCATAAGGCTACATTCATTGTTGCGAAGGCTACCCGTGAAACATTCTATGTTCTGCGTTCCAACTCCACGGAACAAAACAACGGTTTTTGTTTAACAAAAGACAACTGCTTTTTCTGACGCTAGGCGCAATTGTACAGATTTTCTCACAGTGATGTGGAATCCTGGTTTGGTACCTTATAGCATTTTCGCTTCGCTAATCAACGGTATTTTTTAATTTTTGTAATCACTAAGTGATTTTGTAACTAGAATAATTTAAAATTGTCTTCTCTTTAAGCAATTTCAGTAAAAAAACTTTTTTGGAAATTTTCTCGTTTCGGAGCAATTTGGATGTAGCGTTAGAGAAAGAACCGGTAGCACGTGTTCTTCTGTAAGCGTTAAAAATATAGACCTCCGCCCAGAAACTCTGCCTTCATGCGATGTTTTACCACCAACCCATTATGACCCTGACAGATGAAGAAAGCTTTCGGATGCGTAACCAAGCGTAACTAAGGAGGCGATTCAGCCAAGCTGCCATTTTATCCAACGTCATGTACACATCAACACACTTTCCATAGCACATTTCGAATTCCACAACATATCTTCCTCCTTGCATTCAGTAACAGATATTTATTTCAAAGCTCGAGCAGCCAGTATCACCAAGATCATAAAAGCGCACGAAAAAGTTTCTGAACTGCGGACCTCCATTGAGGAGGTCCGCAGTTTCCGGCGTTCTACAGGGCAGCATTTCAAGACCCACTTTATTCTTGCCATATATAAATGTTCTATTTTCTGTTCACATTTCGGTATATTTGATCGCCTTCGCCGATGGTGTAAGAATGCTTACTTCGGGCAAGAATGTAAATCATATTATGACATGGTGGAAATAAATTTCTCAAATATTTCCTAAACTGGTTTGAAGGTAATTGTTAAATGTCAACATAAATAAAACAAAAACGAAATTTTTCATACTAAATTAGCAAATTGAGCGTGATGTTAACTTCTATTTAGTGAGTAATATTAGCGTAGTCTCAATTTTGAGGTGACTGGGTTTTATCTTCTCTGAAAGTTTAAATTAGGATGCACAGACTGAGTGTGTCAGAAATAAACTCAACTCAGTAAACGGCATCATATGTCGAAATGGACTAAATTTGCCAACTAAAGTTAAAATTTTATTTTATAACGCCCTTATGCTTCCATCTCTCACACATTATTTTATTCTTTAGAGTATTACCACCATGCAAAATATTGAAAAAAAAAAATCCGGGGCCGGAGAAAAGTGGCCAATAAGACTAATTGAAAACGTTCCATGGTACTCACACACAAATAATCCTTTTATAGAGTTTGGCATAATGCAGCCTACGACTTTGTATTAATTCTGGCTCTACGTTTGGATAAAAACAAAGCTGCAAAAAAAGCAATTGAGATAGCGCATCTGTCAGCTCCCTCGGTTTCACCAAAAAGCGCGCTCGGCGTCTTTCACTATTTTCGATAGCGTATGCTCAACAAAATCAGTCGTTTCTTTTTTTTGCTGAGAAGCGTTCTCTGCACATCTCGTACGTTTCGAAGTTTGAAGCACCATAACGCTCCGCAGCTTGTTTTTCTTGCACTGCCACGAAAGGCCTGGCAATTTTTAGCGAAGAAAAAGCACTTTACATAGAAGCTTGCTTTTTAACCCTAAATAAATATGTTTTTGTCCTTAATATTTATCTAGTATTTGATAAAAAATTGAATACCTTTTTTAAAGTCGATTATATATATGGCAAATAAAATCCACAGACAAAGAAAATGAAATTGTGTCTGTCTGAAATATTCCTTTATGATAATCACCTGTGTCAGCCACAGGTTGAAATTTTTATCGAGCCTTCCGTAAGCAAACTTGCGTTTCGTGCGTGAGCCCGACCACGTGATTGTGTCTGTGTATTTGTGTATGTGTTTGCGTGTGCATGCTTGCGATTGTTGAGTGCAACTTAGGAAGATATTGCATGCACAATGGCTTATGTTGGTTGATGTTCACATTCACCCTTAGCTATACCGTGAGAAAAAGCCATCTTCTGCGAAAAGTTTATTTCCTATATCTATAGTCATAGTTGTAGGCGCAAAACCTTGTTCCACTTCGCCGTTGTTATTAAAATATGGCCCCGTGTCTACTCATTTGGGGCGTTTGTACATATGATGCCAGGAGCAAAAGGAGAGGCCTGCTACCACGCGCTTGGTGTTTGAGTGCAGGTTGCCTTAGTCAAACTTTGCCCATATGAAGCCCTGCAAATGTTGAAGCGTGCAGGACAAACCAGGAATATGTACGCCATACACAATGCACAGAATTGCTGTGCACTGACATAAATATTTCTCATGTTCCGTACATTATTGGAGAGCTATATTTTTAAACTGGCAGCTAAATATAAAGCAGCTTTTCTGGATTTCGTCATGACAAAGAAAATTGCAAATCAAAAAGTGAAGGTTTGGGAGTATTCATGCCAAATGCAGGAGAAGATGATAGCTGATAGCCTGAAGATAGACAGCTGCTTTTTGCCGCAATGAAAGTCGCGCGGCCTTTGTTTGGGAACTGGCCTATATCCAAGATAATCATCGTACCTCCTTGTTTTCCATCTCCCCTCCGCTGGCATGGTACTGAAGCTGAGGCGTGCACAGGGAAAAACCAACTTACTGCTTCTCAGGATCACTTGACGGCCGATCTAATCAGCGGTTTTCTTTGCAAACTGTGAAAATTTAGTGTCCTCTGGGACGTTTCGCCTCCTCTAGAGGCCCTCAGTTTTAGGAAGGAACGGTAGCCAAAGGGAAGCTGGACCTATCCTGAATTTGAGTTAAGAAGGATGGTTACTAGCGCGAACAACATCCTAGGGACGCCGCTTGACAGGTAGAGGGCTGGACACTTGAACGGCTCGCATCACATGTAGTTTGTACTGCCGAGAGCTGAACCTTGATGTCGCTATGCGTAAAGACTGCGGAAACATGACGCGACCGCGTCCTGCCTTGACAACCCTGTTATAAGGCCTTCGTACATGCATATCAGGTGTAAGTAGTTTTCGGAAGCTGTGCAGTATCTCTGTACAAAGCGGGCACGCTGGTTTCATCGTAGCATCGGAAGGTACAGATATACATATTATGCGCGCCATAACATGCAGGGGTCAATATTGATGCTACATGGACTTAGATGACTTAGGACATCAGATTTGTTGTATGAGGATGCAAAACCATACAGCACCAATAGCACACTTTTTTAGCTATTGCGCCTCATCCTTGAAGAACTTCAGAATACATAGTAGAGCGAAAACACAGTTGCGTGGTGTTGGTAGGTAACTTTCTGTTTTGGAATTCGCATTAGATTTCTAAATTCCTAAAGAGGGTGCTCATTACTTTCCCTAACCTTGACCTATGAAAACAAAAACAAAACAGCTGTGCATATACACTGCTATTATGAGGATTGCAAAGCTCGGTAAAGAAACAGGAATCCATTGACAAAAGAGGAAGTGAACACGCTTCTTTCGCCAAAAGTCAACAAGAACAAAAAAGGAGGATATAGGTAGGGCGAAAGGCAGGTTTGTTTTACCTGCACTGGGCTAATCAAGTAACAACACAGCAGAATAAAACATCACAAGACGGTGGAATCGTGTCCAAAATAAAAAAAAAAGTTCTGAAGCTGTTGAATAACAGAAAACTAAATCTGGATGTTAGGGCCCCAATAAATTACTTCGACGATAGGAAACGCCTGCCTCGGTAGATAATTGCTAAAAAACAAAAGACTCACTGTAGTGTTAAAAGGGGTGAAATAGAAACGTGTTCTTTTTGGCGCGTAACTATCTGGAGAAATTAATATCGAAAAAAAGGGTCAGCAATAAAATACCTATTATAAATAGAATATTTCCTGTTCTCACATCTTTAGTGAGGTCCCTTTTCTGGAAACGAAGTGAGCCTACTCGACCACTTTTCTAACTGGCTAAATGAAGACAAATTCGCGAGGACGCCGTCCATCATTCGTGGTACTTCAAGCATGGAGGTCGAACTGCCAAAACAATCCGAGCTTTTCCTTTGTTGGCGAAGTAGTCTTTGTGGCCGACAAAAGTCATAGTAACTTCGAGCTCGCTATCCAGTGAAGCTCCAGGATAATACTGGTGAGAAATGAGGAGCTCTCTCCTGCTCCGTGCTTACGTGATGCCGATGGGCATAAATGAAGTGTGTTAAGCTGGACGGTGCTGCTGGTGGACGCGTTCTCCTCCGGTGCAGGAGGCATTCTCAGTGCTGTGTTTGTCGAAAATTAACAGCGCGAAAACTTATGCGGGTCCGGCGAAAAATACTGCTCTTATGTTTTAACCACTATGCAAAAAACCTTATTTATCAGATTTGTTTTTTGAGTAAACCTTATACCCTTTGAATGAATACGAGACAGTTTCCCCTGAGGGATAAAAGGCTTTCTTTGAAGAACCACTTTATCGGTAGGCAGGCCATCGTTTTAGCACTCTCTAGAGGGTTGTTTGTCGATTGCCTGCCCGTACGGTTCGTGTGCCCCGAGAGGCATTTTCACTTTTACTCGGTGCACCTGTGTGTTCCTGCATGCGGAACACTCTTCTGTTGGGGGTTTCGGTAATGTCCATTCGAAAAAAGTATTTTTCCTGATAGTAATAAAGAACTATGCCAGAACATAAATTATGAGACTGGACATATAACTTACAGAAATAATAAAATGCAGGTTGTGTGCTGGCAGTTCGCTGAGCGGCCACATTGATGCTATGTTAATTTGCCGTTATTGTGCAGGATAAACATTATTATTGTCGACCAAAATAGCCTACTGGCATAATGGGCATAACAAATAATTTCATGTAATTAAAGCAGCTGCGATGCAAATTTGAAACTTCTCTTACGAAATGGGTTGCCGACGTTTCTAAGCCGTGCAGTTTTAAGTAGGCAGGAATTTCGGAACGTCTGTCATTAGAACATATCACGTTATAGATCACGTCCGAAAATAAAAAGAATTTGGTGCACAAGCTTGTCACTTCAGCTACTTCCCAATTACACAAAACGTCTACTATGCTTGCAGCAAAATGCTCGTAAAATACTTCAGCTTTTGTTGCCTTGAAAATCCTGTTACTGAAAGCGAACCTCAAGACAACACAAAAAAGACAAGGAAAAGAAACTGACGGGCGGTAATCAATAACACGCCGGGTGAAAGTCATATGAAAGTGTGAGTGGGTTGGGCCAGCTCAGTGACGCTCTGTACAAATCATAAGAATGTACTGACCACGACAATACGGACCTGTTTTTGACACGCATGACCGCCGTTCGGTGCCATATTTTTCCTCTGATTGGTTCTCAGAACAGTCACGTACTTAAAATGTGTGGAACGAGATTGTAAGCGGTCGAAATGGTACTTTGGGGTAAAGTAAATGTGACATGACTTGGAAAATGGGCGTTTTCCAGAGCTATTCATAATATCTGGATGGTGAATATAATTGTGAAGGGAAAACGAAGGTATGTATGATAGAGAGGAAATTATTTTCGCATGTTTTATTAATAGTGATATAAACTGCTTACTGTCAAGGGGCGCTTTCTGCAGTTTTATTGGCGGACGTGTAGAGGGAATAGGTCATGCACAACATCACATGGTGTTGTCAATATGTTTTCATGACTTAAACATTGCCTTAATTGACAATATGTGGGCGCAACATTTGGTACTACATTTAGGAGACCACGTAAAATGCATGGCAAATTTGACGTGAAATGTAGGCGGCTGTTGGCTAACTCCAGTTTGCCAGAGACTTACTCTTGGCGGTGAAGTAAGCTGAGACATTTTGTTGTAATTGCAGCAGGCACTGAAACGATGTCATACGGCTACTTTACAGCTGCGCAAACATTAGGAAGATTAGTATTGAAGATGCTAATCTACAACTCCACCGTGGCACAGCGGTCCTCCCGTTGCACCCGCTTCAACTCATAGAGAAATCATCGATCGGCGCTGTTGTCGGTAAGCGAAGCAATGGTGGCCTGCTAGTTTCACCTTGGCTATCGAAACAGTGCCGGTATCTTCCTGTTACCGAAGTCATCTTTTCTGACAACCTGGCGAAAAACATAGCTTTATTACAAAAAACCATGTTGTGCTGCACTTGACCACACACTGAAAGGAGCTGCCTGGTTCATTGGCAGGTACATAAGTGTTTTCTTGTAGCAAATACAGGTCTGTGCCTGACTCGTGTAGCTTATGTATAGAGCAGGACAGGCAGGCTCTTTCTCAGCACGGTAACAATATTTCATGAGAAAAGGCTTTGCCACGGAAAAAAAAGTTAAGCGTCATTGCTAACAGCCCCTTTTAATTCAATGAAGGGCTGTATGTACCATGTGCATGGCACGTTTGGTTACCGCATGTTTCTACGTAAAGCTTTGCTCAAGTATGCCTGCAGGCTCATTATTTGCTCATCTTTCACAAAAAGTACACTACAGCACGGTTTGAAGATACAGTCTAATCACATGATGCTGTGATGTGACTTTTTGTTGTGCTTGCTTTTTAATAAAGTCAGAAAATTATCTCCTTTTATTGCTTTGCACCTTATCGTTTTGGTAATGCCCGATACGTGCGTTTTAGTTACTGCGTCCAAATGTCGCTAATAGGTTTATGTGAGATATCAACGATGCTTAAGAGGAACAACGCCACTTTCCGCTCTTGTTCGATGCCAAGCCACTTGGAATATCCCAGTGGCATTCTTGCTTAAGAAATTAACGCTGCTCACCGTATCGTAAACTCGCTCGGCCTCTTCGTCCGTAGATGTTGCCGAATGTCCGAACACACGCCCGTCAAGACACACTGATGTCACAACGCCGAAACATAGTGCGCTCGCCCTCAATGTAACAGGATGCATCCGCATCGCAGTTTGCAACACGCGTCACTGTTCCTGGAGGAGCGTCATCATGTTTCGAACTCGGAGCTAATATATATAGGTGCGGTCGTCGCCGAGTTTCTTTTATATTTATTTTTTTTGTAATGATGCAAAACCGGATTGCGTCCTAAGGTAACCTAAAACTGCCCTGCTGCACACGTGACGCGTACGTCAAAAATTAAATAAAATTGCGAATTGTCGGGAATAGAGCATCAGGTATTTTTCCCTCGACCAGGGTACTTGTCGATACCAAAAAACAATGCGCCTTATTTTCTTTTGTGGCAAAAGCCTCACACGAGGCAACCAGGTTACAACACGCCTCCCGATTGTTTTAGCCTCTTAAAAATGCATACCTCAACAACAGACAGCGACTGCAGAGCGCGAGGAATTCTTTTAATGGTTTCATCACCATGACCAGAGTATTGAGAGGTTAAAACTTGAAAGGAGAAAATTATTCCTCTAGTAAAGAAGGTACTAGTCTACAGCTATCTGTCGAGTCCTTTATTACAATTGTCAGAAATAAACCGAAAAAAAAAAACACCATATAATCGCATGTATTAAACCCTAATTATTTAACGTGAGTAGTGGTTTGGGAGTATGTTGCTAATAATAGACGTCTCGAAGACATGCAGATGGTTAAACTGACAAGCTGAAGTGCATTCATTTCGAAGGATTGGTATTAGCAAGTACAATAAGTACAATTAAACTGTACTTCTCTTTTCACATGTGGGATGGCGCGCCCATTACAGTCTTCCCTCCTCCCATAACCTCCTTCTTCTATAAGCCACCTTTTCCCATTGTGGTACCAATCACCTTCCCGCTCGGCACACTCGGGGTTCTCGCCATTGCAAAAACGCCTCAAGTAGCATGTTCCCTTACTCTGGCCGTAAAGTTCTATTGCCGCAGTTTCTAACCCCTGTGTCCTTTTCACAACAGCCCGCTTAGGTTGTGCATTGTATTCCTGAAAAATCGTGCTAAACCTTTCCTTCTTTGATAAGTACTATCCGTGTGTTTTCGCGCGTTGTCCACTTTTCGGTTGCTCGTTCAACTGTTCTGGCCATAATTTATCCAGACACTAGGCCACCCGTTGCCTGCTTTTCCTCCCCTCTGTTTCTTCTCTCACATTTCCTCTCGCATCTTTCCTAATGTGCAGAGGGGATGTACGTCTCCACTCGTTGCCACCTGTCAACCGAGGCATTCGGTATGTTCTGCGTTGGTCGCTTCAATTAGCGGTGTGAACCTGACAACGTGCTAATAGGAGTTGTAGCTGAAAATACAATTTTTTGGACCATTTATTCACCCAGCGTCGTTAAATAATTTGTTTCCTTATTATTTCTTACTGATCTTCTCAATAAAGAACCGCGAATGTCTTTTGAGATTGAAGGTGTTTTGCATTGTGTCTTCGGAAGTTAAAATTTTCCGAACGAAATTGGTCAAGAGTCTCCTCCACATTGGAAGGTTCCCATTAATATTAGACTAAACCCTTTTCAGATCGAGTTGTTCATCAGTTACATGTCACCCTGCCTTTTTTTTTTAAACTATTCAAACTACATTAAATTTTTGGGATTTTTTAAAATAGAGAACGGAAAAATAAAGGTCTGATGAAAAAGCGGTGATGAGGCAGGTATGTTTCTAAAGGAATGCTTTCTAGGCAGCATCATTGGAGAGTTGCTGGATCACTAGCACTGGCCGATCGGTGCTGAGACGGCCATCCGATACGGTAAGGAAGAGTAGCAAAAGGTATTCGGTCATGCCATAAAGAAGCTGTGAAAAAACGACATTCCTCGCATAATGTAAGGTTCCTTTAGAGGGCGCATGGCTATGTTGCAGAAGCACATGCGCCCGTGAAGGCAAAAATTCGAGAGAGATGCCAAGGCAGCCGCGAATGTTGCTCGTCCGGTTCATGCACTTGCCTTTTTTGTACCAGTAAACACAGTAGCCGTTGAAATCGTCGTGAAACAAAAAGCCGACTGGTGGCATTTGATGACACTGAAGTAACTGTATATACCATTTATGGTTCACCGTACGAATTGTGTACCATCTGCCCTGATTTCACAACCGACTGTTGAATGCCTGCCTCATCCGAGTAGTGCAGCAGCGACCGTTTGATACGTGTGAACAACATCTGTGAGGCGTCGCGTATGAAGGAGGTGCTTTTTCTCCAGCAAAAGCCTGAGCTAATACCGCGAACCAGAACGAAGGGGAAAGTAAGGAAAGATGCTATTCCTCGTCAGTCCAACCGTAGAAATTTTGATCAGAGCCTACTGCAGAGAAAGTTGCGCTGACCCTCTCTTTGCGACAAAAACACCGTATTTATGAGACTCGACACGTCACAAGGGGCACTGTAACTAATGAATCATATTCGTCTTCCTTAAATATTTGTATTCGGAGTGCGATGAAGTCAAAACTGACCCAGATTTCTGTCTTAAGATGTTTATTTGGGCCGTGACTTCCGACGGATGCATGTGTGCGACCTTGCAACAGTTGCACTATAATAAACGAAACGTATTCGTGCCTGCGGCATCCACTATTCAACACCTTGCCCCGGCCAACACGTATATGCTCAGATACAAGTATATGAAGTGCTCTGCGGCAAGTAGTTCCGTTGTCCCGAAAGAAAATAAGGAAATTTCAAATGCTATATTAAATTCACTTAGCGTGGGGAATTCCAAAGAATGCTAACAAAGATTTCAACCATGTGTCCACAATTTATATTTTAAAAACCCGTGAATTTTACGTTGCTCAGCTCTATAACATCCTAGGAAACTGTGCCTCAATAAAGTAGACCTCAAGCTTCCTTCGGGTTGACGAATGGACGCCATATGTGTATTATCTCCGTACGTGAGAAGCCCATACGTTATGCGTGAAGGTGCACAACTGAACCACGTTTTAAATCAGCCCTGTATGAGCGGCATAGTTCTTCCTTGTTTCACAAACGGTTGTGGTTGCTGATATCACAAATATTTTAAGTATATCGTATAGTATCATTACTATTCCATCCCACGAATTTCATGCACCGTAGTCCGGAACAACCCCGGCAGAAAATTTCCTGATGTCACGATAAAGTCTTCATGCGGTTTTTGGCCGTTTTTGACTTCATCGATTTGAGCTGTAACTCGACAATTCTGAGCAGTTTTCACTGAAAATGCTGAATTAATATAGAAAACACTAGAAAATTGTGCAAAAATAGCATAGCTAGAAAACAAACTACAAAATGCAACAAAACTTGTTATGACAAAAATAATTTGTTTTTGTATTTTTTTTTTTCAGTTTTGAGAAAACCTTTGGATGGAACATTAAAATGAAAACAACGGATCACACTGAATGAAACGGGTCGAACAATATGAAGTTTTGTCTGTTATATTATAAACGCATTAAAATCAATACTTTATGCATGTCTTCCCGTTCCGGTGGGGCGTGCTGGTACTCCATTGAATATTTTCATTCCCAATTGAACGGTTTCATCCTTTCCATGAAACGGACTATTTCCGTTCTTGTCGTGCATTTTGTTTCTCGCTTTGAACAGCTCTTCCGCAAAGGGAAACAATGCACTGCTATGTCGAATTTTGTTTGCATATGCACGATCTTGGAGCACAATAGATGGTGCTGTTTGATCTGTTGCATCACGGATGAGTACG
The DNA here is from genome assembly GCF_055883805.1 of Amblyomma maculatum. NCBI lineage: Eukaryota > Metazoa > Arthropoda > Arachnida > Ixodida > Ixodidae > Amblyomma > Amblyomma maculatum. The sequence continues at coordinate 143,227,766 of NC_139346.1, read as the reverse complement.
AACACTGCTTTTCACAAAGTGTTAAAAGATGTAGCCGAGATTCCTAGCAACTTTGAAGGCTCAGAATCACAGAGGGTAGATATGCCTGACAAAAACCGTTGTCATAAGTTTTATGAGAATGCAGTTTAAGCTAGTTGAGGTCCGATTGTGTAAAATCGTTATGTGTGTACATTTCGCGGAAAAACGTTTAAATTCTATTCTTTGACGTCAGGACGATGACGCCAGGACCTTATTTAAATGTAAGTTCTTTCCAGCCTGGATGGCCGTACGTGCAGAGTTGGGATGTCATCCGCATAGAAGCCGTAGTTGAGAGTAGGTTATAAAAAAAAACTAGAGCGAAACCCGGTGTACAACTGCAATGTTCTGAACTACCAGCGAATACCTTCGCCAGATATCACAGGAAGGATTGAAAGAAAACAAGGTAAGTAGCATAATCTTGTAAATCCAACTGAACGTCTTCACTAGACTCTTGACAAGAACAATTAGATTTCTATCTCTCCTCTCTAGCGTCTAACCCCAATGTGACATTTCGCTCTGGGACGCAAGGACAACTTGTTCACGCTTTGCAACCTGTCGTTGTGCTACCGGAATATAAAAGATAGCTATGGGGGTGCAGATACGACGTGGGCGAAATACCGATCTATTTTTGGGCCGAGACAATAGTCAGAAGCCTGATTAATGACCCCAAAAGGGATTGTAGTCGCTTCCGCCAAAACATAAAATGCTGCGCTGAGAAACAAAGCTCGTATGGGCGGCCTCAGCAATCCAATACGCCCCTCAATTACGTGTTCAGGCTCTTCGTGGTTATCCATGGTTGCTGTCATTAATGTGAAAGAGATGAAACATAGAAGCGAGTTGAATTTTGCGATCATTGTTCATCTGTTTGTCTTTTGTTCTTAGCAGTGTGTAAACATTTACGCGCTCAAGTGTGTTGGTGACGCTGCAAGTGAGAAATAGTACCAAAACATCGTAACATTAGAAGAACGCAATCAACGCGATATATTTTAAGGCTCACAGTGTTGATCGCGACGTCGTTGTAATGTAGTCTTTTTATGTGTGTTATTGTACAATTTGAAACTCCCTATTCCTTTACTAGCAAGAATCGGCATAGGCCCATTTTTGTTTTTTCTATATACCTTTTAATCAGTGGTCTATCCTGAACATTATTGTATTCGTTCTTTGCACCATTTACGAAGTCCAGAACAATTTGTTAATGAAGAAATTTGTGGCCTTCCTTTTCATGGGTTTGTAAAGGTTGCGACGGAACAGAAACAGTTGTCACAATAAGCTGCTATAGTCAACAATAAATTCCTTATTTTGTTTATTATCTAAGATATTTTAGAAACGGGCGAATGCGAGCATGGTTGGTCCCTTTTCGCGTCTTGCTTGCCGCTCTTCTATTTTGTTCTTCTAAAATATTTTGTTTGTACTACAGGAAATAGCGAGTACAAATGGTTCCTCTTATAAAGAGCGTACCTTTCGATAATCTGAGTAGGAAAAACTTGACGTTTGCCTTGGCGATCGCTGCTTGGTAAAATGCAGCAAACGAAACAGACATTTTCGTCCGCAGTCTACACCATCTGGTGGCGTTTCTCCTAGCTGTCCCGAAAGGGAACTTGGCGCACGTTAGTGACTGGGGCTACGTACTAAGATCACATACAAGACATGCTGTGACCCATACGGGCGCTTGTAATTATTCACAGAATGTGCACTGTGATCTCCAGAAGCGACTGACGACAGCATTTTGAACGTGGTAGTTGTGCAACTGCTAATATTTGCGTTCAGCTGTCAAAGAAGTAGCATCGGCTGCCTGCCTTCCGATGAGAAAAGAATCAGGATACGTTGCAGTGGTTTAAAGTCGAACATATGGCTGAGATTCAAAAAGGAAATGAACGGCGCTGAAAATAATGTTTACGGATGGTTCATTGGAAAATGATACGGAGCCATTGAATGCCGAGAGAATTGCGCTACCCCTAGGCGAAGCATTTTTTCATGCATTGTATGGTTACAAGCTACTATGTGCAGCAAAGAAGGGCAACATATAGAGCCTGCATTTGCAGAGCTCTTAGCCGTTGCTCAGAAACACCATGTTTACAAAAAAGAGAACTAAAAGCCTAAACAGTTTCAACCCCTGGAGCCGGCCTGTTTGAAAGTAATTTTCCTTATCTATGTCCTTTAGATGAAGCTGGACTCACAAAAATGATTTTTGTAAGCTAAGAAAGCATGGTGGGGAAGGTTGTTTAAGCACTTAAGCACGTTAGAACAGCTAGCCAGAAATGAGGATTTGCATATATATCAAGTGGTGTTTCACATGAGTGCGCGCTTAGCACGGTATGATAAAAAGGGCTTCGCAATAGAGTCAGTAATTAGAGGAGCACGCGCTATTTTGCAGCCAATAAACAAATCACAAAATAAGAAGAGCGTTGAGCCAGGAATCTGAATTATGGTGGTCGGTGTGCTTGGAAGGCTGGTTTTGAAATCGTTCTGCAAAATATGAAGGGCCAGGATGTTCCATCTGCAGTTATGCTTAGAAGCACTGTGCTAGTACATGTTAGTAAGTATTAGGTGCACACCAACGATTATCCGCAAAGGTAGCCGCTTACGACCGCGACTAATGTCATTGCGTCATATCGTTAAATGTGGAACTAGTTTCCCTTAAACTGTGTGTGCGCCATACAAACCAAAGTCCCAGGCGGCACGTATCATCAGCCCACTATAAGCATTCTGTTGGCAAAGAACAAATCCCATGCTGAGCCACATGTTGCAAAAATATTTGGCCAATACCTTGTGCTTCCTGGTGTATCGGCACCTAATCCTTGAGGGTTGCTTAGATGAGTAAACCTTTGAAGCTGATGATAACTTGACGGCACTAGGCATTGCACAGAGAGGGTGTGCGAAAACCGCCAGGGTTTCTTGAAACTCATCCTTCAGAGCAACGAAAATGTTTTTTAAGCAGTAATACGAGCGATGGGGATTGTACCGTGTGGTTACAGCTGGTGATTGTTTGGGGGTTTGAAATTTATTTTTACAAAACTTAAGAGAGAACTTTGTACGGTCTGTGCAAGTTGAGTACACAGCAAGGTTAGACACACTTATGATTGCATGATTATTTTGGTAGAATGCAGTAATGAAGTTTTTATATATACAAATTTCGGGAAATTATCATAGTGTAGAATTCAAGGCCGCCAATAATAAAGCTGAATGCCCTTTTTAAAATTTCTGGTTCGGCAGTCTGACCCAAAATATTTAGTCATGAAAACGCGCTTGAATATGTTTGTACAGGTAGTTTTCAAGAATTATATATTTCTTAGATATTTGGGGAAATCCCGCAAGGTGAAGTCGATTTGTAATAAGGAAGTAAATACTGCCATCCACCCAGGCGCAGCCATACGGCTTAAAGGAAAGGTAGCTTTTTTTGTAGCCGTGGCAATGGCAATGAATATTTACTCCCTTATTACATATTTCTTTATGGAACTATTGTACACTGCAATATCGCTAATATCATGTCAACGTCTTCAACCTCATAAAATATATAAACGGCGGCTGTATTTGATGTGTCAGGGAGTAAGCGGCACCATGGTAAAATGTGTAATGCAAAAAAAAGCAACCTCAGTTGCCCCTTTTTGCGCATTTTTAGGTTTCATATTCAAGAGCTGCATTAAGAATGATAACAAATGTGTGTATAAGTTTAAATTTTGTTGCATTTTCTTGTTAATGACAAGCAAGACACTACTGTACATGAATCATCACGTAACCTTAAACATATTTTCTATGTTTTCCCCCTCCCGTTTTTCTTCTTCAGCGCAAACAACGTCCACACATATCGCCATTATTGAGCACGCTGCCAAGCGAAAGTCAAGTACACTTGTAGAAACGTTGACATGCTGACTGAGGCTCCCTCTCCACACTTGTTCGGGTTTCTTTCGAACTGATCGCCCCGTGTATGCGCCTAATGCCAATGATATTTACAACCGTTATGTTTGTGGCTGTTTTGGTTTCAGTTCCAACAGTCCGCTGATTGCAAAGAGCATAGTAAAAGTAAAGATATTATCGTAGCATATTCCGTTTTGTGATTCCTTTTCTTGATGAAGCTGTTTTGGCGCTGTAGTGAATCGAAATTATGAAGAAGCGATTATGTCGCTTCATTTGTTTCATTTCTTACGTAGCTTATACCTTCCATGACATCACGGTGGCAGCTAAGCGGTTGAAAACGTAGCGTAGCCGATGAGAAAATGAATTCATTGGTAAATACTCCACTCGTAGTACGTAAATAGTATGTGGCAATCACTCTATAGTAACTGTTCTAGTAGGATAACCGAGAATAAGATAAATAAGTAAAAAGTAGGTGTCTGCACTCTTTTAAAGAATGACTCTGTTGTTATTATGATCGCCCGCGGTTTTGGAATATTTGCTTAAAAATGAAACCAGAAAGTTGAAAAGAAGCAATTCTAAATAAATGAGGACTATCAACAAATTCAGTAACATCTCTAAGTACGTGCTATCCGCCTTACTATTCAAAGCTGCTGCACGAGCTGCGCTTAGTTATCTCTTATAGTTTAAGAAGTGCAAAGTGGTAAACAGTAGCAGAATAATAAATTGTATAAGGATATTGTGGAATTACAAAATAACGCAAATAGGGGGATGCTCTTGCTGCGCCTCGCAGGTAGGCGTGAAGTGCGTTTCATATTGAGTTTTTATTCCTCGAATTCATGTATTGTTTTTTGTTTAACTTGGTTTTTTGCGAAACAAAGCTCCAATATCTAACTTCTCAGTGGACACCTACACTTGTCCGATACGAGGAATGGGGCCCGAAAAGTTCGACAGCATGAATTTGGGAATTTTGCAGTAAGGCCAAAATGAAAAATTGATTAAGCAACCCAGTTGAGGATGCAAGATATATTCAATAAAACTATCTTCCAACTGAGTATCGGTTGATTATTGCTTTTGGTTCTATGCGAAGAGTAACGTTTCGATGGAATAAAAGGAAATCAGACTGAACGAAAGCAGACTGGACGCTTTTCAGACTGAACGGAGCTCACAAGCAAGCCGACTGAATGGTTTTCACAGTGATAACGCCAAATCGATCTTTTCCAATATAGACATAAAAAAAGGAAGACAATCAAATTATATGCAGAGCTGACATGCATTTCTTATTTTAGGGGTGGTGCTAGGCTCATCCAAGACGTTACTACTGCTCATTGTTCTTTTCGTTATTATTTGATGAATATCGCCATTTCTGGATACATTTGTGCCCCTAGTCAAAACAACTACCTCTTTTACTTACACGCATACACCCCTCGCTTGCGCTATAGGCAGTTTTCCTTGACACCTGGCAGGTATCGCGAACGTTCTTCATGCCAGCTCCATCAACTACGCAACAAGTACAGGAATGAGAGGGAGTTGCGCCGTTTTATAATTTTCGATAGTAAATAGATTCCGGCTGCAGGTCAGGAGCACGATGATAGCATTGCGAGACTATTGTTTTAAGCGTTCTAGCAACGTTATGTCCTTGAAGGGAAGGCTTCGGTATTTACTGTCATGCCGATGTGATATGTCTGCGATGTGACCGTACTAACATCACCCATCCCTCTCTCATAACTTTTATATCCACTCACCCCTTTCCCCCAGTGCAGGGTAGCAAACCGGTTTATTTTACGGGTTAACCTCCCTGCCCTTCCTACTCGTCTTCCTCCTCCTCCTCCAAACATATGAAATGCTTGAAAATTTCAAAAGCCTACCTAAAATATAATTTAATTGAAATGCTTCTTTTGCATTTGTTTTGTATATCAATTTCTGGTGCGGCCTGAAAAAATGTGCTGAGAGTTTTCTTTCTTCATGTTATTTTTCAGACGCTATTACAAAATAAGGCATGGTGGATTTAGTGCAAATCGAGGTCAAATTTGTTCCCAAAATAGACAGACTTTTTTATAGCTTCGTTTTCAAGTCCTAAAATATATGACTGTGTATTTTCATCACATATAATATGTTATGGTAAGCTTTGGATTGAATGTGTCCTAAAGTTTTCACTTCATTATTCCAAATACTGGTTTATCACTGAAATTTGTTCGTTAATTTATATTATGATTTGCAAGCACGAAAAGCAGACAGCAATATTTGATTATCCTAAACATGTTGTCCTTTTTGCGTCCTTAAGCATCTATATAAAATTTTTCTTTTACAAAATGAATACAGATTTCGGCGTCAGTGCATCGTTACACAACCCTCGGGTATGAGAGGCGGTTGCAGTTGCTCTCTAGGCCGCGTTGTTGGCGGCGCTCCTAATTGTGCCTTTATATAATAAAATACATTGCATTCTCTACCTATGGATGTTCCGCGGCTAATTCATTTCAATTGGCCCCATGAAAGCTTTGGAATATATTTACATTGAATATTGCCCTCCAATAAATTTGGAAGGGTAAATATTATTTTCTCAAGATTCCACTAAACCAACTACTGCTGGAAAATTTATTCGTGCATCATTCGTGAGCAGGACATGCTCTGGGAGCTGAGTTTGCGAAGTACGAGGCTGGAAACTATAACGAAAGCTTAAACCTCCTCTTCCATGCGCTCGGGCGTACCGGTTTCAAACGGCGGCCATGTTTCCCGACATCCCGAGGTGGAATATTGCCAACGTTCGCAAAATATTGAACAATATCTAAAACCTTGCTGACTGAGCTCCTCATGCCACTTTTGTTGAATCCCTATTTGTTTGCCCCCCGTAAACGGAACAGAAAAGAAAGGCTCCAGAAACTGTTCCTTCCTCCTGAATTGCTAATACGCAATTTTTGTCCTTTCTGACAAGCGGCGTTATGCCTTTCGGGACACACCACTGTGTGCCAAGGTGATGTCATCGTCAATAAGAAGAAAGGACAGGCGTCGCATATCACGGCCGTGGTGGATCCAGATGGGGATGACGCAGCTGGCTTGTTTTTGCATGCTATTGTCGGCGAACCTTATATTATACCAGCTGGCTGCCTCAATTCCTTTAAACCTTTTCCCCTTTTAACTCTAACGCGCGGACGTTCTCAATTTCTTGCTCATATATGCGACTCTTTTGTCCTCGCTGTTTGTATATAACTCATAGAGAAAAGTTTTGCTGCCGACGAAAGAAAATTTAATATCGTCCAAGAGGATGTGCTAAGAAACTGATTACTCAAAACTGTGTGGTTTCCGCTATGCTGAGTTGGCAGAGTATTGAAGTAGTAAAAAAAATGCAAAACATTTTGGTGAAAGCACTAATATCGTTCTAACGGACAGCGTCTGTTGGGCCTGGGCATAGTGAATGCGTTCCAGGAGATCCGAGAGGCTCACTTAGCCAACCAATACACACGTCTTTCTAAAACCCTGTCGGGTCGCCGCCTCCTTGCCCGGCTACACATCTAACATACCACCCTTATACCACCCTTGACATAACTCATTCGGAGGAGGTCGCCATTGCGCTGGCAGCTACCCACACTGATTCCAAAACAATTATCTCCGACCCGCGACGGGCCTGTTGGAACGTCGAGCAGGGCTGGGCGCCATATTTAGTCTACCGACTACTTCAAAACGGCACCTATACCGGGGACCCCGCTAACCGGAAAATATTTTGGATGGAAAAATAGCGCAAAAGACGAATACCACAGCAACTTTAAAGAGGGAACAACATATATGGAAAAAAGGACAAGCACAAACACGTGTTGCTACGTAGGATGCAGGCAGGCACGCAATCTCACATTCATGAAGAAAGATGGATGGCTTACTAACCCACAACCTAGGAAAACAGCATGGGCTCCTGATCATACGGGTCTCGATGGGAATGAGGCAGCCGACGCCGCCGCCCGCGCGTTTTCAATCCGGGCTTCCCATCTCAACCCCCTAGATCAGGATCTCGAATTCGAACCGCGTATTCTTTTAAATACATTGTTTATTATTATCAATCCTGCCATAGTCTTTACTCTCGCCCGAGTAAAGGTCTATCTAAGACAGAGGAGCGGCTTCTACTCCGTCTGTATACCAACACTCTGCTGTGCACGGCAGCATTAAAACATTTTAATCCTTCCTTCACGGGCAGTTGTGCGCACTGTGCGGAGATGTCTTCGGACATCTACCACCTTGTGTGGGCTTGCCCATCCAACCCAGCTATTCATCCTCACCCCAACCCCACTCATCCTCCCCCCAACCCCACTCGGGAGGACTGGAAGGCGACCCTGCTCGGCTGCTGTGACCTGCAGGCACAAAAGGGCATGGCCGAGCGCGCCGGGCAGCGGCCGATGCCACTGGGGTCCCGTACTAGGGACCCCACTCAGTATCTGTAAGGGCTCGATCTTAAAAGACCCGGCTCATGCATACCTCCACCCCTTTTAAATCAATAATCGTTTGTCACCACCAACACCATCCCTGGAATTGTGTAGTTAACTGGAATGAGACACATTTTTCGCTAATTTCACCTTCTCTTTTGAGTGCCAGCGCGATTGTAGTGAAATCTGTATAGCGCTGGTGGTGGTGTTGAACTCTTTATTACACCCAAAAACAAGGGAGCAGCCCAAGGACCGGTCGAGCTGGCTTAGAGGAGGTCGGCGGGAATCCCTTTGAATGTCGCGGCCTCCACCGCCCGCTAGATAAGCCGGCGTAGGTCTGCTGGCTCGGAAGTACACAGGAGACACTCCCACGTCTCTGGGGTGTTTGAGTAGTCTGTATTGTGGTGTGTACAAGTCCACGCCATGTGTATGAGGGTGGCCGGAGTTGAGCACTGTTTACATATGGGGGCTATCTGTTCCGGAAAGATCCTACTGTATAAGATCCTGCTGTATAAGCTGCCAGTTTGTAGTTTGCGCCGTTGGGCTGCCTCGCGTCTTGTTAGATCGCGGTGTGCATGAAGATATGTGCACCTTTGGAGTCGATAGTGCTGGAGTATGTCCGTGTAAGTGGTGAGTAGAAAAGCGCGTGAGATATCAGTCTCAAAGGAAGCGGGTTGGCGGATCATACTAACGGCTCGGCAGCTGAGATCTCGAGCGAGAGCGTGCGCCTAGGTGTTTCCGCTGAGCGACCTGTGGGTTGGAGCCCAAAGAAGCATGCTAGATGTGGAAGAGGGTGCAGTAGAAAGTAGAATGTGCAACCTCCTCTGCTGGCGTGACTGTTTCTGCGTTGCGAATGCCGCAGACTGTGTACCAGCTGCGCTGAGGGGCGAGAGCTACCGACACTATCGCTGACTTCGAGGGATGGTAAGAGGCGCCCGCATACGTGGCGTTCGGACGTCCGGTCCACCTGTCTATCGGCGTGGTGTTCCGGGTGCATCCCTTTGGGAATAAGAGGGAGGCGGACATTTAAGCGCTATTCCAGGGTAAGTTCAGCATAACTTGAGGCCACTTTCGGCGGGGAGGTTCCAGCTTGCTGCAGTACCGATCGGCCAGCGTGTGTGAGTGAGAGCCGCTCATATTGGGCGATGAGGGTTGCTTCGATCAGTTCGCTCACGGTATTGGAGATTCCGACAACCATGAGCTTATGAGTAGCTGTGGACATGGGAAGACCCAGCGCCGTCCTGTGCGCTTTTCGAAGTTATGCCTCTAGCCGTTCGCTTTCGGCACGAGTGAGACTAGGTATGGTGCAGAGTAGGTGATGCGGGAGCAGATGAAAGCTTGAACGAGGCGCAGGAGGTTGGACTCTCGCATGCTATGATGCTTGTTGGAGACTCGTTTAATGAGTCGTCCGATCTGTACCACCAAATAATCGATGCGTTGGAGCGTAATGTTGTCGCTGCCATTGGGCTGTAGATGTAATCCCAAGATCCTGATATGATCAGTGCGAGGAATCGGGTTTCCGTGCACCTGGAGGTTGACGTCAGGAAGTACTTTTGCAAGGCGTTGTCCCGGAGACGGGATGATGATATACTCTGACTTGTCGCCGAGCAGGTGAGGCCAACTGATCTGAGATAAGCTCCAGTCCGTTCGATGGCGGTCTGTAGAGTCTCTTCAATCTGGCCGTTACTACCATGCATGATCTAAAGTGTGAGGTTTTCAGCATACATGTTGTGATGCAGGTGGGGGAAGTCTGCCAGTAGCTTGGCCAGGCCTATCAGTGAAACTTTAAAAAGCATCGGCGAAAGTACGGAGCCTTGCGGCGTGCCACGGTTTCCCGGAGAGATGATAGAAGGATCTCCCGTGCCGGCTTTAGGTTGCACTGTACGGTCGTGGGAAAGTCTAAGAATTATCTTACTTAGAAGTGCTAATGTTGCAAAATTTTATATGCATGACCTCGTGTTAAAAGAGGCATTCAAGTGATGTCATGGGCGCCATTTTGTGGTGCATGAAGCGCGTCGTAAGCGTGCAGGTATAGCTAATTGGATTATTCCCTTTTCCAGTTCTTACTGCGGCAGCTGTGCTCTGTGTCGCACTGTGTCACAGGTGCATACTCTCTGCACGCAAGTGTCATGACACAATGTGCCATCATTCGAACAAATTCTAAACATACACGCAGCTGCTCAGAACCAGCAGACCAGCTCACAGACATTGGGACGCATCGAGCAGTCACGTGGCAAGTATCACCAGTAGTAACGTCACGACAAATGCGATAGTGACGTCAAATTAACCTGAATGGTTGTCGTGAAAACAGATTCGGCATTGTACTAGACCTGCAATCTGTAAGCGTTATAAATCTTTAAAGTTAAAACAAAAGCCGTTTTGCTTGAAGGGATTGATGGGCCAAGGATTGCGAGCGAGCTGTAACAATGCATAGACTACTGCTAAATGTCACTCGAGGGATTGCCTGTTTGTTACCGTAGGATATTTAGTCAGTAGAATATTTAATGTCTGCCGAAGGAAAGACAGCAGTTACAGTCGCAAATATAAGGACAACTTAAAAGTAAATGCCACTAGATTTTCAGGCATTTGAGCAAGCCGATGATGTCATCAAGGATGCAAAATCTTTGCTTTGGGTTGGGCCGAGTTTCATGGCACGTAGAGAAATATTCTTTTCTTGGTCGAAAAAAAGGCCTTAACATTTAAGTTATTCTGATAAGTTTTTATATTTCTCTAGCCTTATCATTTCTATGTGAACAAAACTGGACCCATTGAAACCAATCTCTAAGACGGGGAACTGTTAAATACAAGAAGAACACTTCCTTGAAATGTATTTCTGTCTACCTGTCTCATTGAATAAACACATTTGCAGCATTACGCCATACTTAAAAACACATTTACTTTTGATGTACGTAGAGAATTGACAATATCAGCAAAATTTTGCTTTAATACATAGCAATTAAGCAGCTAACGTCTTGATACTGCGCGCGATATTATGTTAAACATATTTACTATCTATCCAACATCCTCGAAAGAACCATTTAATTTGTTCAATAATTGAGTGTTGGTTCATTTGCGCTTAAAGGATTCAGTTCGCTTGAGGGAGAAAAAATGTTGCAACTAACTCAATTGTGCAGCATACGAAGAAACCTGGCCACGAAGCTAAATGGGAAGAAGCAGAGATAGTGACAACAAAAGAGAACAGAACAAACAGCCCGCCGACATGACGATTCACTCTTGAATACAAGGCACCCTTGAATACTTCCATGAGCACCATACAAACCAGTTGCACTTCTACACTGACGGCTCAGTGAATGCCGTAGTTCTTCAGGCTTCATGGTTACACCCGCAAGGACTATAGAGATGAAAGCTAGGACAATTTACCGGAGTTCTTCGACAGCCACAGAGCTAACCGCTCTTTGTGTTGCAATTAGGCATACCAGTCAGGAGATCCCTCAGCAGCGGTCTATTTTTCACAGATTCAAAAGTAGCCCTGCAAGCCTTAAAAGAGGATCTTCGCCGTGCAGCCCATGCGCAACTTCTTGCGGAAATACCTGAACATCATCCCCATGCCATCAATAAAGGACACAACATCATCTACCAATGGCTTCCAGGACACATCACATTAGCAGGCAATCTCCGTGCGGACGAAGTGGAGCGAACCACCCACCAATATTGCGATTGTGTGTTGAACCCCTTTTCCAGAGCAGACCCAGCGGGCAGGATTCGCACACTTACGCAGGAGCTCACGCTCGCTGAGCAAGCTGATTAGCTCTATTACTCGATGCCTTGCCAGGTATTTTGTTTTAATGTGTAAACATTTTTCTTTAGAAGGCAGTGAAATATAGAACACAGGAGGATGCAGGAGGATGGCATTGAATAAATTATGCAAGGTAATTTCTGAAGTTTGAATTCAGTAAAAACACTGCACATGAACATAACGTGGCTCAATTGATTGTAATAGTTCTTCAAGACATTGCTATACATTCTATAAATATTAATTTATTTTGGCACCGCAAATTATACCAAAACAAAATTAGTTATATTATGAAAACGAGTCCATACAGCACAGCATCGTTCCTAGAATACCATGCCACAGTATCGTTGCAACCTTGTAAATTGGATTTCAAACAAGAGGAACAATCGTCTCAGGTTAAACCAGAAGTTTTCACAATGTGGTCACGCACACCAGATCACAAAACACGCTGTTTGAAAGCCGCACAATAAAAAAAGTAGATAAGTAGATTAGGAAGTTCTGGAAACAACACTCTTCTTTTCAAAATTCGCAGACCTCTTAAGGGCACATAGCATAGCACATCCTGCCATAATTTTTCAACTCTGCTTGCTTCTTGCCATTCCCTTTCCCAGGAGTTCCGCGAAGTACTTCTATAGATTGCTGCAAAGACGCCCCTTCCAGAAAGCAGTGCTGGACTACTTGTACCACATATTTCAGGCCAGTCGCTGAGAGCTGTGCGATTACACGATCACTCTCTTCGTGAACGTCGCCTATAAAGTGCTCATTGCTTTGCATGCCTCAGATATCGCTACCTCTATGCAAGTTAAGTCGTAAGCACCAACATTCAGAGGTAGTTTCCACAGAATCCATCAAAATTTTATCACTAGCGATGCTCTCTGCAGACTTATACAGAATGCTTTTGAACAAAGCAGTTTCAACATGGTCTGATTCAATAGAGGAGGAGACTACCGTTTTTGGGCAATCCTCGCAGATTCCTCAACAGAGTTCATTATGAATCTCGCAAAGAAACGCATGTGCCTTTTTTTGGGAAAACGAAATGTGCTGAGGTAAGCAGATGAAGATGGACAGATCGGACATTGCTCTTTCTGCAGGCACTGTTGCAATAAGAGATGGCTCGAGTGTATTGCGCTTCACACACAGGGAGTCAAGCTGCAGAGGTTTTTTTTTCAAGTTTGGCGAATTTTCCTTGCCATATAGAGATATTTCATAAAGGGATGCATGCTGTGCAAACCGTCATGATGTCGTTGCTGGCAGCACACAACGGAGCACCGCACTGCAGCACAGCTACGATTACATGGTCGCGTAATACGCGCAGACTATGCTTTTGCAATCGGACGGGCTGGCTTCGAGTGCGAGAAGGTAAATGAGCTCTCTGAGGCTATGCGCGACGCCTACGCGAATGGCTCGAACGGGTCAACAGACGCGAGATGGACGTGAATGCGGGCAAGTTGCAAACTAGTCACGACACTATCATGAATGTCGGCGATGTCGACGGGCAGCCACAAGTCCATGCTCATAGTGCAGTCTGCGCGTAGCATGAAGGTGTACCCGCCGCCTTTTTTGATAGCGCAACCGATCTGTCGGGGAAGCCTCGAAGCATGCTTGAGAAGGATCTGCCGACAATTTGCACGCACATAAGTGTCGCGCACAAATAACCGCGTGCTTTTTTGGCTGACCGTCGAAAATGGCAAGGCACACGGTCAGTTCACTGCGCAGCATTGCTGCGCTGCATACGTTTCTGTTGCTAGCCACGAGAACATGGCCGATTACCCAGCATGCATTGCTTCGCGCAAGCTCTCTATTTTTGAAATAGCCGCCGCAAAACGTACGCTTGTTCAGATATAATAATTTTGCGTCAGTGATGAACACAGCAGGGGACTCATGGATTTAGGTTCATCCATTTACCAGGAACTTCATATTTTCTTTAATTCAAATATTTCACTTGGCTTTTCTTCTTTTAAATGTTGAAGGAATCGGCTCCACAGGACAATGTTTTTAATGTAGCTCAGCACCTAATTTCCTATCATGATATCAGGACTTTCTTATGAGGATCTATATTCTTATCAGTCTGTTTAACGTTAGCCCTTCATGTTGTGATGCATATATAGTGAAGTTTCAAGAATATGCCTCCACAACGACGAGTCGCATCCAAGATATAAAAGTAATACATTTATTACGTTTGAAAACAAAATTTTATCTGTGTTTGTTCATGGAATATGAGAAAATATGACAGGCATTCTTTATAACGCGTCAGATAAGATCACAGATCGAAATAATCCAAGTATTTTTCTGTGGTAATGGTAGAAAGCTGCCAGTGGTGTCAAGGCCGCATTTGCTGTAACACTTGTTAATACTTCATAAACACTTAATAAAGAACTAATAAATGAGTTTACCGTATAACTTTCTGAGGTTATTCACACAGCGCCACGGGCCACGCGAACAAGCGTGAATGGGCCGCCATCTGTAAAGTGCATATTTTAATTTTCTCGGCATTACAGGTTTTGTGCTTGTGGGTTGAAATTCTGCTTCACTTCGAATGAAGGTTATAAGCAAGTTAGGCACGTCGAAATGTGCATTTTGCAATGGTGCATGTTTATTTCTCATGAATGTTTTATTCTCTGACGATGTTTTTTAACTGAAAAAAAAAAATAGAAATTGGAACACTTAATAATTTTAGCCACTTCATACCACAGCACATACAATTGTGACGAAGAATGTGTAAGCATTTTGACTAGCGCCTCTTAGGTACACTGTGAATATATTCCATCTTGCATCACCGTTCATAGCTGCTACACCGCGAGAAAAGAGAAATTTCTGCTGCAATGGGCAAAACGTGCTGTGCTCTTATATGAATGCTTCACGGTTTGTCCTTTAAGGTTGCTGTAGTAAGAATAGTGTTATTACCTACATGTGTTAGCACTAACATATCATATGCATTAATTAACTTTGGTAGAGAAAAAGGGTATAGAGACACACGCTGCACAATACTGAGATTCGAAAACCACCTAGCTCAATAATCTGTTTGCTACAGTATACTGACGCCCGTAATTATTGCATGTTTTTTTTTGCCGAATCTCTGCAACACTACCTACCAATACTAGCACTCGACTTTCCCAAGTTTGCATTTTAGGAAAGATAACTCTATAACTACATAGCACCGAGTGTTAAGGATGTCCCAACCAGGCGAAGAACATGGAGCCTCTTCAAACGCAAACAGGAGGCCCGAGAAAAGGAGATGAAGGCAAGACCTCCCCGCCTGGAAATGAAACCGGCCCCAGATTTCCCACGGGGCCTCTATGCAGTGCAAAACAAGGAGCATGCACGGCGGGAAGGATCTCACAACACGAGTCTGAACTGCTCCGGTTGTCCCAAAGGGACACCTGCTCTCCGTCCAGCGTTGTTCAGCAAAGAAAAGCACCATCTACAGAGAGCAGTACTGTTACAACACTCCTGCTGTGGTACTAGGCACATTACTGAGATATGTTCCCGCCTTCAAAGGCTACGAGACAAAAGATTGGGAGAAATAAAACTCATGTCACGCTGGAAGCGGCATTTAGGGGAGGAAAGAAGAATTGTGAAACGACGTGGATTGCGTTTTTACCATTTGCAAATGGACTGAAAATATGCCCCTAGAGTATGTTCGACCCAATTGCAAAACGTGGGGTTATAATAGTAAAACGGAGACTTCGTCTTGTCGACAGGAGTGTAGAAGCCGGTTCTGGAGAGCACGATGCTATTTGCTCTTGCAAAGAAAGGAGCACGTCGCAGTTTGCTTTGTTATGACAGACATTTTTCTAAGCATTCAGTGGCCTGTGTGTCTCAAGAAATATAAGAAGTTTAGCATCATGAAAGTTCGAAACGCTGAAATCGCTGTTCTTTAATGAACAATGCAATTACATCTACGAGCCGCAAGTGGAAGCAAAGATCTCCCCTGAGCCCACATTGTTAAAGAAGCCCGTCGAGCCACTCGAATGCCTCTTTTGCTCCCTAGTATTCTAAAAAATAAACAGTACAGTCGTATTTGGCTCGCTGTATAAATGATTAAAAATACACGTAATCATATGATAACGAAAAGTGCACTCAAAGGAAACGAAAGGCAGGCTTGAGGCTACGGATGATATTCAGAAGTAACGGTCAGGGACGATCATTATGGAAGACACAAATTAGCATTGTTCTTGCTTCATTAAAATCGAAGTTAAGCGAATGCAATGGGGGGGGGGGGGGGGTTATGCTTTAGGTTTCCCGTTTGTAGTTAACATTAGACGCCAGGCAGCGCTCCTAACTGCAAACCTGATAGAGATATAAATCCTCGCTTTAACCAAGCCGTACAATCGTGCCGGCATAGCGTAAAGGTGCTGGGCTTTACTAGGCAGCCAAGAGAGCTGGAAGGTTGGTTCCTATCCCATCATCCTTCCTCAAGTGCGTAACGTAAATATGCAGCTCCTCGCAACTTTGAGACACCATGTGGTAGCGTTATCTCAACAACCCATCCGCGGATGGCTTTTCGGCCTTGTCATCATCATCATCATCATCATCATCATCATCATCATCATCAGCCTGATTATACCCACTGCAGGGCGAAGGCCTCTCCCATATCTCTCCACTTAACCCGGTTCTGTGCTAGCTGCATCCACTTGACCCCTGCGAACTTCTTAATCTCATCCGCCCACCTAACTTTCTGCCGCCCCCTGCTACGCTTTCCTTCCCTTGGAATCCAGTTTGTTACCCTCAGCGACCATCGGTTATCCTCTCTTCGCACTACATGTCCTGCCCATGTCCATTTCTTCTTCTTAATTTCCACTAGAATGTCGTTAACTTGCGTTATTTCTCTGACCCACTCTGCACGCTTTCTATCTCTTAATGTTACCCCTACCATTTTTCGTTCCATAGCCCTCTGGGTTGTCCTCAACTTAAGTAGAACTCTCTTGGTTAGCCTCCACGTTTCAGCCCCATAGGTGAGTACAGGCAAGATGCAACTGTTGTATACTTTCCTCTTGAGCGATACCGGTAAGCTGCTAGTCATAATCTGCGAGTGCTTGCCAAATGCGCTCCATCCCAATCTTATTCTTCTTTTTATTTCCTTTTCATGGTCCGGATCTGCGGTTACTACCTGTCCTAAGTAGTTATATTCGCCTACTACTTCCAGTATTTCGCTACCTAATGTAAACTCCTGTTCCTCGGCCTTGTCACCTGCAAGCAAATGCCGGGAACGCTCCTTCATGATCCGACCTGTTGGGCTGGTGCTCAAGAACTGGCTAGGCAAAGACTCGACAGGCTGTTTGTAAAAATTGATTATCCCATCTCGTCATGTAATGCTTCACACGACGTTTTGACGTTAGTAGGTTTCTAGAGGAAATCACTTTAGGTTAAAAATGAAAGGTAAAGGTCAAATATCAGTGCTAAAAGTGAAAAGTTACAGTCACATGCTGGCACTGATGTGTGACCGTGAGATGTGACAGTGAAGTTGGCTTAAGATCAAATGCTCGGTACGTAATAAGCCTATGTTTTTGCTGTAGTATAACTATTGCGGCACAACATAGGGAGACACGTAAGCTCCACCTTTGAGAGAATGACGGGGTATAGCGCTAACAACTGCCGCCTGTGTCTCTCCTTTTGGAGCAGCGTTCTCAAATGAGAACTTGGCTACTCATTTAAATACTAACCTTCTGTTTTCACAGCTGTAATCGCACACATGCACAGAAGAAGGCTGTCGTACACTATCAGTTTTTGAAGGCCAATCGGCGTAGATACGCCCATCAAACCAAACCGTTAGAATATTCTTTTTCTTTTTGCGAAGTTTATTGCCTCAGGGCATAAAAGGCCCCCTGCTACGCTTTCCAAGGGAAGGAAAGCGTAGCAGGATGCGGCAGAACGTGAGGTGGGCGGATGAGGTTAAGAAGTTCTGAGGGGTCAAGTTGATGCAGCTAGCACAGAACCGGGCTGAGTGGAGAAATATGGGAGAGGCCTTCGCCCTGCAGTGGGTATAGTCAGGCTGATGATGATGATGATGATGGATGAAGAGTGTGGCGAAATAAATTAAAAAAGGGCGGCGGATGCAATGAAATCAAGGAGTGAACTATGATGCGGTCCCAGCGTCCAAACGGCATATGACTGTGGATTCTGGGGGAAAGGCTAGCTACAATCAGGTGCGGGTCCGCGTTAGCACGTTCGTTCGTAGTCTATGAGCAGCTTGTTGACTATTCGAATTCAAAGGTGCGGGGTTGGGTTTCCACATCACTCTCTCATTGGTGGGACTACTTTTGAAAAAGGTGCACTGTTATCTGTGCATGTGGCCACTTCACCCACATAGCGCGGGTTCGTTCTAGAGCAATTCCTTGCCACAGAGAGAATGCACTGCGCGTATTGCTTTCCTTTGTGAAGGAAGAACGAGCACACTATATAAGCACATGTGTTTATTATATAGGCAGTCGCATTACAAATACTGTACTATCCTCTAGACTTCCTTACAACCCATAGTTATGCCACTGCACTCGAGAGCGGAGCCGCGATGACTCGCGCACGATACAAATGTACACAGGGGTTTTGCGGCGGAGCTTCGGCCGTTCGCAGGCCGCTCGCCCAGCGTGCGCGACACATAACTAGAAAGTATGATGGATGCGGTGACTATATCTCGACGACAGAGGTCGCACGTTGAAAGCTGAACGTGCGTCGCGACCGGCACTGTCCAGCGATGTCGGAGAACCAGGCCGAACTTGATCCTCCTGATCCAGGAGCGTTGGCGCCACACAGGCGGGCGCCGGACTCCTTTAGGGCCTGGTCTCGAGCAAGCATACAAGATGCACACATTCGCCCACAAGCGGTGGACCCTGGGGCAAGGCCAGGGAACCTGGAGGGAAAAGCGCACGTACCTGTCGCTGCTTCAGTCGCAGGCGGAGGTTTCCCCTTTCGCTTCCCGCGTGCTGCCTCGCGCCGAAACAATGTCACTGGGAGGGGGCCGATTGGGGACGCCAGACCGACGCGGGAAGAACCGAAGAGAGGCGCGAATGAGAACAATTTCGGAAACACTTCCTTCGGAAGGGGTCAACAGTATGTCCGCTGCCCCCGCGCTTCTCTCGCAGTAGCTCCAAAGGGGTCACCAGATGGAAAAAACGCAGCAGCGGGTGCGTGTGTACCGGAAGCACAATCCCTACACATGTTAAGGGTGCTACTCGAGTTGGCATCTCCTACTAACTCGGCTATATCGTATGGTGTGACGATGTCGCATATTCCATCAACAGTCATCATCATCATCAGCCTGACTATACGCACTACAGGGCGAAGGCCTCTCCCATATTTCTCCACTTTCGATGGAGGCGAAACGAAGTGGCGTCCGTGTGCTGTGCGATGTCAGCGCACGTTAAAGATCCCCAGGTGGTCGAAATTACTCCGTACCCCTCCACTACGGCTCCTCTTTCTCTCTTTCCACTTTCATTCTCACCTTCCTCCCTTCCCTTACGGCGCGGTTCGGGTGTCCACAGAGCAAGTGTGACAGTTACTGCGCCTTTCCCTTCCTGTGAACCAATTTAACCCGGTTCTGTGCTAGCTGCATCCACTTGACCCCTGCGAATATCTTAACCTCATCCGCCCACCTAACTTTCTGTCGCCCCCTGCTACGCTTTCCTTCCCTTGGAATCCAGTTTGTTACCCTAAGCGACCATCGGTTATCCTCTCTTCGCTCAACCAATCAACCAATCAATGCTTGGCTATGCCTCCATCCAAAACACCTGTCAAAACATTATTTCTGTTTATCGAATCTTCGTAATACCTGCAAATGTGTCAACTACATGCATGTTGTCCACCGAGACAAGTATTGCAAATACGGCGCCTTTTCCTTCCTGTGAACCAGTTATTATAGTATTATTATTACCACTCTTGTTTAAAGTAAAACGGCTGCAAGAATTTGTCCTATTTTTTTATGTGGCTGTTTATTGTGCGATACTTAATCGATTTGTTTTTTATTTCTTCGAAGGCATCAAAATCAGGGTGTACGCTTCAATATACTAAATCCCGAACCTAATGATGCCTTATTAAATAATTTGTGTCAACATTGTATACTGCATGTCATGAAATGTTTTCATTTTGGAAGAAACAAATTTCGCAGCCACAAATTTCGTCTTGAAATCACTGTACAGGTCACTTCCAATCGGTCCAGATAGGATGGTCTTATTCTGCAGACGCAAGCACATACAGAAGTCAAATGTGTATCTTCTTTCAATGAAAACAAAGAAAAAAGAGCAGGAGAGAAGAGCCACGTTTGACTCTGTACTTCCCCCTCCCCACTTTTAGTGGTGTAGCTGCGTTCTCTGCCGCAAGAGGCACGGCCACTTGCAGTGCACCCCATTAATCTTCCGCTCAGTTCCTAAACCTATCTGCTCTTTACTGCTCGGAACTTCTACGCACTCTCTTGGTATTGATAGACTTTTTCAACTTCCTCATCCTTCCACTGTCTTACCGCCACAAAAAGACAGCCTAACCCGAGAAAGAATGGCGCCGCATTTGTCTTCCAGCTCTCCCGCTCTTTTATTTTGGTTGCTATTTGAACAGAAACTTTTGTTAGGAGAGTCGTTCTCATTTATGAGTGCATCCGGTTTGTTTCCATCTACGACTTCTTTTTCGATAACTCAGTTGTACACACATTTACCCCGAGAATCGATAAGCGCTCTCATTGCAAACTTGGCATCGAAATGCCGATAGCGCAGTACTAAGAAATAACAAAGCAACTGGAAAGCGTTGGTCATTAGTACATGAAGCATTAATTGTAATAAATTAAATGACTTTATGGTGCGAGGCTCAGAAAATGTTTTTGAACATGAGCAAGACTCTTAAGAATTGTGCAAAAAAAAAACACTATTTTCCTTCAACCTCTTTAAAATTATATCTCTGTGTCCTTTAAATGTCATTCATGCCTTTGAAATACTCCTGTCTCTGAAATATCTTTTTAGTTCGCATTCATAATATACAAATGTGAAATGACCTCGAAAGATTGCACACAGAGACGCCAGCGATGAAATACACAAGAATTAGGGCGGCGCATATCTTTTCATTTTCTATTTTATGGGGTTTTTACCTCTGCTTGTAAGTAATTTTGCTATTCCTCTGCATGATAGGTTGGATTTGGTTTATGGGGCTTAACGTCCCAAAGCGACTGAAGCTATGAGAGACGCCGTAGTGAAGGACTCCGGAAATGTCGACAACTTCGGGTTCTTCAACGTGCAATGACATCATACAGCACATGGCGTCTTTCTTTTCGCCTGTGTCGAAAAGCGGCCGCCGAGGCCGGGATTCGATCCCGCATCCTTGGGAACAGTAGTCGAGCGCCGTATCACTGAGCCACTGCGGAGGGGTTTCCTCTGCGGGGAATAAAAACCTACAGGTGACACGTAGAACTTTCAAAAATATGAACTCCAAAGGCTGGTCGGACATTTCGTTAAAATTTCGCCCCTTTTATTCGCAATCTTTGACATCCAACTCTTCCAGTATACGCAATTCAATCACAACTGCACAAATCGTCCTCATCCACTAGCTAACGGTCGTTACGACGAGCGGCACTTCGAGCTGCTTAAGCCTTTTCAGCCATAGCGTAATTTCTTGGTCTTCACCGGCCGCGAATAGCGCATGGTGTGCCCTCGCCTATAGCGATGTGGAATGAAGCTTTGAGCCCACGTGACCACGTACACAAGGCGATAGGCGTGCTGGGAGAGTGCTGCCGCCGTTTTCTGAACGCTCTTCGGACGCCGCCATTCCCAATTTTCTGCAGTATGGCGCCCTCCCTCGCCACCGCTGATACTGCACTCTTCCTATCCAGCACCGCTGCTGTAATTTCCTTTATTGCCCTCAGGAGAGGACAGCAGCGGTGCTAGATAGGAAGAGTGCAGTATCAGCGGCGGCGTCTTTCTCTTTTTATAAATCAATCGGTTTTAACGCCCTCCGGCAGCGCAGCTGAGTTCATGGCCCTACGGGGCTGGGATGGTAGGTCAACGCCGCTTGCGGCGCGGGCTAGCCTGCCACCAAATTTTCTGTTGTAGGCCGTCATTGCACCCGCCACGGCTTCGGTGGTGGACGACGGTTGTTGCGGCGCGTGTCTTTCTCTCCCTCTTCTTTTCCCTTTCTTCTCTATGTTCTATTCTGTCCGCACGAGGCAGCCATGGTGGCTTAGCTACAGAGCCAGTAGCAGGCCCGTGCGTTTTCGTTTCCTTCTTCCTACAGCCAGAACGACAACAACATTTTCGACTCTGTGAATGTAGGCTGTACTTTCTCAGAAGCCTCCACCCCTTTCTATCCACGTTTACCGGTGTTCTTCCTTCTAGCGTGGTAGAACTATTTCATGTCAAATCTTGAAGGTCAAGCGGGTGGCCGATTTGACTAATAAACTGGAGGAGTGCAATTGTTAGTCATGTAGCAGTGCGCGCTAGCTGCTCGCCTCGCCGCTGTGAAAAGGACTGAGGCGACGGCGTACATTCTCCTCGCAAAAGCAACTGCAGTAGCGCTCAAGCCCATATATGACAACGAACTCATGTGGCCGCACACTCATGTATGACCACGTAATAATGTGTCAATGTCATTTGGCGCAAATATAAGGCGTGCGCTGCCTAGCTGCTGTGGAACTGCGGGAAGCCACAAAGGTGGAGCTTTATTCAGAGCTGCATCCGTCGACAATGCATCGCAGACGCCACACTGCTTCAAACGATCCTTGCAATAGGGTACCTTACGAAGCTGTGAACGGAGAACAGAGCGAGGCAGCAGGCTGAGGTCTCTGCTTAGACAAAATAACGTTTCCGGTAGTGGGGTTGCTGGTCAAGCGTGTTAAGCAGTAAAGTTTAATAGTCAAACCAAAAGCGTGTCGAACCTTGTCAACCTAGCTATCATCAGTAATTTTTGTGTACCTCACAAAACTACGTCCATACAAAGATCTAAGTGCTGTACGATGTCAGTGAACGTTAAAGAACCCCAGGTGGACGAAATTTTCGTAAGGTACACAAAACTACGTCCATACAAAGATCTAAGTGCTGTACGATGTCAGTGAACGTTAAAGAACCCCAGGTGGACGAAATTTTCGTAGTCCTCCACTACGACGTCTCTCATAGCCTGAGTAGCTTTGGGACGTTAAACCCCACAGACCAAACCTAAAGCCTTTGCCTTAAAATGGTGATGACAGATTCGTTCAATGTATAACTGCTTAACATTTTGTGGATTATATACGGGTCTGTAAATCTGCTTGCAAATGTTTACTGCCTGTCACGCGGCGAATATTAGAAAAAAAAAACGCGATAGAAATCAGGCACTAGAAGCTGCTCCTAACGAGTGCGACCGCCATTTTGAAATGTTTGTGTGACGTGTGAAGCGAATACGCGGCGGAGCGTCGTCTGCAATGAAGTCTGCGATACCAAAGGACACGTCTCTTTTACTTTTGTGGACAATTGCCGCAGAGGTCGTCCCTCATGCAGAAGTACTTGATAGAGATGCTACTGAACGAAAGCCATATAGGGTGACGCTTGTTTTTTTTTTTTTCAGCATAAGCCACAGTCAGTATGTGGGCTGCATGTTCAGGTTTCTAGCTTATCGACGCACTGATCTGTCACATTATACCGGTTACAGCGCCACATGACGAACGGCCGCCCATCACCATAGTCTAAAGTTTTCGACCCCGCGACGCTGACGGAACTGATCACCGCACGGTCGCCCGATCTGTTTTGGTCAAATCGGAGGCCGAGCGAGAGCTTGACACCCGCGGTGTTAACCACTTGAACAGCTGCGCTTGTCTGTAGCTTAACCGTGTCAGAAAAAAGTGAAACAAGCAGCTATATTGTGAAAAACTGCGCCGAACTTAACATACCACAAGAAAGAAGACGATACAAAGTTGCTATACTCACAACTGAGTTGTGAGTTGCGCCTTTGTCTCGTCTTTTTTCTTGTGGTGTGTTAAGTATGAACCAACTAGCCCAAGAAACAGTATTAAAGCAGCCATACTTTATATGTTCCCCCTTCTCATCAGAATGACTTCACCCAAAAGTGTTAATCGTAGCCCATTCGAAGACGATTAGGCCTAGCGCGAGTATACGCGCAGTGCGGGTTTAGAGTTTCGGCCATTGCGGAGCGCGCATCCTCAAATTTTAGCGGTTGCGCGTCGCCATCGCGTGTATTCCTGGCAGTAGCGACCTAAAATCGACGACTCCTTACATCACAAAGTGCGTGCAGATTGATTGGGCAGCGTCGATCTGACCCTGTATGGCGACAGCAAGCAGCTGTCCTCGTCGCTTGTTGGTACACGGCACAGGCAGGGAACTTAGGATCCACGGCGCTTCTTGGAGCGATATTATAGTTTTTGAACAAATTAAGGTGCAACCGGGGCAAAAAGAGGTGGATTATTTTGGTATTGCTTGCTCAGCTTGCATTTTATGCTGTGCAAAAAGCAGCATATGTACATCCAGTCATTACAAAAGCTATGCAAGCTAACACACGGGGGGCGCAGTCGTAATCCGCGAATTGGGGCATTCCTTCGGAAGTTGAGGGCTCACACACTAAATACTAAATGGTGTATGTTTATGTTGAAGCACTCGCGAGCCATTTGCTGGACAAACACTAGAAAAACGCAAGGTGATGCTCGGGTGTCGGTCGCAGTCGCGCGCGCGGCGGCGGAGGAGCCGAGACGGAGACTGCGGCGGATATGAGAGGATCTTGTTCGGGACGACCAGTTAGGCGCATTCGAATCGCGTTGGGTTTTGTGATGAAGGGACTGAAGCGGTAGCGGCGGCGCATGCTTTCGTGCGCTGGCCGTGGCCAGACTGAACATAGTTTTGGAAAAATGCTTTAGCAGCCTAAAATAATTACGTTTGACTAAAACTCGCCTATAACTGCAAGTCAATACGTACCGCTTCGACCAAAGGTTTTGTCTGCTTCTCTAATGTCGCACGTTACGCTCTCCTGTCCACGTACGCTTGTTATGGATTTCCTCTTAGTTTTTGGATCTAAAAAGATGCGGACAATGGCTCACCAACACAACGCTATCCCATCACCCCTTTCGCCGCGGACAGAGCGGAAGGAAACGTTGGACATGTACCTTTTTATATGCGGGAGCGCTTGTAGCTAAACAAGCTAACTCTCATAACGTAAGAATAACATGCTTCTGATTGTATGCCTAAATATCACAGCATGATCGTTATGATTTCAGCCTCTTCGAATGTCTCTAGACGAAGCCTAAAACAAATCCGAGGATCAATCTTGTCGCATATTATAATGAAGACTTGTCAAAGATAATAAATATGGAAATGTAATATCTTTCTTAAAGAAAAAAAGTTCTCAGTGACCACCGTCCACGGCGTGTATGCAGAGTGCAGCATAAACCGTGAATAGCAGAAGATATCGGGATGATACCTCGGTATGACGTCAGCGGCCAATGGTTGCCGGACCAAAAGCTGTTTTCGATAATAATAAAAAATAATTAAAAAACTATATGCGGTACCGAATGATCTAAAATTTCGTGGGTTCATAGTTTAACTTGACTGGAGTGAAATGCAATAATCAGTGTATGCTCAAATATTAGCTGTCATGACCCCTTTAACATGTACCGTATACGGAACAGCGCACTTACTCTTGTCAAGGACAATTTTGGGGCAGTTCTAAGCACATATATTGAAATCTATAAATAGAATGTCTCTACAGCTTGTGTCAAACTTTGTTTCTTAAATTGCAAATAGGGGTTCTGCCTATGAAGCCGTGGATGGCGGAAAACGAAATCTGGTGGCACAGGGGTGTGAACTGCATTTTGTGTAGGAAGCTTGAGACTGTTGAACATGCGTTTATAAAATCTTGCGATAGGGTTTTCTTATGGGATGTCCTACAGCGAAC
This sequence comes from Amblyomma maculatum, assembly GCF_055883805.1. Lineage (NCBI taxonomy): Eukaryota > Metazoa > Arthropoda > Arachnida > Ixodida > Ixodidae > Amblyomma > Amblyomma maculatum. The sequence continues at coordinate 143,201,888 of NC_139346.1, read as the reverse complement.
TTTGTACAAAGATTTTCCTTTAAATCCTCCCAGATTTTGGTTCTTGGCTGCAGAAAATGATGACAGTGTCCAGTCTGAATGATATTGCTATTAGAGCTGTACAGCACGTGGAAACACGGAATGGCTGTACGCAATGCTGACCTTTATGTGTGACCAATCCAAGAGTATTTTTGGGGATTCTAGCCGAATGATAATTGATAATTGGAAAAGGCAGCCTTCTGTATTGATTTGAAAGTTTTATAAACTAGTACGATGAAGACAAAATACTAGAGCAACGTGCAATCTGCAGTGCAGAAATGGGAACGCCGGAGCGTTGCTGCTGCACAATGTGCACCACGTTTGCTCTCATGATCATTATCAACTAAATGCACCGCCATTTCTATTGCTCTCGTCATCGTCGGCATTATCACTGATTTCAGCGTCCTTGTTATCGCTACTATCATCCTCAAGGAGAATAATGATGCGCGTTTCACGATCTCGGGCATGGTGCAGTTGCTTTAAGAGCTCGGCTCGGCATCCATGAAATGGAGGTTCGATTCCCGCTGGAAACCGAATTTTTATTATCTGACGATGTGTTCAGGATGATTGACAAGTGACACATCAGCGCACAGATCAGATGCACACATCTCGCCTACAACTTTCGCGCACGGCATTTCATTCCATGAGCCTAGGAGAGAACTTGCCTTGAAAAGTAAACGTAGATCAGTGGCGAATGTGCTTGGCTATGACAAACCAATTATTTTTTCAAATAATGTAGTTACCTTACAGCTCAATGCAGATTCATAGTTTTAACCTTAAATATGTTTTCAAGCCAAAATAGACCAGTTGAGTGAGCTCTAAATCGACCGTCCCACAGGCAAACCCCTTCCTATTCTACCCCAGGCTTGACATTCATTGCGCACAAATGTGTAGTCAAGAGGACGAAGACGTACACTCTGCAGCGAAGGAGAAAACAAGAAGTTTTTGAACTAACAGATTGTTTCGCAGAATTCATTGCTTGCAGAACCAGCTGGTCACAAGCACTAGCATTGCCCTCAGATTTCTTTGATGTCTGATTATTTTATATGGGGCTGACTAACTGGCCGCACGCCGCAGTGGTGCGGCAGGAAAGACTGAGGGGGAGTCTTGGTATGGCGTGTCACTTTGGCGGACTGGCAAGCAAGGCACGAGCGGGCCCACTGGAGAACGTCGGTGTTAACGTTCGGCCAGACGTACCGCTGGGTAACGAGGCGCTGCGTGGTTCGAATGCTAGGATGACAGATGTCGTGGAGGGAATGGAAAATGGCACGACGAAAGGCCTCCGGGATGATCGGTCGCGGTAGAGCCGATGATATCTCGCACCAGAGCGATCCGGGTACAAACGGATGAGGCATGAGCTGCAGACGGAGGGCTCGGGGGTGGGCACGCAGGGCTTGTAACTCAAGGTCTTCAAGCTGCGCGCGGGCCAGAGATTGCCAGTCCACAGCTGGTAAAGACACGCCGATGGTGGTAATGCGTGAAGGTGCGCAAGATGCCTCGTTGTGGTGCCTTTCATATGTCGAATATTGGTTGGGAACCCCGATATGTAGGCCAGCTGACGACGTTCGCGGGCGACGAACTTCGAAGAGTTCGTACGGAACACGTACACCAGAGGCTTATGGTCCGTGAGAACGTAAAATGGCTGGCCCTCCAATAAGTGGCGATAGTGCTAGATGGTGGAGTAGATGACAAGCAGCTCAAGGCCAAATACGCTGTAGTGAGTCTCGGCAGGCTGGAGCTTCCGAGAAAAGAAACCCAATGGGTGCCACACGGAGTCGATCTGCTGCTGGAGAACCGCACCAATGGCCATGCTAGAAGCATCCACCATGATGCGAGTGGGCGCGGAAGTCCTAGGGTGGATGAGGGCGACTGAATCGATGAGGGCTTGTTTTACAGCCGTGAAAGCGGCCTGAGCTTCGGGAGACCAAGAAATTGCGGAGGATGAGGACTTGGTGGTGCGGAGAAGGTCAGTCAGGAGGTGAAGAGGCTCGGCGCAGTGCGGAATAAAGCGCCGTGAAAAATTCACTAGGCCCAGGAGCTCACAGAGTTTGCATAGGGTAGTGGGTGCTGGAAAGTCCTTAATAGACTGGCGTGAGAAGGCAATGGACGAATTCCCAGCGTCAAGATGTGGTGGCTCAAGAACTCCAGCTCAGAAGAGCCGAAAACACATTTCTGGGCATTGAAGACCAAGCCAAACTCTTGGAGGCGTTGAAAGAATTCCCGGAGGTGACGCTCGTGGCCCTGTGGAGAACGACTCGCGACGAGGATGTCGTCGATGCAGGTAAATACCGCTGGGAGTCCACGCGCCACTTCAGCAATGAATGTTTGGAAAGTTTGAGCTGCGTTGCGTAGCCCAAATGGCATGCGCACGTACTCAAACAGTCCGAAAGGTGTAGTGATGGCCGTTTTCGGAATATCGGCACGCTCAACAGGGATTTGGTGGTACGCCTTGACAAGGTCCACTTTACTAAAGATCTTGCAGCTTTCCAGATGTGCAGTGAAGTTTTGGATGTGTGGAAGGGGATAGCTGTCGTGGACCGTGTGAGTGTTGAGAGTCCTGTAGTCGCCACACGGACGCCAGTCATCCGGTTCTTTCTTGCACACCAGATGGAGGGAAGAGGTCCAAGCGCTGGATGAAGGGCGAATAATACCCAGCCGGAGCATGTGGTCGAATTCCCGTTTTGCAATAGCCAGACGCTCACCGAAGAGGCGGCGTGAACGAGCTGCGACAGGTGGACCACGCGTGACAATGTGGTGAGTTATATTGTGCTTGGGTGGCTGATGGAGATTACAAGGTCTCATGACGTCGGCAATGTCTGCGAGGACTTGGGCGTACGGACATGACGGACTCAGAGTTCAGATGGCAGTGGATGCGAAAGCTGATATAACGCCAGTGATGGAAAGGCGCGTCTTGCTGTCGATGAGACGATGGCGACGCATGCTAACGTCCAGATCAAAATACGTCAGGAAGTCGGATCCGAGGATGAGTTGATTTGATGTACGTGAGCGACTATGAAGACCCATCGAAATGTGCGCCGCAGGCCAATGTCCAGAGTGAGGGATCGGAGACCATACGTTGCGATGGAGGTTGAGTTCGCCGCACGGAGAATAGGTCCATGCGACTAGGAAGCACGGTCGGCCTTTCAGGACGGCAGTACGCTGACTTCGGCACTAGTGTCGACGAGGAAGCGCAGGCCAGAAATTCGGTTTATGACGACGAAAAGGCGGCCAGGTTGAAGAGCGAGGTCACACGCCACCGTCAGTGATCTCGCTCTGCGTTGCCCGACCAGTTGCATGGTGGAGTGCACTGGCGGGCGCGGTGCTGGAAATTTCGGTGATACCAGCAGAGACACGGACTGAGAGGACTGGACGAGTGCGGACGGCTCGGCGAAGACGAACGTCGGCAAGGTTTTGAGGAGAAACCGTGCTGAGCATGAGAGGACGTCCAAAGGGCATCGATAGGAGCGGCCTGCTGATCGATCCGGGCCTCTAACCGTGAAATGACAGAGGTCTCTGGTGGAGAAGAGAGGGCAGCGACGAAAGGAGAAGTTGGGCCGTGGACTCGATCAGCGAGCTGGGCGAGGCGGTCAAGAGTCAAGTCCCCCGCAGCAGCCAAGATGAGGCGGGTGGACTGCAGCAAGCGTTGAAGGAAGAGCTGCCTCAACAGTGCGCCATTCGAGTCGGCGTTGCTTTCGCCCAGGAGCTGCCGCATGCTAGTGAGCAGCTGGGAGGGGCGGCGGTCTCCAAGCTCTTCGAAGGTGAGCAGCTGCTGGAGGCGCGCACTCTCGAACACTGTGGTGCGGTCCAGAAGGCCCTGCTTTAGTCGCTGGTACGAGGCATCGCCCAAGGGTCCAGCGATAATGTCCGCTACCTCTTGAGCCACTTCAGGAGGTAGGTTGGAAAGTAAAGGACGAAACCAAGATGCCTCCGAGGTGATGTGGTGCAGATGAGAGATGGCTTCCACTTGGGCGAACCAGATCTGCGGACACTTGGGCCAGAATGTTGGTAGGCGGAGCTGGAGAGCTGCGACGTCCCGTTGGCGCAAGGTAGCGTGAGACGGAAGGTCGCCTGAAGGCGGTAGGTTGCTGGGGTCCGTCATTTCTTAGGCCGGAGTCACCACTGTTGCGAATTTACAGGGTCGCAGCGGAGCACCAGAACAAGATGACCAGCGTGGCAGGCTTCTCGTTCTGAACAGCGCGTGCCGTGCTTGTGGTCTGAGCACGCGCTGTACATCTTAATTTTTCTCTAACACGGGCTGGGAACGCTGATCTCAGCGCCTCCGCTTTATAGCGTCGCCGGGCGCTATAACTTCATCAGAATCGTGTACACACAACCAATTAAGTAATCGTTCAAGAAAGGCAGCTGCTTTAAATTCAAAACGAAATTGAAAAGAGACGTAGCAAATCGCTTGTCACCTGATAACCCTAGTGTGAAACCATAGCGCGCGGTATGAGAAGCTCCCATTTAGGCACACGTCGTGTTCGGTGTTGGTGTTCGGTTTTCAGTGTTCTATACCTCAGTGATAAAGCTCTCCGGCAGTTCGTCTGTATTACCATTTTTTCTTCGGTGCGTAGGTGTCTCTGCTGCTCCATTCAGCGTCGAAACCAAACTCTAATTTTACACCACGTGTCGAGTGGTAAGCTCTCCAATCAACGTGCACTTTCTATCATTCCAGGCAGAAAAGCGGGAAATGGTTTCCACACAAAACAATCAAGTCCGCACAGACCCGAAAAAATTTCCTGATTCGCCGCGTCTAAGGCTTGCTCGCATTGATTTTCTATTAGGTGAGGCAGCCTCTGACGAGTCCCAAATCGAACGGGATAAAGAAAGAGCGCAAAAGAAATATCCTGGTTCGTGTTGCTGACGCGCCGCTTCCTCTGCCTTTTAGCGCTGTAAGGGAAAGCTCTTTTTTTCTTATTGCCGCCGGATCAACGCTCAGAGTAGGATGTCCCTATCACGCGAGAACGTCAAGATAGCTCTTGTTGAAGCAGGCTCCGCTTGACAAAAACACAGTCGCTGTCATTCGAACCATGCGAAGGAAAAGAAAACAAACGGTAACACTGTAGGTGTATAACAATAAATTATTAGCGAGCTATATATCGTCCGATAGCATTTGCCAGCTGTGTCGGCTAAGTTATGGAACGAATGCTGCTCACGCGCATTGAGTGGTACTTGGAGAGATACCAAGTGTATCCAGGCTTTATGTCCGGTTTTCGATGTAGCTGTTCGTCTATCGATAATGTGATTGACCTGGTGACATCCGTACAGGAGCAAAATATTTTAAAAAATTGACTGTGACGTTGTTTTTGACTGTGACCGCTCAGATTGGAGGCCGTATGTTCTGCTGAATACGCAGCTATTTATCAGAGAGGTCGCTTTTTATCCAAACTCAGGTCGGACCAATCTCTTTACACCGGTGCTCACGCGGAGTCATACAGGTTAGGATGTTAATCCCAACACTGTTCAACCTCGCTCTCATCGGCCTGGTCGATTTGCTGCCACAATCTGCTCAGATGGGTATCTACGCCGATAATATCTGCATGTGGGCGTCAGTGTGACTCGTCCCAAGTCCGTGCGAGTCTTCAAAGGGCAGCATCAATTGTGACGTCTTACCTACATTTGCAGGGAATTAACGTGTCAAGTGAGAAATGCTCTTTTGGGGCCTTCACACGAAAACCAATGTTAAACTACACTATATCTATAAACGGAAAAGACATTCCTTATGAAAAAAGCCATCGCTTCCTGGGAGTTGTCATCGACAGTAATCTCTCGTGGGGCCTACATCTGAATGGCATTAAAAGAGACTTCTTGCCATTGTCGGGGGAAAGTTATGGGGCACATCAGTGCTCTCGATGTTACAACTTTATCGATAATTATTTATAGGGTACATGCGGTACAGCCTTCCGATATTCAACAACATCAAGAAGACGAATGTTCGGACTCTCCAAAGTGTACAAGCGTAAGCTCTCTTTATCTGCCTCGGTTTGCCTAAATGCACCTCAACGGCAGCAACTGTTCTTCTAGTCGGGGAATATCCAGTCACTGCCTATGTTACTGTCGAGACCCTGAGAACACACATTTGACACCTAGCACGAGTTCCTAATCACCACCTGGCAAATCTCCCAGCAACTAGACCATGTACTGCCTTTTCCAAAAGCATTGAAGCTCACCCCACTTATCTTCCCTTAGAGTTCATCCCTGCTTCAAGACCGTGCGCATCCATATCGAGCCCACATGAACCTCAGATTCACCTTCCAATACCTGGCATAAAGAAGAACGCTGGGGTACCAATGCCTCCCTTGCAACAAATGGCGCTCGAGTAGCTTCAGTCTGAGCACAATCGCCGAATACATGTGTACACGGATGGCTCAGTTACGTCAGCCAGCTCCGCGGGGACCACTTTTTAATAATTAAACCCAAAATTGCTATCAATAGCAGGAGAATCGTAGCCCATGCCCGTTGACAGTGATAAGGATTCTCAAAAAGTGGCTGTGGTAGTAATTTGCAGTGAAGACCAACTAGGCAATCCTCCGTTTCCTCAAAGTGCTGTGCCTGCACGAAAAGGCTGTGACTGCTCTTCTACCCCACTGGCTATGTTACCCTCTTATTATGTTTTCTCACTAACATCATCATCCCTTCTACAGTTATTGCAAATTTTGATAGGTGCCCTCAATAATGTATCCAGTGAGTAGCATTCAAAGATAAAGCTCCTCTTTTCCTCCAATGCAGACTTGCAAACCGGTTTCCTTTCGCAGTCAAAACGTCCCAGCCTTTCCTTCTCTTCTTCAGCGTTCGAACTCTTACACTGTTATTCGATGCTCTTATCCCACGGTATGCTTGGCTCAAACAACCGCGAACCAGTTTCAAAAAAGCTGTCAGAATGAAGCCTAACAGGGAACACTAGCGTATTGCTGACGCGAATAAAGGGTCAGGTGCCGTGGAAACGTGTGGGGTCTTCAGAAGAGGAGTTCAGTGTTGCTTAATGTAGCCTTAAATGGCGAGAGCTCAAGATTTTGTACTCCGGAATGCTCTTGTCAAGGAGCAGATTTGAGCGTGGAACTAGCGATGACGGAAACCAAAGGCACGTGACTTGGAACTATTCTGCGGCCCAGCCGGCGTGGTGCAGTAGTAAGACGCCCGACTACTGTCCGGAGTTCCCGGGTTCGAACCCGACCTCGGCGGCTGCGTTTCGATGGAGGCGAAACGAAGAGGCGTCCGTGTGCTGTGCGATGTCTGCGCACGTAAAGATCCCCAGGTGGTCGAAATTACTCCGTAGCCCTCCACTACGGCTCCCCTTTCTCTCTATCCACTTTCACTCCCACTTTCATCCCTTCCCTTACGGCGCGGTCAGGTGTCCACAGAGTAAGTTTGACAGATACTGCGCCTTTCCCTTCCTGTGAATCAATTATTATTATTATTATTATTATTATTATTATTATTATTATTATTATTATTATTATTATTATTATTATTCTACGTCGCGTCACAAGCAGTCGCGAGATTACGGAGTGGTGCGCGCGGTTTAAAATTGATCTTTTCATACGTGTGCAATTTGGGGAATTCTGAAATAAAAAAAAAACACCATTTCAAAACTGCAGGTAAATAGCCCAGCCTCCTTTTTAGTACTCAATCAGTAACTTACAGAAGAAAAATAGCTGATGTACCATACTTTTTCGCCATATTAAAAGAGTAACTGCTGCCATCTACCAAATAGATTAGGCCCTAGAATTACAGCAACGATGTCATACGCAAACCCGACCCAGAGATGGTTCGACGTAGTCGCTGCGCTAAACAACAATGATTACGGAGGCAACGACATACTTGTTTTATGAATCAAATTGCAAGTATCAGATTACGCCAAAAGGGAGCTTGAGCTGCTGGAAGAACAAAAATATGTCCATTTCTTGTAGATGCGCCACTGGAAGCACGAAAGCTTCAGGATCAGGAGACCAGTGATGATCAGAAGTAAAGCAAGCGACAAGCCAGCGCTACCGCTAACCTACATTGACGAGAGAACGGACCATTCCGGTCAAGCAGTATCATCCATTTATATATCGACCGCTGCAGGCTATTAGACCAGGTTGCAGCGGTACGGTTGGTCAATCACAACCTCGTAAACAGCATCAGAAATAATTGCGGGTAGGCATCATTAAGGAACAACAACGCAACAAGCCCAGAAGTGCCTGGCAATCAAGACGCATGCATTACTGCTGCAAACTTAGGCAGAACAGCTAAAACATTTGCGCAGTGATCGGATACGAATCAACGCAGTAAAGTTAGGTAACCACAAAATGAAAACAATTATTTTAAAAAAGATGTCCTCTTGAAAGACCTCAGGCAAATCACCATAGATTATGCACGTTGGCTCGCATTAGATAGTGTCCCCCTTCGTCTATTCCATTCCTGCACTCTTCTATTACTAAGCTGGGGCATTGTGGAGTCACTCTATAGACAAGCGTTTCAGTGGGAATTTTAGCACTAGTTTCTTTATATGTTTGGCAAGCCGTATGGTCGTGTTAACGTACCTGCTACTAAGTTAAATTCCGTCTCAAGAAAAAACAAATATCCCTTCTGATACTGAAAACTTGGGAAGTACTGAGTAAGATTGTGCTGCAGTTCCCTTCTGGTGCGCGAAAGAAAAGGAGCGTTTCGGCAAGATCAAGAATTCTTCCAGCCCTGTATCCTGTACAGTTTCCTTTCTGCTCCAATGAAAGCACCCTTATAAATGCAAGAGGAAGCTGTGGCCAACAGTGATCGGCCTGTTGCTTCTACGCTCGAGTGGGAACGCCTAAGTAGAGTGCTTGGGAAGTGCGTACATATTGTCATTCTCGCTGAATATATATTACTCATGCCTCTACTGAATCACAGATCCACTGGCAGGATCAACCTGAGTTGCTGGCCAAGATACTCTCCATCCATCAGTAGACAACACATTAGCTTTACATGCCCCAACCGATTTCTTTCGTTGAGAGACGCATTATGGTACCCCGGGTGCATCAGAATTACCTCTTCCGCATGACAAATACGAGAAGAAAAGGCATCCCAGCGGAAAGTCAAGCCGGCTTCGTTAGAAGCGCCTACAGCTTGCAGCATTGCGCAAACGTAATGCTATTTGCTTAGCCACAATCAAGCTATTCCTGACTTCACTTTAATAACGGTCATTTTTGTTTCAGGGTAACAATAGCGGGTCTACCTAAATTTAGCACAACACAGAAAGCTTTGGTATGGAAAAGGGTATGTGTACTTTTATAACATAGGAAGCGTGAAGAGCGGGTCAGGAATCACACCTGAATTAAGAATATTTTAGTAGAAATTAATAAGAAAAAAGGGCATGGGCAGGTCATGTATGCGAAGCGAAGATATCCGGCGGTGCTTAAGACATACATATTAGATTCGTGTGAAAGTAAAGCTTTTGCCGGAGTGGCAGAAAATTAGGTGGGCGAATGAGGTGAAGACGATTGCGTGGAGGAATGCAGCTGCCACAGCACTGCTTTAATTGGAGCAATATGAGAGATGTCACTGCCCTGCAGTGGGTACATTTATATTGAATTTGATGATAATTTTTCATTCAACCTCCATTGAAATGGAGTAAATATGGCGATGTATCAGGGTGTGTATGTTTTCTTTAATGATATAACTCATTTGTGTGGTTGCTTCACTTTTATTCGTTCCGCTCACAAACCTAAAGAAAGCGTTGCCCTTCAATAATACTTTGCCAGAACGTTATTGTCAACTAATTGTGGACGATGTGTACCAGTTCCCACTGATTCTTCATGCCGATTTCCTATTATCTTGATTGCGGGAAATATTCTCATTGTGTGAAAAAACTTTCTTTCTTCAAAATCTTTTAAAAGCTCTTTTGTGTTGTTTCTACCGCCTTTAGCACAGTTTTGTTCCCCTTTCTCCGGATTGGTTTGTTGCTTATTCCCTCGCAAATCCTTTATTATTATAAGGCACATCACGTCTTTTTTTTTCCGTTCGCTATCGCCTGTTAGGCATCTTTGTGCCTAATTTCAGTGTTTTTTTTTTTTTTGGCTTAGCATTGATCGGTCAGAATGTTCTGTGACCTTAAGGACAAGCATAACATGGAAGAATTGACAAGTGCTACCTACTTAGACAGCTGTTTTGGTATGGGAATAGAACCTCCAGAGGCCTGCTATGCCATATCAGGCACGTTCCAGTCATAGGCCACGGTGGCACATTCATACTGCTTCATTCAAAAGGGGACTTATATCTACTTCGGACGGTCTTTCCCGTATTGTGATAAATTGCGACTACATATTAAGGCGCATGTGTTACATACTAGAAGCTTAAATGTACAAATTCGTGTTTAAACTTCTAGTAAATGGCAGCACGCACATGATATGATACTTCACAAAGAGATTTGCAAACAGAATCAATTGCAGCTGTCGCATCATAGCGTCATGCATCGCGTTTAGTATGCCCGCAAATCTTTTGTTCAAGGAATTTAGTAAAGAATGTACATATCTTCTGTAGCGTGAGAGGTACTGTTGATGTCTTCCTTTGACAGCTTTTGCCACGAATTATTTTTTAGGCGACGCGTCAGCTAGGATTACGAGCCCAGGTGAGAAGAACGCCGCAATGCCGCAATGCAAACTCCCATATGCCACCATTTAATGACTTTTAGCGCTGACAATATATATATATATATATATATATATATATATATATATATATATATATATATATATATATATATATATATATATATATATATATATATATATATATATTTATATATATATATATCAGTTCAGTTCAGTCGTTCAGTCGTGTCCGACTCTTCGTGACCCTATGGACCATGTCACGCCACGCTTTCCGGTCTCTCACTATCTTCCTAACATCACATAACTTCATCTGCAGTGCCTCGAGGATGCCATCTAACCATCGCGTTTGCTGCCTACCCATTCTCCGGCGACCCTCAACCTTTCTCAACATCAAATCTTTTTCCAGCGACTCCTCTCTTCTCATCAGATGACCAAAGTAGCTGAGCCACCTTAAGGATTTCACCCTCCAATGAGCAGTCAGGGTTTATGGTCGACAATATCGACTGATTTGATCTTCTGGCAGTCCAAGGAACTCTCAAGAGGCTTCGCCAGCACCACAATTCAAACCTGTCAATTCTTCGGCGGTCAGCCTTTTTCACAGTCCAACTCTCGCATCCATACATCACAACTGGAAAGACTATAGCACGAGTTATACGGATCTTGGTTGGCAGACTAATATCTCTGCTCTTTACTAGGCGGTCAAGGCTAACCATTGCTCTCTTTCCCAGAAGCAGGCGTCTCCTAATTTCATGGCTGCAGTCTCCTTCCGAGGTAATCTTGGAGCCCAAGAACAGAAAATCTGTCACAGCGTCCACTTCTTGTCCATTGATGCTCCAGGACTTGATAGGGCAAGCAGCCATGATCTTTGTCTTTTTAATGTACAGTTTAAGCCCAAACTTCTCACTCTCTTCTTGTACGCGCCTCAGAAGTCTCTTGAGTTCCACTTCACTTGCTGCCATTAAAGTGGTATCATCCGCATATCTAAGGTTGTTGATACGTTTTCCAGCAATCTTCACTCCAGCTGAAGACTCGTCCAGACCGGCCTTCCTCATGATGCACTCTGCATATAGGTTAAATAGGCAGGGCGACAGTATGCAGCCTTGCCTCACCCCTTTCTCAATCGGAAACCAATCAGTAAGACCATGCCCAGTTCTGACTGTGGCCTCTTGCCCTTCATACAGGTTCCTGAGGAGACAGATGAGGTGAATTGGAACTCCCATCTCTTGGAGAGCTTGCCACAACCTGCTGTAATCTACGCAGTCAAACGCTTTCGCATAATCAATAAAGCAGAAGTAGATGGGTTTCTGGAACTCTCTTGCTTTTTCCATGATCCAGCGAAATTTGGCAATTTGGTCTCTAGTTCCTCTGCCTTTGCGAAACCCAGCTTCCACGTCCGGAAGCTCCCTATCCACATACTGCTGCAGCCTACCTTGGAGGATTTTTAACATCACCTTGCTAGCATGCGAAATAAGCGCGATCGTGCGGTAGTTGGAACAATCTTTGGCACTGCTTTTCTTTGGAATGCGGATGTAAACCGACCTCCTCCAATCCTGCGGCCACTGCAGGGTTGTCCAAATCTTCTGACATAATGTATGCAGAATGTTAACAGAGTCATGGTTGAGGTTGTGAAGCAACTCAGCTGGAATGCCATCAATTCCGCTAGCTTTGTTCTTAGCAAGGCTGGCTAAGGCCCATTCAACTTCACTCTTCAGGATGCCCGGCTCGAGATCAGTAATCACTACCGTCTTATGTTGGGTTAGCACATTCGGGTCCTTCTTGTACAGTTCTTCTGTGTATTCCTGCCACCTCTTCGTTATCTCTGAGGCTTCAGTGAGGTCCTTGCCTCGTTTGTCCCTTATCACGCCCAGCATAGCACAGAAGCTTCTTTTGATATCTTTGATTGTCTTATACAGAGCTCTTGTGTTCCTTAGTTGGCTGTTGTCCTCAACTGCTTGGCACTGTATGTTCAGGAAGGCATTCTTATCTCTCTTTGCTATTTTCTGAAAATCCGCGTTGAGAACCTTGTATCTTTCTCTTTCCCTGATAACTTTTGCCATCCTCCTTTCCTCAGCTATTTGCAAAGCCTCTTCAGATAACCAGTTTGCTTTCTTGCATTTCTTTTGCTTTGGAACTACCTTAGTAGCAACTTCTTGTATTATTCACGAACATCAGTCCACATCTCTTCGGGCTCTCTGTCTTCTAGATCTAATTCTTGAAATCGATTCGTCACTTCCACAGCATATTCTAATGGAATTTGATCCAGATCATACCTGAAAGGCCTTCTAGGTTTCTGCGTTTTTCTCAATCGAAGCTTAATTTTGGCAACAAGAAGCTGATGATCGGTGCCACAATCGGCCCCCGGCCTTGTTTTTACTGCTTGTATAGCGCTTCTCCATCTCTGCCGGCAAAGAATATCATCGATCTGATTCCTGTACAGACCGTCCGGTGAAGTCCATGTGTACAGGCGCCTCTTGTGCTGTTGAAAAAGAGTATTCGCTATGGTCAGGTTGTTTTCTTGACAAAGCTCTACAAGCCTCTGCCCTGCTTCATTTGGCTCGCCAAGACCGAACTTGCCTATAATTCCTATATTTCTTCACTTCCCGACCTTAGCATTCCAGTATCCTATGAGAAAAACGACGTCTGATGATGGGGTGCGGTCCAAAAGGCATTGTAGGTCCGCATAAAATCCCTCATAGTCAGCTTCTTCAGCAGTAGTAGTCGCTGCATAGACTTGGATAACTGTTATGTTGAAAGGGTGACCTTGGATCCGAAGTGAAATCATTAGGTCGTTTTTGGGGTTGTACCCTAGCACTGCTTTGCCCATTCTTCTGTTTACTATGAGAGCGACCCCATTCCTTCTCTTGGATTCGTGCCCAAAATAAAAGACATAATGGTCGCCGGATATATATATATATATATATATATATATATATATATATATATATATATATATATATATATATATATATATATATATATATATATATGTATGTATATATATATATTGTTCAGTCATTTTTGTGCTTATTATGGCAAGGGTAACACTTGGGTGACGCACAGCGCGCATAAAGAAAACGCCAAAAATAACACAGACAGGCGTGAGCGTTCAAATAAGTGTTTTTAAGGACATTCGGAATATTTAGGCACATGAAAGGAGGGCAGATAACGCAAGAACAAAGTCATGTCAAGTAGGTAAGTTTTTAACATTGCTCTTAATAACCATATATTTTGGAATCTTAAACAAAGTGGCGTCATTCGCCTAAGACAACGTTGCGGTAGTGATCCAAAAGGTTTTCCGATTTTAGAGGGCGTCAGTGCAGCGCTGATACAGCGTGCACATTGCCCAACGTACAAGAGACAGCAAGACGAAAGTGTATCATAGGCTATACCTTCCCGTAACCTCATAACTGTTTGTAAACAAGTTAGGCTTGGCTGTGTCTCCTTTTTTCTGTAATTTGCTGTGCGCTTTGCATTCACTATTACTTACCACCTAACCCAGACTTGTATAGTAATTTTTATATCATAGTTTGTATTGGTTGACCTGGATATATTTTGTCGATAAATCGTTTTACATCTACATGTTTTTTCTTCTGGTAACATGGTCAAAGAAGACCAATGCACACAATATTATTTTTTCGCTCATGAAATATTTGGATTCGACCTTCTAAATTCGCAACTTGCTCCGGTCATTTGCCAGTTGGCGCCTTCCAACGCAGGCAATGCCATGCGCTCTCGTCGCGTCACAGAATCCCTGGCCAGTCGGTGTCCGGCCTAAGTACCTGCCTACTTCCGCTGGCCAGAGGCATGCTCGTTTACGGCCAAGAACAGGAATGAATTGTGCGAAAAAAGTGAAAGGGGCGTCCAGTGCTAGCGCTGTAAAAGTCCACTGTATTGCACTGTATCAAATGTATAGCACTCGCAAAAGCGTTGGCATCTCAAAATAACGGCTTTAGGGGCTAGTTGGTGCTGCATAATATACAGAAATATGGCGCAACAAACACAAACACAAGCGAAGAGACACAACACACGCGCACACCTCCAACTGTAATATGGATCTGAAAACACTTCCTCTTCACCACTCCTCTTCTTCTACACTCAAGTACATCTTCTCATCTCCCTCTTCTTTGCCAAGGGGATATTGGCACTTTCGTCCCCGCAGAACATAAACATCTTCCAAGCATGGCAGTCATGTTTATGTTCTGCGGGGAAGAAAGTGCCAATATCCCATTGGCAAAGAAGAGGGAGATGAGAAGATGTACTTGAGTGTAGAAGAAGAGGAGTGGTGAAGAGGAAGTGTGTTCAGATCCATATTACAGTTGGTAGTGTGCGCGTGTGTTGTGTCTCTTCGCTTGTGTTTGTGTTTGTTGCGCCACATTTCTGGGTATTAATTGTTGGCATCCTTTCTGGGTGTTGCTATATGCAGAGTTTATAAGCCTTGGAACTCCATTCAGGGTTTTAATTTCTTTGAGCATAGACCTCCATGCCTTGCAACGCTAACAAATAAAAATGATGCTGTTTCGTGCCCTATATAAATCGTTGCTTTCATTATTGTGGGCCCAGATTGGATTTCTAAGCCTCTGGTCGTTGGATTTGCTCGCACAAAATATGTTTTGCCCACCGTACTTGAGCCTGGTGTAAAACTTTAGGGGCGTTTATTCTGCTCTCTTCATGCGCCTGGGAGGCGTCATGCTGACCGCATTGTCGCGTCAGTATCATTTGCATTTGCGACACGGTTCTTGGAGAAAAAACTACATGTGGACAAGGCTTCGTAGTTTTTTGATTCAACAACTCCTGTTTCTTACCGGAATTTTCGAAACATGTGCGCCCTATTGTTGTTCACGTGCATTACATATGTTTCTTACTCTTGCGGCATAACGAGTTGTCCCTATAAAAGGAAAAGAGAGAACCCGTTCGCTACAGTTTAAAATTTGTACACGCGCTTGGCCGTCTAGGTAACACCATAATGTGGTTGAATTAGATGCAAAAAAATGTGCGTGCTGGCAAGTGTTATAAACAAGAGCCAAGAAATTTTCTCGGAGGAAAAAGAAGACGACTTCGCAGTCGTCCTTCTGAATTCGTACAGCAAAAAAAAAAAAATGAAACATGGCTTAGCTGTGCTTTGCCTGGATATACGTAGCGAAAAGCAGTGACTACCTCGGGATCAGAAGAAGTTAATTTCTCTTGTCTTCAGCGCTGTTCGCCAGCAGCTAAACTCTCCTTCGCTTCCATGTCTAGCGCGTCTACGTTCACCAGTGTTCTAAAATTCGTTTACAGGAAAGGAAAAGCGCAGCATATCTCACTCGAAGAAGGCAAGAAGCGCCTTCCGGCGGCGTTGGAGCACACTCGTTCCCTCTTGATCCTCATAGCCGACGGCAGATGGGTGACGTCACATCCTTGACGTAAGCCTAATTGAGTGACTTAACTATTTTTAGTCCTTGGCACTTTCAAATTGCGCGCCAATCGCAGTATCTGTCACTCTCGGAATCCCGCTATCATCCTCGCGGTAGTCATGCGGAAATATGAAGAGCGTCTCACGACGCGCTACCCTGGGGATCACACTGTTTAATATGCAAGGAAGCCAGAAACAAGAGACCAAGATTTTTTACACTGTTTGGAAGGATTATATTTTTTAGATGTATTGCAAAGAACGCTAATTAAAGATTTTCCGCTAGACCCGCATGACATTCGGTACTTACGCGTAGAAAGTGAGGATGGAGAACCATTTGATTTAATTATGCTCATAGGTCACCACGGTATATGGCGCTCAAGAATGGTGGGTTACCACTGTGGTAAAGATGCACGGCCTGTCAGAATTTATTTTCGGGAAAGCGTGGACATGTTTTTGGTAATCCAGGAAGCTGCAGCAAAACCTCCCGAGTGGCTCTCAAGGCTAGAGCCTTTGTTGCATATGCGTCAATTTTAGTGTGTCATATGTAAATAGCGTATGTAAATAGCATTTGTGTGATTTTTGTTGATTTTGTTCTCGTGAAATGCAATATGTCGAGACCAGGCAAAAAAAGAAAAAAGAACGGTGGCGTGACGCAGCTGCGAAACGCTCGGTTGGGGATCCAAAGGATGGAGGTTCTATTCCCGGGATGGACTACTAATTCTTTTTAATGAAAAGGAGTCGTGCACCTCTTAAAGGCACCTGCACCTCTCCTAGTGACGCCACTCGGCGAGTTCACGCATGCGCAGCTGTAGCTAAAAGTGATCTCACGGACTCCAGACCCGGTGTTGACTAGCCTAGTGAAGCTTTCCGCTTCAAAAGAGGCACAGTCCATTTGTCCCAGAGACAATCAGATAGTCACACGTTCTAAAAATTGAAGCAAAAAAAAAAATGTTTTTAGCAAAAGAACGATAGACTGCAAAAATGGCCATAAATATAACGTTCAACCCCAAAACCATAGCGAGGAGGGTATTGAAGTATGCTCGGTGCAATTTCCAACTCTACGGTTACATGTTTGGTTTAGTTTGAGGGTTTGACGTCCCAAAGCAACTCAGGCTATGAGAGACGCCGTAGTGGAGGACTCCGGACACTTCGACCACCTCTGGTTAAAGGTTACATGTCAGCGAATAAAAATCGCAGAGGTGCAAAAACAGCTTGTCGGGCAGGCGGCGGTGAGCAAAGCAACGAATTTAATTTGGTGAACGTAATGACGTGCGCTCCCTCACTTCCTTTTCTTATGTGAACAGGCGACCTAAAGTAAAAAAATGCGCTCTACGTATTCGACGTAAGCAGTGGAAGTGAAACAGCGGCGTATTTGCATTAAAACTAGGCGACTCCATAGAAGGGCAAATAAATGACCTGCCTATAGAAAGGTGGAGGTGTGTACACCACATTACGAACTATATTTGAGTAAAATGAAATACTAGCCTCGGGACGCCTATAAAAGCAGTCCGGTCTGCGCAAGTTAAAGCAACGGCAAAACGAGACTGTAAATATTCGAAAATTATGTTTGATTACAGGGCGGGAACAAAAACATTGAAACTCGCAAAGTATTGCTCAGTCTTGGAGCAGCACGCGCATTGCCCCTATGCTCTGCCCTGCACGTCCTGTGCAAAAACTACTGATGAAATAGAGTTGAATATCTCGCAATATGCTGTAAAGAACAGAAAATAGCGGAAAAACTTAAAGCGATGAAGAAGAAATTGGGCATAAGCAAAAATCAGGTGTATGCGCAAAGGGACAAGGCGGGCAATGTCAGTACGAATATAGACAAGATAGTCAATGTAGCCGAGGAGTTCTATAATGATCTCTACATTAGTCAAAACTGTCAGGACAATAATGAGATTGGCGGTGGGAATATGCAGTCAGACGTTCCGCCAGGGACGAAGGACGAAGTTAGGAACCATTAAAAACTGTGAAAGGAGGAAAAGTAGCTGGACAGGATCAGGTAACTATAGATTTGTTGAAGGAGGGGGTATATCGTGCTAGAAAACCTGGTCACCCTGTATACGCAGTGCCTAGAGTAACCAACGGTACCGGACCCATTGGAGAATGCAAACATTATCTTAATTCATAATAAAGAAGACTCTAAGGGCTCGAAACATTACAGACCGATCAGCTTACCATGTGTTACGTATAATGTATTTACCAAGGTAGTCAATAATAAAATCAGGACAACCTTAGACAGTAACCAGAGAAGAGATAAAGCAGGTTTTCGGAAAGGGTACTCTACCATTCAGCATATCCATACCATAAACTAGGTGATAGAAAAATACTCGGAATATAATCAGCCTTTATAAATAGCATTCATTTATTACGAAAATGCATTTGACTTATTACAAACCGCGGCGGTCACGAAGGCATTGCGAAATCAGGGTGCAGAAGAGCCGTACGTGAATGTGCTGGAAGATATACGTATATAGGGGCTGCACAGCAACCACTGTTGAGCATAAAGAAAGTAACCGAATTCCTTTGAAGAACGGTGTACAGGCAAGGAGTCATGATCTCCCCAGTACTATTCACAGTTTTCTTACAAGAACTGTTCAGACTTGGAATGAGAGCAGTTAGGGATAAAGGTCGATAGGAATACCTCAGTAATCTGTTATTTGCTGGTGATATTGCCTAGATAAGTAACTCAGGGAATGAACTGTAAAGAATGATTGATTACCTAGACAAGGAAAGTAGAAAGGTAGGCTTGCAAATGAATATAAAAAAAACTAAGGTAATGTTCAGTAGCATCGCAAAGAAACGGCAGTTTACGTTAGGTAGCGAAGCACTGTAAGTAGTAGGCGAATATGTCTACTTAGGGCAGGTATTAATCGCAGATCCGGACCATAATAACAAAAATAAAAGAATAAGATTGCGATAGAGTGAATTTGGCAAGCACTCGTAGGTTATAACTAGCAGCTTAACGTTATCGCTTACTAGGAAAGTATACAATAGTTGCAGCTTACCTGTACACAACTATGGGGCTAACGTGGAGGGTAATTAAAAACCGTTTATGTTCAGGACAGCGCAGAGAGCAAAAGAAGAAATGGTCAAGAGCAGGACATGTTAGGTGGGCGGATGAGCACAAGTGTAAGATACCAGGCTAATTGGTACTGCATAATGGGCATAACACCGCAAAGAATGGGACGAAACACGGAGGGAAGAAACACGGACACGAGCACTGACTAACAACTGAATTTTTATTTCGATGCAAGACACGTGTATAACGGTACAAATAGGAGGGTGCAGCCAAGGCGATCCTGCGCGATCTCCGAAACAGTGTAGTCACATCGAAAAGTAAAGATAAAAAAGGTAAAAGGCCTAAACAAGTAAAAGCGATAAAATCCATGGTGTAAAAAGCCGGTTTGCAAAGTAAAACCGATAAAAACAGATATATACACAGGCAAAAAAAGCAGGTAAAAGCGTTGAAATATAACAGTAAAAACGTGGGTCTAAAATCGCCGCACAAGGTAGTTAACAAAAGCGGCAGAAAGGGGCACATGAAAAAACAATTAAGCATTTACCCTGCCTCTCAAAAACTCCAATTCCTTTTGCGACAAACACAGGAAGGGTGTAATCACACATTGCTCCTTTGCGCTGTGAATTTCGAATGATTCTGTGAATTCCCTGGATATCCTATCCCGTCCTTTACCTAGATTTGTGCAGCGATTGAAATCTGGGTAACAGGTTTCGCCTGGATAATCATTCTTAAGTTTGTAATTTTTGCAGTGCGTCGCGAGGTGGATGGAAGTTGCAATACTGTTTACGTTGTTTCTGTGCTCTTGAAGCATAATGTTGCGGCACCAGCTGCCTGTCCGGCCGATGTATCTCTCCCCGCAGGATACAGGCAGAGAGTATACGACGCCGGTTTCGCAGGGGACGAGTTGTTCCGAATGAGTCTGCCCAAACCCACGGGCAATCGCAGGTTTATTTACCTTTGGGCAGAGGACGGAAAGCTTTCGTGGCGCCGAAAAGACAGCGTCTACCCCTGAGCACTGCGCGACTTTTTTGAGGTGGTGGCTGACCTCGTGGATTTAGCGCATTACTATCACTCTTCTGTGCTCCTTGTTACACGCAGCCTGCGCGTCATGTTCACGGATTCCCGTTCAGGATTCACGGCAATACGTGGTCTATTGCGGAGAAGTGTAGCCGCCTCTGAGTACATCACTGGTGCTGCGACGACGACAGGTGGCTTGCACGTGGCAAGCGTGGTGGCTGGCGCCATCGGCGAGGCCAGATATGGCCTAGGGCTGCGCTTCGCAAGGAGTACGAGCGGCAGGATGTCACCGCATCTATGAGGTTGGGCGGCAACTTAGGAGACCACCGGGAGCTGATGCAGCAGCAGCAGCGCTGCGGGTAGGCCACCGGGTGTCGCGGCAACACGTGATTCATGGCGGCGGGGAAGGCAAGGCTCTCGTGCAACCAGGGCGTAGCGAGAGTTAGCCCTCAGTTGTTCCAGGTCCGAGGAGCTGCAGGTTGCTATCCATGAGGCAGAGGGTGTGGCCGCCGCCGCCGCCGCATGAAACGACGGCGGCCCGGAGGAAATCATTCTTTGAGGAGTAGGGCGCCGCGGCAGCCGGAGCGGCCCGCCTCTAGGAGAGGTAGCGAGTGGCCGCTGACGCGGCCGGCTGCTGGACGCGGCCGGCTGCTGGTAGGGCTGCCTAGTAGTAGGAACTCGCCGGCGCTTGGGAGTGCGCGGCGAGCGGGGACGTGAGCCTACCGCTACGGGCGGTAGCGAGCGCAGGCTAAGGTGCTCGGCGTAAGCGAGGCTGGCGCGACGGAGCGAGGCGCGACGATATCGCGGGAGGGTAGCGAAAAGACACACACGCACAACTCGGAGGTGAGATTGGAGACCGCGATGACGATCTGCCTTTCTATTTTATTCTCTTTCTCTCTCATCCTCACCCCCGCAAATATTTATATTTGCCATCGAGGCAGCGTGAATAGCTTCCTTTTCGACCGCTTAAAATTTCGGGCCGCAAATTTGAAACACGTAACTATTCCAAGAACCAGTCAGAAAAACAAGATGGCGCCAGACAACGGCCATGCGTGTTAAAAATGAGGCCCCTGTTCGATACGTCGACCAATCGACGATACAACCTTCTACGTGATATATCGTCATGCGACCATGCGAATTTTAAAGTGGAGCCTAAACCGGGGAATTATGAGGTTCAAACGAATCAGATGTATAACCCAGCATAATGAAAGCGCATTTTAGCACACATTTGAATGATATTCCGTAGAGGGTCACATTGATGTTAAAAGGTTGATTATATTTAGCGCAGACACCTTGCAGAATAAAAATAAAATCCGCTTAGTCCGTGCAAGGAATTTGGACTAAAGAAACATCAATCGCAATCTGATGTAATTATTTGCATTTCTGAACCACCTAACGTAAACAGAGTTAACGTTATTCCACAGCATTGAGCCAAGTTGGCCGATCCGGTTGCAGTGGGTGCACTGATTGGCCGAGGAAACGTGCAATAACCACATGTGAAATGATAGAATCGCCCCAATTGGAGTGAAATTAGATTCCCGTGTGCTTTAAGATTCTTTTACAGATTCGACCATTCGAACACAAATTTCGTTTGTCAAAATGTCCACTGACGCCGAAAAATTAATATTTTATTTCCTATTAATGAACACAAGCGTGAAGGTAAGAGAAGGTGTCGAATTTTGCATTTCTAACTAGAGAACTGTTTTTTAGGTGCTAATTTAAGAAGCTCAGAGAACTTAACTACGTAAGCTGGCGATGCAGAGCTAATAAGCCGATAAGCAGCGGTGGCAACAACCGCGTAAAAAGCACCCTGCTCCACAAAACCGCCGAACACGCTTAGTCGCGCAATATTTGGCCACCTCATATCCACGTTCTGCGTGAAGCAAACCCGCGAGAATATGTCGGCACTAACATACTCTGCCTACAGAAATTCTGTAGCGGTGGCTGGCTAACCCAATCAGCCGTGTGATTAGCGCGGTTCCTTGGAGACCGGAGTGATTATTGCAGCTAACTCGCCTAATCTCGTTAGGCATGCGATCAGGGTCGCCGCGCTGTGTACTGGAAGCCCCCTGAATATTTATTTGGTTTCGGCGCTCTCCTGCGGTTCGTTGAGCCCACGCCTGACTCTCTTTTACCGTGTGTTCTTGTTTTTATAGGTGAAACGTTTGTGTACATTACCTGAAAGAGGGGCTTTTGCCCACCTTACTGAACTCTCCAGTGGTTATCGGCAAATTCTCCAGTTTTGCTTCGGTTCCTGTTATTTCATAGAACCTCGTTCCCTTTCTAGAAGCTACCTTTTCAGCACTTGCCCCAGGTGATGGAAGCTATGTTTTGATCGGATAGTACGAGCCATGTTTACTATAAACTTATTTTATGCAGATTGTTTGCCTTAATGACTAATGCTTCCCTACTATAAACATTTACGCAGTCGAAAAAAAATACAGAACTGTGTTAAAAATACGACAAAATATCATGTAGTTTTGTCGTAACCCTCAGAGGTTTCTGTAGTTCTGTACTACTTTTCTGTAGTTCTGTAGTTTTTCTGTAGTATATTTATGTTGTCTGTAGTTCTGTAGCACTTTTCTGTTGTAACTACAGAAATTTCTGATGTTACAACAGAATGTTCTGTTGTCACAACAGGTTTCCCGTCAAAAACCGCATAGAAATTCTGTCGTAACATAAGAAAATGTTCTGTAGCTTTTTCGACTGGGTAGTACTGGGAATAAATGCAGCAGGCGACAGAACTGTCGAAAAGGAGCTATATCCTCTACCTTCAGAATTTATTAGGCGAAATTATGTATACATCTAAAAGAATTTTGAACGCTGGCTACGTAAACAGAAGGTGTAAACGTCAAGGCGCCGATCATCCCACTTAATTTTTGTTGGCTAGTGTTGAGCGATACTTCGCCTTTCGGGTGACACTCAGCCTCGTTTTAGTTACGTTCAATGAAAATGCGGATAGCCATCAATTTTCAGAAGAAGAATACGCAAAAAAGTGCATTAATCATCTGTGCAGATCTCAAACGGAAATTAACATTTCAAGTTCCTATGTTGTACCAGGCGTATTCGTAGAGCACTATCAGTGCTATATTTATGACAATGTTTTGTTAATTTGAGCGTAGAACTTTCCCGAATATGAGAGAAAGCTAACAAGTCTAGGAAATGCTGTGATATGTTTTTGACATGCATTAAATATTAGATCTCCCTCAGCACAGTAGGCCACTCGAAGCAAGTATTTATATTCCTTTGACCAGCGACCACATATCAAAATTTGGGGTGGGGTGGCTCTGCATTTATAGGTATAGTGAGGAAGCGTTAATTCCATCTATTTGCCGGTTCCCTTTATGAATACCCTTTCACGTCCATTCACGTTGCCACTTGCTTTTAAGTTTACTTAAATATGTGCCCCATTGTTCCACGTATAATCATAAGCATACAGTTTTATAAGATGCCACATTACATTGGAGACCACCCAACAGAGACTGGCCGATTTATCTGAACCGCGTAACATTTATGCGCTGCAGTGAGATCCGTTAGTTCTGAAGAGATGGCTCCAATCTGATCACTTAAGACCTCGCAGCACTTCAGCTATGTCATCTGGTTACTTGAAGTCACACAATCCGATGTAACTCAAGAGCCATGTCACGTGGAAATTGCCACTAGCCATAGCCAGGCTCGTAAGTTTTCACTCACAAGGCTGTATATCCTTGAACCACGGCCTTTAATGCTATCTCGTTATTAACGTTACCAAGGCATGTGATCAGTCAGTATGTTGCATGCTTCACTGTGCAGTTGCGTCACAGAGAATCAATTAAAATTTTCACACACCCATAAACGCCCCCCCCCCCCCCCCCCTTACACACACACGCTTGTCTGTTAATTCTGCTTTAATACTTCTGTCCCTGGCCGCAAGGTACACATCACTCGGGGCAGGTGCAGCTCTTGAACCAATAAAAACTCCGCTATTTTGGACATATAATAATCCTTCATAGCTAGCCACTGTTCACTTAAAGCAATCTCCTAGCACCTCCAGCATAGTGTCCACTGAAACACCGGCTGCATTTTGGAAAGGGACATCACTCTGATACTCAATCGTCTCTCTTAGTTCCTTCAACAAACCATCTTGTGGAATTGAATAATAGATATCTTCAATGTCAAGTGAAAACACAAATAATGTCCTCGTCTCATAATTCCTCATGTCGATAAGAACTCATGAATTGTATCCTAAAAGGATTATCCACTTGTACTTAGCCTAAATGCGTGATAAGGTACGCAGAGACTAACATCTG